>NC_053208.1:24889985-25215909 GCF_905163445.1 Pararge aegeria | reverse complement strand
TCCAAGGCCGTGGGTTCGATTCCCAAAACTGGAAAATGTTTGTGTGATGAACATGAATGTTTTTCAGTGTCTGGGTGTTTATATGTATATTATAAGTATTTATGTATGTTATTCATAAAAAATATTCAGCAGTCACCTTAGTACCCATAACACAAGCTACGCTTACTTTGGGGCTAGATGGCGATGTGTGTATTGCGTTATATATTTATATTTATTTATATATATGTGTATGAACGCTTCATTTTTTAATATAAATTTAAAATTTCCATTCAATTAACCAAGTGATAATGACATAGGTAACAAATTATCAAAGTTAAATTATAAGCCAAATAGCCCTCTATGAGTTTAAAGTTTAACTTAACGGTAACTTGTAGAAACATTTCGGCAAATACAAGCTATACTTTGAAAATCTTTTTTTTTGCATTTGTTAGCCGAATTCCTAAAGAAATTCTAAACCACTAGTGAACCGCCCTGGCTCTGCACGGGTAGATATAAACTAGAATGTATATTTTTTTAATTAAATTGCTATATTTGCGTCTTCAATATAAAAGTTAGACATAATATGGTTAACTGACTTTTATCGCGTAAAGTTGTAGAGCTAGGTGCGAAATATCAAGCTCCACAACTTTTCTCTGAGAACTCGATCATATTACGTCTCACATCATTGAGGCAGCGTTCATAAGAAACCTAACGAACTTTACTTCTTTAAAACATTAAGTATGGATTAAACAATTTCGCTACAAGCTTTAGTACCCCAGTAAACGTAGATACAGCGCAGTGGTGGAGATTATTATGCAGGAATAGTAGATAGAAATGGGTCCGAGAAAATGTACTTAACAAAAGTTGTACGCGACGCGGGGAGTCGCTAGTAAGAAAGATAAATCTTGAGAATTAATTGTTCTTATTATATAGAGATGTGCCTCGTTTTATTTGACTATTTCAAATATGATAAACAAAACATATACTGATTAGTTTCTTGAAGTCTTTTTATAGATAAAACCACGTTTGTCAAGCTAATCAATACGGAACATTCTCATCATTACTTTACTGCAATAAAATTTTTTAGGTATCTGCGCGTCAAAGGTTCCTACTATATTTTAAAAACCAAACTTTATCCTTGAATGCATTAAGATAATTCAATATTAATCATGTTTATATTCAGACTTTCCGGCTAGTCAGTAAACCGAATACATATTTTGAAGAAACATTTCATGCTCAGTTAAGGTTTCAGTAAGATAGGGTTGGCGGCGTTCTGCCGTTGCTTTCCTATGATTATTTTATATAACGATAAAATCAAAATTCTTCAGTTTTTGCATAAAATCTATAAAATCACATGAAAGTTAAATATTATAATATTATAATTTATAATATTATTATAATATCGAGCATCTAATTGAAGCAGAAGTAAAACATGACAGGGGTAGGAATAAATATTCAATAATCAAAGAAGCACAAGAAATACAAATAGAATTAAATTTAACGCACACTCCAAAAAGAGATTAAAGATGCAATATTGAAAAAGCAGAATTAATCATGGCGAAACAAGCAGTTGCATGGACAATTTCCCAAAAAAGTGTCAGACCAGGCAGATGTTGATCGGAAGCTTTCGTTTGGATGGATGAAAAAACAGCAGGTATCTTCAAGTATAGAGTCATCAGTATTTGCCATTCAGGACCAAGCTATTATGACCAGACAACATCAACGTGATATACTGAAAGAACCAGTGGACGGAAAATGCCGCCTTTGCGCAAGTAAAGATGAGACCACGCAGCACATAATTTCTGGATGCAAAAAGTTGGCAGCAATAACCTTGTCCAATACGTCCACTGGTGTTTGGCCAAAAAACACAAAATTGAAGTTTCTGACCTCTGGTGGAAAGAAGCGCTCTCTCAACCACAAATCAAAGAAAGTGAATCCGCTAAATTTTTATGGGAAATGCCCATACAAACAGATGTCACTGTGACGCATAACAGACCTGATATAAAATACATCGACAAAAAAATAATAAAACATTTTTAATAGATATAACAGTACCATCTGATTACAATATAGGGCCAAAAGAGATTGAAAAGTTGAATAAGTATCATTTATTGAAAACTGAAGTCAGCCGCTTGTGGAATACTAAAACGACTGTTATTCCAATCGTAGTAGGTGCAACAGGTGTAGTTGCTAAGAGTATTACAAAATATATAGATAAGTTAGACTCGAACATTGACATCAGTATTCTTCAAAAACAAGCAGCCATACATACATCAATCATTCTCAGCAGCCTAGGTGACACTGTATTTGTACACAATACTCAACCAGACCAGCGCGTACAAAACACACAACAACCATCAAATACTCAAAAGTCTTCAAGGACACCAGGCCCCTCAAACATTACTTACACTCAAAACACGCGGCAGTCACTGAGCGAAATAAATAAATCTTACCCAAATCATACACAGACTCATCACAATAGACGACGAGGGAGAAGCAGAGGGAGGAGAAGAAGTACAGAACATCATAATATAGATACGCAGAATGGGGGTGTAGATATCTTTTTTCCTGTGAGTTGCGGGACGGGATATTTATAACAGCTGACACAGGAAGTCGAGAAAGTGAAAATCACAAAAAATAATATTATAATGTATATTATAACTGTGTTAATGGCAGGACCATCCTGATGAATAACCTAAAAGTAATGCTTTTTAAAAATTATATGTTTCCCACAACAGAGCTGTACAGCTTATCTGGGCTGCTTTCAGTAAGAAAGCTGTACATTTTGTGCACAGTTCTAAAACGCACAAAACCCTGCCGCACTCAATTGACAGTCTTCGTAAACGACGTAAAGATATTGTAGCCAAAACACATCCTGCCAGAATTAAATTTGCCCGTAATCAATTCCAACGGCAATCTCGTTATTCGTATAATTTGATTAATAAGAAACTCAATATAAATCCCTTAAACGTACATGCCTGCAGAAAAATTCTTGTTGAGTACCTCTCATCTCTTGGTTACGAAGATGTGGAAAACCTTTTTAAGCGGATTATATAATCACTTGAAGCACATCTATTATTCGTATTATACACATTCACACTCTCACTCATTACACACACAAACACACACACACACACACACACACGACACACACACACACACACACACACGACACACACACGCACAACGTTAATTTGCCTAAATATCAGTAACCCAAAATTTATTTTAAAACGCAACTTACTTCTTTTACGAATATAACGGATATTGTTATGGAAGAGCGGAGTCTTCTGATTCAGGTGTAGTACTACTACATCTAAAAGAAGGTTCCAAACTTGCAATCTTATTAAACTGTAAACTGTAACTTAGACACACTTAGTGGTATTTTCGCATAAAGTTTAAGCAAAAAGTTCTAAATTTATATAATTTGAGGATTGAAGAGTTGTATTTCAGGGAAGATTCGTTTTTGTCAACCAGACACACCACAAAATACTACGAAACGATTTACTGTGAAATTGGTTTTAAAGCGTTCTGACAGATACAACTCTTATAGTTTATGCAGCTCTAGTGTTGGTGCATCGAAATTCTCCATTGCATCTCTCTATTCATGGATAATTATTATCTATTAAAAATACCCCCTTCCACATATGAGATAGCTTCATAGTGAATTTATATCGGTCCTTTTCTTACAAATACTTCCAATTTATCTCATGGGATTTGGTACAAAATAAACGGAACTATCTAAAACAACCTCTATGTATATAACATTAGGAAAAATGTAACAGCATTTGGGCGGAGCTTGTATACTACGATGGGCGGAAAGTTTTCACCGTAGTTTTTTATTTTCCAATTTATTAGGGTTCCAACGTAAATAGTGGTAAAAGAATCCAACAGGATAACTCGCGTAGAGACTTTAGTGACTAGTACTGTAAAGTTATGCTTCAACCGACTTTAAAAAAAAGTAGAGGTTCTCAATTCGAATGCATGTTTTTTTTTATTGTATATTTGTGATGAGATGCGATTTTTTTTGCTTTGTACTCAATTTGCATCTAAAAAGGGAATTCCCAAATTAAAAATTATTATTTCATTTAATAATAAATAAAAAAATTATTTTAATGAATAATTTATTTTTATGCCATTTTTAATGTTTTTTTATATAAATATATAGGATCACCCTTTTAATTTTGTGAAGATCTATTGGAAATTATAGGCACACCTTTAGCGATTTGAGTATTCATTAATGTTACTTGAGCATTTTCTATCGAAAAGTACCAATTGATATAGTGAAACTTATGAAGAAGCCGAATGACCGCATACATTTTACAATAATAAGTACTATGCGGGTTGCGCTTTGATGCAAGCAATATATACTCGTCACCATAGAGAAGCTGATAGTGAAGTGCTAGGAAAACTCCTTAATTAACAATGCCCAGCCGGGAAGAGCAATTTTTTGTTAAAGTCTATGAGCAATTGAAATTTGGCTACTATAACATACACATAATTGAAAACTGACCCACTAAGGGCGACAAAATTTTAATTGTCATTTTTTTTTATATTTTACTAAACATTAAACATCACATTTTATAGAAAATTTTAACAAAAATTCCAAAATAATAAGCTTTCCATTATTAAATATCTTTGTGCGTATGAGTTTAAACTTTAATCTCACGGAACACGACAAAATAGTTAAAAGGTTCGATTCTTAGTCCAAATGTTGTTAGGTATCGACATTTTTATGTAGGAGTACATCTTATTCCTAATGTTTAGCGGTGTTGAAGGTATACCCTCGTCCGGTAAGTGAGAAAGCCTTTGTACACTTTACAACAATCAAACAGGGAAGATAATGATAGATTGGCATATATAACGTGTATATATTTAATTAATTAAAACGTGTTTTCACCTACCTAGGAAACGCTTAAATCAAAAGCCTAATGACGTGTTTGTTTTGTAGAGAGAAACAATGTATCACTGATACTTAGATGATGACTGACGACATTAGGTGCCATCTTAGGTAACGACACCGATTCGGCGGTGTATTACGTTTCGTTAGGAAACTCATAACTGTCACCTTACTTATGAAAAAAATATAATTTCTATATGTTTTCAAATGCCACCTTGTGGTAAGGATCATAGATAAGTTACGTTATAGAAAATTAGCCTCGTGAAAATCGATTGGTGCAAGGTAAATAGATGCCTAGGAATATTCTTTAATTACTTGGACATTGTCTTATTGGTAGTTAATGAAAACATAAATGTATTACCGTAAACAATTAATAACACTAAAAATAACCCGATTCAAAGGTACGGATCCAAAATAATCTATAATAATTATAATACTGTTTAAATGGTTATATGATATTCAAGCGGTTGCTATGGTGATATCGATTTCTCCAGGTAGGCAGTACCTAGTACACCTACGTTAGGGGCGGGGCTTCGACTGTAATTTTCAGCCTCATCAATTTATGCTCTCCTAGTACCTTATGCTGAACTTTCTCCAGGATAAAGTTTTTGTTTGTGATTGAACCATCCAGTGATATAAGTTCACATAATGCTTATAAAGATAATAAATAATACACCCCACCCCACCAATCGGTTTCCCTTGGTTTTCCTAATCCTAAGGTTGCCTGGAAGAGATCGTTTTCTGTTTGTGGTGTACAAATAAAGTGTAAAAAAAGATAGTTCTTGCAATTGAAGTAATGTACTTCGTTTCTTCATTCTTCTTTCACCACACCAAACAGTTTTCTAAAATGCAATTTCTACGAGTGCTTCCTCAGGACATGATGAATATATTTAGCAATTATGCATTTTTATGTTAACATATTATCCTGAGGATGCTCCGGCCATAATAAAACCATTCTGAGTTCAGTAAAACAGAACATATAGCTGTGTGGCGTCAAAGCAATAATGACGGTTTAGTTAACGACAGATAATATAAAGCATTGAAGTCACTAGATACCAAATATTTTGACCATCGTCATCATTTTCAGCTTAATAACTTTATAAATCTTCCCTAAACATATAAAAGTATTAAATAAATTATATAATAACTCATTTGCAGTCTATTTTTTCGTAAACTTTTGTTACAACACAATACTAACTACCAACATAACGCCCTCTTCCCAGTGGGGGCTGAACTACTACAGATAGATTTTAAACAAGAACCCTGGGCTTGCAGCTTGCTTGTTTTTGTGCAACACCGCAAATTTGGTTCGTGTTTGAAATAAAACATCAGGATATAAATGGATAATTCGAAATTAAAAAAAAGACCTTCCTGTAAAAAGAGAAAATATTTTAAACTTGAGCAAAAGTGAAATCTGAAAATCAATAACTCGGAATGCATTCGCCCTGTTTAACACTACAGTCACAATCCTCGGTAGTACAGTGGTTAGTATACCCGCCTGTCCCGTGGGTGACCGGAGTTCGATCCCCCGCCGAGGAGTCAATTATTAATTTTAGAATATTTTGTTTTTTTTTTATAATTAAATTTAAATGGGACCAATTTTTAATATTTATTATTTTTGTGTTCCTATTGGCTGGCGTAACCAACAACAGTTAATTTCTGGTTATAATATCGTTTGCCTACTTATTATCTTTCTCAGTACAACCCCTAACTGACAAAAAAAGGTTTTAACTTGTGAAAATATAAGCGAATACAAATTAAATATTTCCAAAGCCACTCGTGAATAGCATATCGTAACATGTTAAATAAGTTATCCCGTTAGCAATATGTGAAGCGTCTTGTAATGCCTATTTAGGTATTTTTTATTAAATTCCTCAGTACGAAAAAAAAAAAATACTCAATTGTATAAAGTGGACAAAAATTGAGTTAGAATTATGTTAAAAAATCAGCTGCATAAATTATTAATATTGTAATATAAAAAACGTATGTGTTATAATGTACACGCGTTAGAAATTATACTTGTCTGCCGATAAATAACTAATAAATAGTACAAACATTTTTGAAAAAATCTTTTCAAAAATGTTTGTACTATTTAGTCAATTAAATCACCGGAAGGAGGCCGGAGGCTTTGACAATTGAAAGTGCACACTGTCAAAGCTTTTTTTGAAAACTAAAATGTTGACTAAAACTACCTACAGGGTATCAGTTTTTCGTGTTCTTGTCTTAAATATGAAATCGTTATAAATATTAAAACACATACACAACCTCCTATTTATGGCCCTTATGTTTAATTTAAAAAAAAAATAACTGTGATAATATTTGACTTACCGCGATTGTACATGCAATCTGATAACTGTGAGTATTTTTGCAAATTGAGACAAACTTCAGTATCTTTCCTGAGAGACTCGGACAGTGAATGTATACCTCTGGTATTCGGGTTTATGCTTTAAAGCATGAAAAACTTTACGTTGCAATTAATAATTTCTTTATTCTTTGTACTCCATTCTTTCTCAGAAGAGGTTGTCTTTACAATAAATAATTACTTTTATAAAATAGTGGCCCGATAGCAGTTTCACCCCATCAATTAATAAATGTCGCTTTTATTTCATCTTACTATAGAGTTAACTAATTAGTAATAGTCATTATTATGGCACATTACCGCCATATTGAATATGACTTAAATATCAATTCGGTCTGATGATAAGCAAGTAAATTTTAATTCAATGATAAGATACATTTGAATTGCACGAAAAACATTAAGCTTCACTTTTATTAAATTATGTCAAGATTATTTTATTATGCACTTTTAAATGTACAGACTAATAATAATTTAATTGTGTGTATAGTGGAGATGTACATTTGTCACAAGTTTATGACGATTTCTAGCAAACCGATTGTTTATATTATAATACTGTTGATTATATAGTTGTACGATCTACAAACATTTATGTGTAGAATAATGGTAGTAGCATGCGCTACGACCTACGCTAATTAGTGCTACGGATAACAATGTGTGCTACACTTTACTACGGAATGCTACGCGTAGCTACAGAATTGTTGGTTATACTAATCTCTGTTGAACCTTGACCGGTTTTTCTTTTGACTCATCTATTTTAATTGCTTCTTTTCTTTTTCACGGAATCGAAGACCTCACTGTGAAAAAAAATTCTTGAGTGTATTTTGGACAAGCCAATATTTTGTTTAATGCGTGATATTTAAAATGTCAAATATTAGTATCAGATATGAATATCGTGTTAACCCTTGATTTCAATTTCGCCAAGTTGAAAATGATGTCAAAAGGGCAAGGGGTGTGGCAGCTATGTTAAGGGCATACCCCCTAGGCCCTAATCGTAAGCGGTACCATACCGGAACTTTTAATCTCTTGGCGGCCCGTCTTGGTCGGTAAAGTCCATCAAAAGTCAGAAAAGAAAGAGAAAATTCTACTGAAGTTCAACATGCTCACGACAGCGCCAGGGAGGTCTATAATTTAATTAAAAAAAATAGATTAGCAACTTCCAAATTAAAAACCAATCTCCTCAGTTTTAATTATATTTAATTTACTTGGTACAACTTAATTAACTATACCTATACTTGGTTTGGAGGAGTGACTGACCTGGAGTAGGTAGAAGCTACCAGGCTTACAGAAATGTAAGAAGATACACTCCATGACGTCGTTACCTCCTAAGTACTGAAATATTCCAAACATCTCCAGTGTGAATCAACAATTGCTTTCAATAGCTACATGGTAGGTGACAGAAAAACTAAAGTTTAGTGTGAATGTGTTTTGCATCATATTAATCTTGAACGTATGATAAATGATTCTAAGTTAATTATAAGTTATAAATCCAGATTATCCGGTCTTTTGGTACTATTTTTCAATCTATTAAACAGACGTACAACACGTGGATTTATGCCAAATTATGAGTATTTTGTATTTTTTTAAGAAAATGCGGTACGCAACTTTATTGTTTTTAAACAATATTGCTTTTCTGTTTTAATTATGGTCGTCTACAACAGCATATTGAATAATTTAAAATGTTTTTTAACAGCCAACGCATCATATATTTATTTAATTACTACGAGTATGATCCGCTTAAATGCATATCTAATAATGACCCATAAAGTGATTTAAACAAAGAAGCTTTGATTAAAAATCTTTTGTAGGTAGTGGACGTCCAAAGGCTTTTTAATCAAAGCTAAAAGTCTTTAAAACGTTTATAATTTTAGCAGGTTGAATGACTAAAATGGTCGATTTATGAAAAGAAATACGACCCTAACACCCCGGTCTGAATTATTAAAATAATATTAAAAATAAATATTTGCATCGACCGAAAATCGAACCCGGGCCGCCCGCGTGGCAAGCGAGCATTCTACCACTGAACCACCGATGCTTATAACAAAGTTGTAAGAAATCACAATTGCGTTCACCTGAATGTCGCTCGATCATCGTCATCATTTTCAGCCTAATAACTTTATACATCTTACCTAAATATAATAGTATTAAACAAATTATATTATTATTCAGTCTATTTTCGCGTAAACTTTGTTACAACACAATACTAACTACCAACATAACGCCCTCTTCCCAGTGGGGGCTGAACTACTACGGACAGATTTTAGGCAGGAACCCGGGGATTGCAGCATGCTTGTTTTCGTGCTAACACCGCAAATTTGGTTCGTGTTTAAAATTAAACATCAGGATATAAATGGATACTTCGAAATTCAATAGAAGACCTCCCTGTTACAAGAGAAAATGTTTTAAACTTGAGAGCAAAAGTAAAATCTGAAAATCAATAACTCGGAATGCATTCGCCCTGTTTAACACTATAGTCACAATCCTCGGTAGTACAGTGGTTAGTATACCCGCCTGTCCCGTGGGTGACCGGGGTTCGATCCCCCGCCGGGGAGGCACCTTTTTTATTTTAGAATATTATGTTTTATAATTAAATTTAAATGAGTCCATTTTTTAATACATATTATTTTCGTGTTCCTATTTGCAGGCGTCGCTAACAACAGATAAAATCTTCTTCGATTCCAAACTCTAGTTTTCGGAAAGTCCGTTTTCAATCGACTTAAAAAAGGAGGATGTTCTCAATTCGATTGTATATAACTTTCAGTGATATAAGTTCAGAATATACTTATTGAAGGTAGTTCTTGGAATTTAAGTCTTTTAACACCTCGGTTCATTATTTAAAGCTATAACTTAACTAAATCCTATTTCTGATTACAAACATTATTATCTTTTCTTTTATTTTATAAAAGAGGAGGCAAATGCTTAGCAGTACGGCAAAGCCTGAAATAGATGGAAGCACCAATTTAAAAACATAGCGGTTCCAAGCAGTTGTTATTTATGTTTTGTAAGAAAGAAGACAACCATTGTAGATATTCAGGCTTTTTCCCGTAGTCACAAGCGTCTGCTCTAGACTATAGTCTCATCAGTTTCAGTTGAAAGCTCTCTGAGTGTAAGAAATCGGCACGAGCAGGTTGAAATGTAGACTTTGGACTTCGCCAGATTAGATGTTTTCCAGCTGACCTTTGATATTTAATGTGCCTTTTATCAAACGATTATTGCTCCCAGTTTTCACCTTGCAAATCACAGAGAGATCATTGATATATGCCGTGGTCGTCATGGAAGGGTTTATCACAAAGTATTACACTTTAGTTACGTTTTCTTACAAATCCCGTGGGAAACTTGTTTTCCTGGGATAAAAAACGGAGAGTAATATACTCTCCGTGCTTTCAACTATTTCTATGTAAAAATAAAGATGATTGGTTGCTTCGTAGAGTACGGACGAACGAATAAACAAACAAAATTTCGCACTCTTTATTTCATCCCTTTGTGACGAAAACTTTGATTGAAAACCCTTTCCCAGTACTCATCTCTATGGTGCTCAAAGAATTAACAAAGAGGAAGGTATCAAATTTAGCTGTTAATTTTCTGTTTTTACTTTCAGCCATTTTGGCTTGCAGGTTGCCTGCCAATAAGGACACAGGCCTTATAAATAAGATTATAAACGAAAGTATCAATTATTGGTTAACTCAACAATTGTGTCCTTGATCTCCGACACTATTCATCAGATTTTCATAAAAAATAGGCAATTCATGTTTGGTAGTACACACTGTCAAACAAAAAAAAGAATTATTAAAATCGGTGCAAATTTAACAGAGATATGAAATAAAATTGATAAAAATTTTCATCCCACTTCCCGGAGGAAACTTATTATTATCGAGATAAAAAGTATTTTATATGTTGACCCGGAATATCAGCTACCGCAATACCAAATTGTATTTCAATCCGTTCAGTAGTTTTCACGTAATGAAACAATCAACACACTTATACTAAAACTTTTTAATAAGCAGGCGCAAAAAAATGCATTAAACGTCTTATGTGTTCTAAAGAAGTTTCACAATAATAACTTTGTATATCTTCCCTAAATATATAATAGTATTAAATTAATTATATTATGACTCATTTGCTGTCTATTTTCGGGTAAACTTTTGTTACAACACAATACTAACTACCAAGATAACGCCCTCTTACCAGTGGGGGCTGAACGACTAGGTACATTTTAAGATAAGAACCCGGGGCTTGTTTTCAGGCTAACACGGCAAATTTGGTTCTTGCTTTGAGTTAAACATCAGGATATAAATGGATAATTTAACCAAAGAAGAACTTTCCTGTGAAACGATAACTTTGTATATCTTCCCTAATTATATAATAGTATTAAATGAATTATATTATGACTTATTTGCAGTCTATTTTCGGGTAAACTTTTGCTACAACACAGTACTAACTAGCAAGATAACGCCCTCTTCCCAGTGGGGGCTTTACTACTAGGTACAGGTTTAGATAAGAACCCGGGGCTTGTTTTCATGCTAACACGGCAAATTTGGTTCTTGCTTTAAGTAAATCATCAGGATATAAATGGATAATTTAACCAAAGAAGTACCTTCCTGTAAAACGAGAAAATGTTTTCAATTTGAGAGCAATAGTAAAAACTGAAAATCAATAACTCGGAATGCATTCGCTCAGTTTAACACTATAGTCATAATCCTCGGTAGTACAGTGGTTAGTATCCCCGCCTGTCCCGTGGGTGACCGGGGTTCGATCCCCCGCCGAGGAGGCATTTTTTATTTCAGAATATTTTGTTTTTGTTTCATAATTACATTGAAATGGGTCAATTTTTTAATACATATTTTATTTGTGTCCCCATTGGCAGGCGTCTATAAACACAGTTAAATTCTGGTTATCATATTGTTTGCCTACTTATTGTCTTTCTCAGTAAAACCTTTAAACACTAGCCAACGTGGATAGTGACAAAAAAAGGTTTTAACTTAAATATTTGTGCAGTCCTAAATTAATATAAATTGTCTGTTTCCGAAAACCCTTGTGAATCGCAGAATGCTAAATACGTTGTTTTTATATCGGTTAAATTACTTTTGACGTAAGCAATTTTGCGTAGGTTTGGCCGGATACCATCTACTTTCGTTTAACTAAATACAATATAGTGTTCACGCAGTAAATTTGCAGTTCCATAATTATGATGAATAAACGATGAGGTCCAGGCGTACAATTTTTCATCCATTTAATAAAATTGATTTGTATTATATCAAGCAAATATGATGAAAAGTAATAAATTCATATTACAGCATAAAATTAACACATAATTCATTTATATCTTTGGCCTAAGCAATTTGAAATGTCAAGTCTGCTTGTGTGTGACTTTACTAGCGTAGACGAAATGCATTTGTCACAAGTTTATGACAATTAATAGCAAATCGATTGTTTATATAATCATACTGTGACTATATCGTTGTAGTATCTATAAACATTTATGTGTAGGCTAATCGTCGTAGCATTAGCTAGACAACGTGGTGCTACGTGTGCTACATTTTTCTACAAAATTCTACAGGTGGCTTCAGAATTCTTTTGAGTCAATTATTTTAATTGCTGCTTTATTTTTTTGAAATCGGAATTGAAACGTAAAGTCTATCTGTTTGTAGTGATTGTACCACGTTTAAGTGCAGAATCTACCGAGAAGAAACCGGCAAGAAACTGCCGTTTTCCAAAAATGTATATTGGCAAGAAATTAAAGAATCCTGCGAATGAAGCAGGTGTTAGAACCTAAATAAATTATGTACGAGAAACTTTGATGAGTACTTTAATCGCTATACTGTATATATTAAAATAGATTTATAAAATAAAGTTATTTTAATAAAAACTGTTATTAAAATAACTTTATTTTATAATCTAATTTACTGATTGTTATATTACAAAATTACTTACAATTTTGTAATATAAAAATCAGTGAATTACCAGTAGGCTACCTTTCATTAGTACCATAGGTACTTCATTTACCTACAAACTTAAATCAAAGTTTTCAAGTGAAACCGCAATAAGTCATTACAGCGCTCCCACCAATATTAGCTCATTTTTCAAACCTCTTTCTATTTCATGTGCTACTGGTATGATTTCAAAGTAAATGTCACAACAAAATGAGAATACCAGATATTTTATAGAAATACCATTGAATGACGGAAGACTGACTATCAAATATTCTTGTCGCCAAGTCAGAAATTGAGTTCAGCTGAGTCAAATTTAGGTGACAAACAATCAAACAAACAGATTTGGTATCACATTTATGCGCGTTTTCCCTATCTTTATTTCATAGGAATGGGCTAGGAAAAAAAAGGTTCACGAACCTTTATGTGATGTCTAACGTTGTTCGGCACGGTCTTAAGTTACGACACAGATTCGGCGGATTGAAAAGTTCAGGGGACACGTAAACTAACTCGGTCTTTAGGAAAGGACAGCCGAAGCCTTACCCACTAGTAGCTTACCGTACTACTAGTACTTCACTGCTTCAAATCGTTTGGTTAGGGTTAATTTATGCCGAGGACTCTTCTTGGAATAGGCGTTACTTACTTAGACATTGCCTAGACCGTCTTTAGTGAAATTGGGCATTTCAATATTAGTATAAATTATCACCACTCTCGTAACGTTTCCAACCCCTATCACAGTAGTTAAATTCATTGTATGAGCTTACTTAGGAGACAGTTGTTTTGAAATGAGAGAAATTTAATTCTTTTAAACTTTATACTTTATATCCGACCATATTCGGCCATATTTATATCATACATAGTCAGCCATTATTATTGAATTTTGAATTGTGAAACTGGGGGCTGAGTTCGATTCCAAACTTTATTTTTAAACCGACTTAATAAAAAGAGGAAGTTCTCAAATGTATGTATTTTTTTGTACAATCTTCAACGAGCGATTTGAGTTTTTTTAGATGTAACTTGAGCATTATCTTTTGACAAGTCTTTTGTCGATTAGTCCAGTAAACTGATGACGAAGACCGAGGTTGGCAACCAAACTATACGATATATAGGTATTACACAAGTTGCGCTTACGATTATGGTAAAAAGTAGGTAAGCAATTTATGCTCGTGACAATAAAGGGGCTGGTGGACTCCTCAACCATTAACGGTCCGGTCTCGGGAAAAGCAATACTTTGTAGTAGGTTATGAGCAGTTGACAAGTAATGCTTTTTATTTAGTCGTATTTTTTACATTTTACTTGGCACCGACGTAAAAAGACGTATACTTAAACGATATATTTGAAATTGTTACTAACACGATACTAAAGCGCGTGCTTTGAATATTCGCCTTTTAGTATCAAAATTATCGTAAACATTATTATATCATTCAGTACAGAGTATAGGAATCTTAACAGCAATCAACACACTATAAACTATTATAAAAGAATACAAACTCAACTAAGGAAACCTCTTGACAAAAAAAAACAATTCTAATATAAAAAAGGCTCCCCGGCGAGGAATCGAACCCCGGTCTCCCGCGTGACAGGCGGGGATACTGACCACTATACTACCGAGGATCATGAACACAACATTCAACTTATGGACTGAGTTCTTCACTATTTATTTCTTCTTTACTCAAAATTGTGTGACCGAACTTTCAGGGGCCGAGTTTGAATCCCACCACGCCACTTTTCTGAGATATGTGCGTTTTAAGCAATTCAAATATCACTTGCTTTTACGGTGAATGAAAAAATCGTGAGGAAACCTGCATGCCTGAGAGTTCTCCATTATGTTCTCAAAGGTGTGATATGATGAGGATGATGATAAACTGATGATGAAGTAATTTTTTTTAAATTTAAGTGCTACGCTATATTTTTAGTTATGTTATTTACATCTGTGGCTAGCTAAAATAAGTTAAGAACGAAGTATTTTTTGAAAATACGTACGCAAAGTTCAGGTATATTGGAATATATTACTATAACCAAGACATAAATTGTCACTAATTTAACCCAGAAATCTTATGTATCGTATTCTTCAAATTATGTATTTGGTAATGAGAGGTTTTATATACAAATATTTGTACTTATTTTAATTTTTATATTCAATTATTGCAACCATTTAAGTAAAGATCTTTGATATATAACATAAATACTACTATAGTACTTGCAGAATAAATATTGGCAAACTTGTTATATACAAAGTTTCCAGTGTCAGTGTTTGCCGCTGAACAATATTTTGACCAAGTAATGTAATTTAAATAAACTTTCTATGGGACCTTAAAATGTAGAAGTAAATCATAAATATACACAACTAAGGTATTCCTACATCATTTTATTAAAATAAAATAATATTTCAAACGTTACATTAAACCTATGCAAGGTATAATGCAAATGACTAAGTAATGAAAATTAAAACATTGAGATTTAAATGATAATAATAAGTTTAAAACAGGCAAAAGCAACGAGGGTTCCTGCATTCGGATGAATCGTACTAAATTAAAAACCTTTTGATTATAGTATCAATTGAGTTATATACAAATGAAATCGCTAAGAACCCCTATCACCTACGTACAATTTTACTTAACACACATATCAACATTAAATCTGAAGACTTTTTTTGTTTTTTTGTTGAAAACGCTAATCTACAGAACTATTAATCAGATATACCAACCTTATCGTAAAATATCATTACGTATTACTCACTCCAAGTCATACCTATTTTACTTGGCTCCTCAAAGCCGTTATATGGTGTTAAATAGGTAATAGAACCTTCAACAAGAACTGGGTTTGAAAAAATATTTATAAATCCGACTTAAAGTTGAAGACTATAATTTCATCTGGGTATAAATGATGACGAATGGGCTAATCTGCAAGGGGTATGGCAGCTATGTTAAAGGCATACCCCCTAGGCCCTAATTGTAAGCGGTACCGTACCAGAACTTTAAATCTCTTGGCGGCACGTCTTTGTCCGTAAAGTCCATCAAAAGTCAGAAAAGTAAGAGAAAATTCTACTGAAGTTCAACATGCTCACGACTGCGCCAGGGAGGTCGATAATTTAATTTAAAAAAATAGATTAGCAACTTCCAAGTTAAAAACCAATCTCCTCAGTTTTTGGTACCTATATTTTATATACTTGGTACAAGTTATATATTTGGTTTGGAGGAGTGACTGACTTGGAGTAGGTAGAAGCTACCAGGTTTACAGAAATAGAAGAAGATGCACACCGCTCCAAGACGTCTTTACGTTCTAAGTACCGTAATATTTCAAACTTCTCTTTAGTGAAAGTGTACAAACCAAGTAGGTGACGGTAAAATAAAGTTTACTGTAAATGTGTTTTGCATTATATTAATCTTGAACGTATGATAAATGATTCTAACTTAATCATAACTTATAAATCCGGATTATCCGGTCTTTTAGAATTTAGATACCATTTTTCAATGTATCACTATAATCAAGTAATTTAAGATTATACACGTAGTTTTATGCCAAATTATGAGTATTATGTATTTTTTTAAGGAATTGCGGGAAGCTACTTTAATGACTTTAAAGAATATTGCTTTTCTGTTTTACTTATGGTCGTGTACGATAAAAGTATATAAAATCATTCATAATTTATTTTAAAAGCCAACGCATCAAATATTTATTGTATAGTGTATATATGATCCGCTTCAATGCATATCTAATAACCCAATCCCATAAAGAGACCACTATCTTCTAAAATTTTTTAATCAAAGCTAAAAGTCGTTAAAAACTTGATAATTTTAAGCAGATTGAATGACTAAAATGGTCGATTAATGAAAAGACATACGACTCTAACGCCCCGGTGTGAATTATTAAAATAATATAAAAAATAAATTTTTGCATCGACCGGGAATCGAACCCGGGCCGCCCGCGTGGCAAGCGAGCATTCTACCACTTAACCACCGATGCTTGTAATAAAGTAGTAAAAAATCACACTTACTTTCACCCGATGTCACTCGATCATCGTCATCATTTTCAGTATAATAACTTTACATATCTTCCCTAAATATAATAGTATTAAATAAATAATATTATTACTCTTTTCAGTCTATTTTCTTGTAAATTTTTGGTACAACACAAAACTAACTGCCAACAACGCCCTCTTTCCAGTGGAGGTTGAACTACTAGGTAAAAGGGTTCCAAACGCGTCCTTGCTTAGAAGAAGCTCAAAACAAACTAAGCCGGTTGTTTTTTTTTGTTATCGCTATCTCACTTTTTTTTTAAATATTAAAGATCCAATTGTAAACAATTTGGTTTAAATGAATTACTTATTTTATGTAGTAAAGTAAATTTTAGCGGAAGTTTAAATTTACGGTTCCATTATGTCGAATAAATAAACAATGAGTACCAGACGGTAAATTTGTCATGCATTTCATAAGATTAATTTGTATAATATTAAGCAAATATGATAAAATTTAATAAATTCATATTTCAGCATAAAATTAATTAAAAATTCGTTGTCAAGTCTGCTTGTGTGTGACTTTACTAATGCAGACGAAAGGCATTTGTAACAAGTTTATGACAATTACTAGCAACTGTAAGGTGATACTGTGATGTGTACTGTGATTATATAGTAGTACTATCTATAAATACTTATGTGTAGGCTAATGGTTGTAGCATTAGCTACGATCTATGATTCTACGTGCTACGTTTAACTATGGGTGCTACACTTTACCTTGGAATGCTACGGGTGGCTACAGAATATTACGTTATACTAATATCTCTTTCTTCTGCTTTATTTTTCCGGAATCGAGAATCTGACGGAAAAATAGCTTTTGAGTGTACATTTGAAAAGCTTTACTGTTAAATGTATCATGTGTAATCATTAAAAAGTCAAGTATGAGTATCACAAATGAACGTCGTGTTATGAAAATTTAAATTCAAAAATTAAATAAACACTATTGAAAAGTAAAGTCTATCTGTTTGTAGTGATTCTACCATCGGTTGTAAGTGCAGAATCTACCGAGATGAAACCGGCAAGAATCTAAGCAGTAGCGGTTTTCTAAAAATGTATATTGGCAAGAAATGAAATAATCCTGCAAATTAAGCAGGTGTTAGAATTGAAATAATCTATCTACGAGAAACTTTGTATAGCAATGAACGTGTTCAACAAAATACAGACTACAATTAAAAATGTTTTAGTTATGCTACGTAGATATTGAAATAGGTTTATAAAATAACGGTATTATAATAAAAAGTAAGTAATTTTTGATACATTACTTCATACATTACAGTACTTCATCCATCTACAAACTTAAATCAAAGTTTACAAGTGCAACCGGAACAATTCATTATAGCGCTTAAAAAATATAAGCTCATTATTTAAACCTCTTTCTATATCATATGCTACTGGTATGTGTTCAACTTAAATGTCACAGGAAAATGAGAAAACCTGATATTTTATAGTAGATACTATTGAATGACGGAAGACATCAAATATTCTTGTCGCCAAGTCAGAAATTAAGTTTAGCTGAGCCAAATTTAGGTGCTAAACAATCAAACAAACAGATATGCTATCACATTTATACGCGTTTTTTCTACACCTATTTCCTAGGAATGGCGTTAAAAAGTTTCACGAACTCTTATGTGATGTCTAACGATGTTCGGCACGGTAACTAGAAACGGACTTAAATTAGTGATATCTGCATATCGTCTGAAAAAAGTACAGAAATCCTTTGTGGGGATGGATATGTGCTTTTATAACATGATACCGAAGGTAATTTTACCTAAGTTTAAGCAATATATTAAAACACATTTAACAAATCGTGGTTACGACTCGATTGATGAATTCCTTAACGAAAAGGCCGCTCCGCTCTCATCTCTCACAAAACAGAAAAAATCTAAAGATTGTTAAACTTTAAAATGATGTTGGAAAAGAGCAATCTGCTGAGTTTCTTGCCGGCTCTTCTCAGTAGAATCTGCTTTCCGAACCGGTGGTAGAGTCACTACAAACAGACTGACTTGACATTTCAAAAGTGCTTATTAATTAGGCCTACCTGAAATAAATGAATTTTGAATATTAATTTTGAATTTGAATTTTAAATTTTGAATTTTGAATTTGAATTTAGTCTTAGGTTACGACACCGATTAGGCGGATTGAAAAGTTTAGGGGACACGTAAACTAATTCTGTCTTTAGGAAAGGAAAGCCGAAGCCTTACGCTGTAGTAGCTTACCGTACTACTAGTACTTCACCGCTTCAAATCGTTTGGTTAGGGGTTAATTTATGCCGAGGACTTTTCTTGGATTAGGCGTTACTAACTTAAGCATTGCCTAGACCGTCGTCAGTGGAAACGGGCATTAAAATATTAGTGTAAATACATAACTCTCATTCTAACCCCAATTTGGTACTATTACAGTTGTTTAATTTTCTGTGTAAGCTTAAAATAAGTTTTTTTGAAATCAGACACTTTACACTTTACCGTATAAAATACATAATCGCCCGTTAAACTTTAAAATGATGTTGGGAAAGAGCAATCTACTGAGTTTCTTGCCAGCTCTTCTAAGTGGAATCTGCCTTCCGAACCGGTGGTAGAGTCACTACAAAAAGACTGACTTGACGTTTCAAAAGCGCTTATTAATTAGGCCTACTTAAAATAAATTAATTTTGAATTTTGAATTTTGAATATGTATGGCAAAGCCTGAGATAGATTGAAGCACCAATTTAAAAACATAATGGTTCCAGGCTGTTGTAATTTATGTTTTGTGAGAAATAAGACAACCCATGTCGGTATTCAGGCTTTAACCCGTAGTGACAAGCGTCTGCTAAAGACCATAGTCTCAAAAGTTTCAGTTCATAGTTCTCTGAGTTTAAGAAATCGGCACGAGCAGGTTGAAATGAAGATTTTGGACCTCACCAGATCAGATTTTTTCTGTGCTATTTAATGTGCCTTTTATCAAACGATTATATTGCTCCCGGTTTTCACCTTGCTAATCACAGTTGATATATGCCGTGGTCGTCATGGAAGGGTTCATCACAAATTTCGATTTTTCGTCCACGTTGATTGCGTTTTCTAACTAGTTTTCCTGGTATAAAAAGAAGCCTATGTTACTCTCCCTAAGTCAAAAATCAAGACGATTGATTGCTTCGTAGAGTACGGACAAACGAATAAACAAACACTTTTTCTCATCCGTGATTTCATCCTTTTGTAAGGAAAACTTTAATTGAAAACCCTTTCCCAGTACTCATCTCTATGGTACTCAAAGAATCAACGAGGAGGAAGCTCTCCAAATTTTTTTTTTTTTTTTTTCAGCCATTTTGGCTTGCAGTTTGCCTGCCAATAAGGACACAGGCCTTATAAATAAGATAATAAAAGAATGTAGCACTTAGTGTTTAAATCTCTTCTTCTTCTTCTTCACACCTCACAGTTTTCTAAAAAACATTTTCTACTAGTGTTTCGCACCGGAGCGTCCTCAGGACAAATTGACTTTATTTAGCAATTATTCATTCTTATGTTAACACTAGCGAACCCACGTGACTTATTCCGCGACTGAGTCGACTTAAAAATATAGTCGTATGTTGTCGCGGACTGTTTTATCGAACTTTAAAGAAACAACAATTCTGACAATTCCGATATACTTCCAGCGCTTGACGTAACGTTTACCGTTTACGCATCGCACGCATCAGAATCTCGTATAAAGGATATTTTTTGCAATTTCTCGTAAATTATAGTAGCCATTGGTCGTAGTGTCATGTTACATAGCCTTAAATGTTACTACGAATCTAAAAAAAAAATCTAAACTGCCTTTTCCGAGATATGCACGTTCAACCAAACAAAATTTAAAACTTTTATAATATTTCAAATATGCCTATCCAAAAAACCACGACAATCCGAACCTCCGCTGGCGGATTTTGAAAGACAAATATGAAAAGTCCCTGATTAAAAAAACTTATTGAAAAAATGAACAGTCGCTTCATGTAAACTGTATATTTATAAGTACATAAAATTAAGTAATGAGACATAAACTTACTTCAGCTCCTGGTAATTACAGTTTATAATATTATTTTCCGTTGGAACATTGTTTTCAACTTTAGTGTTTGGCATATGTTACAATTAATTTATCAACGATGCTGAAATGATGAATATAGTAAAACTTTCTAATACGCAGGCGAAAAAACATGCATTAAACACATGGAGTCCGAGAACGTCTAATGTGTTATATCTCATTCTCTCGCTAGCTGAAACGTTTACATTTATGTGTCTCTATGGAATTATTTTTTCGTTTCATTGAGTTTGAAATCACAACGATTGTAAAGATGTTTGACTTCAATAACTTTATGTATCATCCCTAAACATATAGTTTTAAATAAATTATATATGACTCTTATGTAGTCTATTTTCGGGTTAACTTGTTACAACACAATACTACCAAGATAACGCCCTCTTCCCAGTGAGGGCTGAACTACAAGGTACAGATTTTAGTTAGAAACCCGACCGCTAGCATCTTGCTTGTTTTCGAACTAACAAGGCAAATTTGATTCGTGCTTAAAATTAAACATCCGGAAATAACTGGATGATTCAAAAAACGAAGAACCTTCCTGTAAAAAGAGAAAATATTTTAAACTTGAGAGCAATAGTAAAATCTGAAAATCAATAACTCGGAATGCATTCGCCAAATTTAACACTATAGTCATAATCCTCGGTAGTACAGTGGTTAGTAAACCCGCCTGTCCCGTGGGTGACCGGGGTTCGATCCCCCGCCGGGGAGGTATTTTTATTTTTGAATACTTTGTTTTTGTTTTATAAATAAATTTTAATGAGTTCATTTTTTAATACATATTATTTTTGTGTTCCTATTGGCAGGCATCACTAACAACAGTTAGTAACATTCTGATTATAATATCGTTTGCCTATTTATTATCTTTCTCAGTAAAACCTCTGAACAACTAGCCAACGTGGACACTGACAAAAGGTTTTAAATTGTGAAAATATTTGTGCAGTCCTAAGTTTATACAAATTGGCTGTTTCCGAAGCCACTCGTGAATAGTATGCTATTCACGATGTTATATGATCACAACATGCTAAATACGTTATCCTGTTAGCAATATGTGTGGCGTTTTGTAATGCCTATTAGGGTATTTTTTATGAAATTCCAAAATTTTAATACGAAAAATGAAAAATTCAAAAAAAAATAAAACTTAATCGTATAAAGTGGACACAAATTGAGTTGGAGTTATAGTAAAAAATCAGCTGCATAGATTATAAATATTTTAAGTAATTTGTACCTCAGAACCATAAGAAAAAAACGTATGTATTATGATCTACACACGTTCAAAGTTATACTTCTTTGGCGTAACAAGATTAAAATCTTTTCAAAAATGTTTGTACAATTTAATCAATTAAATCACCGGAAGGAGCCCTTTGAAAGAGGAGGAGGACTTTGAAATTTGAAAAACTAAAATGTTTATAGCTATGTCATCAGTGTTTAATTCCTACCTTTTCCTATTTAAGGTTTACCATGAAAATAAGATATTTTCTTTGTTTTAACTTGAGGATGGATTGGTGGCGTAATAACGAGGAAAACAGCTTGACGTAATAACTTTCATTCACTATCTATATGTAATAGAAAAAGCATTTAATAAAATATTTAATTTTATATAAATTAAAAAATTTAAGTATAGTAATCGGGCTACTATAGGAATATACAAAAGCAGGGATAAGTTGTATGAGCTATATGATAAAAACAATTCAATCAGAGTTCAAGTTTCCTTAAATTTTTAAAAAGTTACTCCAAAACATTTTTAAATGTTTGTAGACATAATATAAATACATTATATTATTTCCGTAGTTTTTCTATTGGTTAAATCACTTTTGACGTGACCAATTTTTACGTAGTTTCGCGTAGATACCTACTTGTACTAGTTAAACGATAACTCAATACAATATACAGTTAACACAGTAAATTTAATTATGTCAAATAAATAAACAATAAGGCGGTCAATTTGTCATCCATTTAATAAAATTATGATGAAATGTAATTAATTCATATTTCAGCATAAAATCAATTCAAAATTAATTTATATCTTTGTCCTAAGCACTTTTGAAATGTCAAGTCTGCCTGGTTGTGAATTTACTAACACAGACGAAACGCATTTGTCACTTGTTTATGACAATTCATAAATCAAATCAAGCAAATCGATTGTTTACATAATAATACTTTTGTGTAGGCTAGCGGTCGTAGCATTAGCTACGACCTAGGAGACTACGTAGTGCTACGTGAAATTATGTGTGCTACACTTTACTACGGAATGCTACGTAGGTTAAATAATACTGTGATTATATAGTTGTCCTATCTATAACAATACAATATTTAAGTGTTGGCTCGTACCAAAAGCCAACCAATTTGCACCAATAATCCCATTGCTATAGAAATGTGGGGCTTCTGATCAAAAAACCGCGACAAGTAGTTTTGGCAGTCCTCTCGTGATCTTAACCTGACACTGCCTAAATAATTCTGAAGAGACCGAAACCGGTGAAAATCTGTTGCAAGATTAGATATTAAAGAATCCTGCAAATGAAGCAGAAGTCAGAATCTAAATAAATTATGAACGAGAAATTTTGATGAAAACTGAGTTATGCTACATAGATATTGAAGAGTTATGCTACATAGGTATAAAGTAACAGCATTTAAATAAAAAATACGTAATTTTAATTACATTACTACCAGTACCAATAGGCTACCATACATTCCTACATCTAGTAGGTACGAACATAAATACAAAGTTTACATTCACTTACAAACTTAAATCAAAGTTTTTAAGTGAAACCGTAACAAGTCGCAAAAGCGAACCAAAAATATTGCTCACTATTTAAACCTCTTTCTTTTTCATATACTACTGGTATGAGTTCAATGTATATGTCACAGGAAAACGAGAATATCAGATATTTTATAGAGTACCTTTGGATGACATCAAATATTCTTGTGCCAAGTCATAAATTAAGTTCAGCTGAGCCAAATTCAGGTGACAAACAATCAAATAAACAGATATGCTATAACATTTATACGCGTTTTCTCTATAAGACTACGCGTTTTAGCTTATTTCTTAGGAATCGCCTAAAAAGTTTCACGAACTCTTATGTGATGTTTTACGATGTTCGGCACGGTTACGGCGGATTGAAAAGTTTAGAGGGGGTCTTCAAGAAAGGAAAGCCAAAGCCTTTCCCACTAGTAGCTTACCGTACTACTAGTACTTCAAATCGTTTGATGAGAGGTTAATTTATGCCGAGGACTCTTCTTGGATCAGGCGTTATTAACTTAAGCATTGCCTAGACCGTCGTAAGTGAAAACGGGCATTATAGTCCCTATCCCTACAAATATTATAAATGTCAATGTAAGTTTGTTTGTTACGCTTGCACGCAAAAACTACTTAACCAATCCTCATGAAACTTTGTACACATATTTTTGGAAGTGTTAGAAGTAATAAGGGATACTTTTTATCCTGACCTTTAGCTCGGTTCCTTTGGGAGAGGGGATGAGTGTTTGACAATTTTACACCATAACTCCGACAAATTATAACCGATTTAAATAATTATTTTTGAACTAAAGAGGTTATAATTTGTGTTTAATTTTGCCCAAACTGTGGTTGGAGATATAAGACAGAACTTGTCAGCGTACAGCAGCAAACCCCTCATTTAAGGCTTAGCGATACTGAATTTTTTTTTTTTTTAGATCTACAACAAATTTTAATGCCACATCAAAAAACAAAATCAATCGCAGACGAAGTCGCGGGCAACAGCTAGTATTAGTATAAATACACAAATCTCAAACATTTCTAACCCCTATTACAGTAGTTTAATTCATTGTATTAGCTTACTTAGAAGACAGTTGTTTTGAAATAAGAAACTATTAAACTTTTCACTTTATATCTGACCATATTAGATACATAAATGGCCATTATTATTGAACTTGTTCGTTTAAAAAATTAATATTTTCAAGTTACACTGATATAAGTAGTGTTTGAAATGGTTGTAAAGGATGACGTATGGGCTAATCTGCAAGAGGTATGGCAGCTATATTAAAGTCATACCTCTAATAGTTTTGTAAGCGGTACCGTACCAGAACTTTGAATCTCTTGGCGGCACGTCTTTGTCGGTAAAGTCAATCAAAAGTCAGAAAAGTAAGAGAAAATTCTACTGAAGTTCAACATGCTAACGACTGCGCCAGGGAGGTCAATGAGGAACTAAAAAAAATAGATTAGCAATTTCCAAATTAAAAACCAATCTCCTCAGTTTTACTTATATTTAATATACTTGGTACAACTTTATTAACTATACCTATACTTAGTTTGGAGGAGTGACTGACCTGGAGTAGGCAGAAGCTACCAGGCTTACAGAAATGAAAGAAGATGCGCACCGCTCCATGACGTCGTTACCTCCTAAGTACCGAAATATTCCAAACCTCTCTTTTGTGTGAATCAATATTTGCTAACAATGGCTAAACCATGTAGGTGACGTTAAAAATAAAGTTTATTGTAAATGTGTTTTGCATAATATTAATCTTGAACGTATGATAAATGATTCTAACTTATAAATCCAGATTATCCGGTCTTTTAGATTTTGGTACTATTTTTCAATCTATTAAAAAGACGTAGATCACGTGGATTTATGCCAAATTATGAGTATTTTGTATTTTTTTTAAGAAACTGCGGTACGCATCTTTAATATCTTTAAGCAATATTGCTTTTCTGTTTTAATTATGGTCGTGTACAACAAAAGCATTTTGAATAACTCAAAATGTATTTTAAATGCCAACGCATCAAATATTTATTTAATACGAGTATGATCCGCTTCAATGTATCTAATAATGACCCATAAAGTGATTTAAACAAAGAAGCTTTGATTAAATAACTTTTGTAGGTAGTGGACCTTCAAAAGCTTTTTAATCAAAGCTAAAAATCTTTAAAACGTTCATAATTTTGAGCAGGTTCAATGAATAAACTGGTCGATTTATGAAAAGAAATACGACCCTAACACCCTGGTCTGAATTATTAAAATAATATTAAAAATAAATATTTGCATCGACCGGGAATCGAACCCGGGCCGCCCGCGTGGCAAGCGAGCATTCTACCACTGAACCACCGATGCTTATAATAAAGTTGCTAAAAATCACAATTGCGTTTACCCGAATGTCGCTCGATCATCGTCATCATTTTCAGCCTAATAACTTTATACATCTTACCTAAATATAATAGTATTAAATAAATTATATTATTATTCAGTCTATTTTCGCGTAAACTTTGTTACAACACAATACTAACTACCAACATAACGCCCTCTTCCCAGTGGGGGCTGAACTACTACGGACAGATTTTAGACAAGAACCCGGGGATTGCAGCTTGCTTGTTTTCGTGCTAACACCGCAAACTTTGTTTGTATGTTTGAAATTAAACATCAGGATATAAATGGATAATTTGAAATTCAAATGAAGACCTTCCTGTAAAAAGACAAAAATGTTTTAAACTTGACAGCAATAGTAAAATCGAAAACGCTAACATTACGCTATGTTTTATTCTATTTCAAAATTTTAATAATTTCTTTGTTTTAACTTGGGGACAGAGTGGTGGCGTAATAACGAGGAAAACAGCTAGACGTAAGAAATTTTATTCACTAGCTATATGTAATAGAAAATGCATTTAATAAAATAATTGATTTTAAAAACATAGGATAAAAAAAAAATTAGTGACTGGGCTACTATAGCAATTTATGAAAGCAAGGATAAGTTGAATGAGCTATATGATGAAAAAAAATTCAATCAGACTCCAACTTTTACTTGAATATGTAAAAAGTTACTCCATTACAATGTTTGTAGACATGCTAAGTCCACCGCACAGCTTTGTGGCGGGCTGATGGTAAGAGGTGACGCAACGACCCTTTGTCCCTGCCTTCGTCTTTCTTGGAGCGGATTGGAGTTAAAGTATTATGTGCTTCAGGACATCTTCATCAGAAACTGACAATTAACCCACCCAGAGCTTTTCTGCGATAGTGAAACTGCAATTGCATCCCTCAAAACCTTTGCTACACTATTAAATGTACAGATTAGAAATAATTTGGTTGTGTGTTTAGTGGAGATAATTAATTAAAATACAATAAAGAGTTCACGCAGTAAATTAGCAGTTCCTTAATTATGTCGAATAAATAAACAATGAGTACCCTGCGGTCAATTTGTCAGGCATTTTTAAAATTCATTTGTATAATATTAAGCAAATATGATGAAATGTAATAAATTAATTTTTCAGCACAAAATCTGTAGTCGTAGCGTCAGCTACGTCTTATGTGTCTACGTGGTGCTACGTGTAAATCAGTGTGCTACATTTTACTACGGAATGCTACGGGTAGCTACAGAATTGTAGGTTATCTAATCTCTGTACAACCTTAATACTTTCGACTCATTTATTTAAATTCCTGCTTTATTTTTCCTGGAATCGAGGATCTGACTGTGAAAAATAGTTTCAAGAGAAAGAAGAAAAAGTGAGTGTACTTTGGAAACGCCAATATAATGTGATCATTAAAAAGTCAAATATAAGTATAAGAAATGAACATCGTGTAATGAAAATTAAAATTCAAAAATCAAATAAGCACTATTGAAACATAAAGTCTATCTGTTTGTAGTGATTCTACTACTAGTTGTAAGTGCAGAATCTATCGAGAAGAAACCGGAAAGAAACTCAGCAGTTGCTGTTTTACAAAAATTTATATTGGCAAGAAATTAAAGAATCTAAATAAATTATGTACGAGAAACTTTCAGGATTACGTTCAACGCTATACTGTAGACATTGAATTAGGTTTATAAAATAATGTTATTTAAAAAAAAATAAGTACCCATACTAACCTAGTAAACTTTGTATTTTTATTATTCAGGTATACAAAATGTAGGTATCTTAATAATTATCGACACACTATAGACTATTACAAAGGAAAACAAATTTAACTAAGAAAATCTCTTAAAAAAAATCTATAATAAAAAGCCTCCCCGGCGGGGAATCGAACCCCGGTCTCCCGCGTGACAGGCGGGGATACTGACCACTATACTACCGAGGATCATGAACTCAACATTCAACTAATGGACTGAGTTCTTCTCCATTTATTTCTTCTTCACTCAAAATTGTCTGACCGAACTTTCGGGGGGTCGAGTTTGAGAACGCACCTCTAACTTTTCTATATGTGCGTTTTAAGCAATTAAAATATCACTTGCATTAACGGTGAAGGAAAACATCGTGAAGCAACCTGCATGCCTGAGAGTTCTCCATTATGTTCTCAAAGGTCATATCACATATGATGAGGATGATGATAAACTGATGATCAAGTAATATTTTTTAAATTTAAGCGCTGCGCTATCATATTATATTTTTAGTTATGGTGTTGACATCTGTGGCTAGCTGAAATAAGTTAAGAACGAAGTAATTATTGAAAAAACGTAAGCAAATTTCAGGTAATTGTATTAGAATCTATTAATATAACCAAGACATAAATTGTCACTAATTTAACACAGAAATATAATGTTTCGTATTCTTCAAAATATGTATTAGGTGATTAGAGGTTTTATATAAAAATATTTGTACTTATTTTTATATTTATATTAAATTATTGCAACCATCCAAGTAACGAACTTTGATATATAACAGTGCCAAACTTGTCATCGAATTTGACCGATACAATACGATTGTTTCCAGTGTCAGTGTTTGCCGCTGAACAATATTTTGTAAATAAACTTTTTATGGGACCTGAAAACGGAAGTAAATAATAAATATACACAACTAAGGTATTCCTACATAATTTTATTAAAATAAAATAATGTTGTAAATGTTACATTAAAAACCTTTGCGAGGTAAAATGCAAATGACTAAGTAATTAAAATAAAAACTTTGAGATTTAAATGATAATGATAAGTTTAAATCAGGCAAAAACAACGAGGGTTTCTGCATTCGGATGAAACGCACAAAATTTTAAGACTTTTGACTTTAGTATCAATTGAGTTATATACAAGTAAAATCGCTAAGAATCCCTATCAACTAATTACAATTTTACTTAACACACATAAAACACGATAAAGCTAATCTATAGAACTAAAATTGGATATTCCAACCTTACCGTAAAATAAAGCTACGCTTTACTCACTCCCAGTTATACCTATTTTACTTGGCTCCTAAAAGCTTGGCTCAATATTGCGATACTTGTTCTTTAATTATGGTTGATAGTATATATAGTGAATATAATTGTAGTGTTAGAAATCAGATAATAATAATTAAAAAAATATTTTATTTTTTTAATTATTATTATCTGATTTTTTTTTCAAATATTTTCAAAATTGCGTCCGTCCAAGTTAATTAAATCTTATCTTAATAAATCACTGGCTTGTTTGGAAGGTGTACGGTTTTTAAAGTTTAGTTTACTCACGCTTTAGGTTGTCTGACCATTCATTATTCTAACTTCTATCTTCTTGTAGATATAATGAACTAAGGATTATGTATCATGCCCGGGGTCAACGACTGAGCCACGAAGCTGCGAGATCACCAGGATTTCATATAAGAAAAGAGTTAGAGGTGTTTAATTTCTTACGAAGTATTTCCCGCGCTTTCGTCCCCGTACAAACTTTGTTCCACTTTTCGACACAATATTTTTAGCTCCTTCAAGTGAATCGATGCGGCGCTTTAATAATACCGATAATATGTCTATAGCTACCAAAACAATCAATTCCGGCTTTTTTTTAAGTTTCTTAATGAATAAATAAGTGATTTCCACGATTTCTCTCGTTTGAAATGTGACTAACACTTTTTTTTGTATTCGTTATGAATAGCGAGTATAAGCTTTCAAAATAGATCGAAACTATAAAGACAAATAACAGACTAAAGTACGTTATTTTTGGATTAATGTACAATGTCGTATCTTGAGAAACATCACATTAAAGTCAGCCGCCAATATGACTTCAAAATAGTAAATTATATCTAAACCCAATGACTTGTTTTGATGAATTGTATATCAAATCTACTATAATGTTTGTGTATTTAGAAATAATAGTAGAGTACAGACGTCATTTAGAATACTCAAAAGTGTGTAGGTTCCTTGTGTGTATTTACTTACTGTTATTGTACGTGTGGCTTGACTTGAGATTTATTGTTGATTTTTTACGTCCATTGTATCTTTTTGTTTCTAAACTAGGCCTATACTATCAGGAGACAACTAACAATTAGATTTTTTTAATTTATGCGTGTACTTGATAGGTTGGTTATGAATTAAACAGCACTAACTTGGCAGAAGTGTGGTATTCCTGGTCTTTCTTATTAATAATAAATCTAAAAAACATTTATTGTAAAAATACCTTCATGCTTAATTTATAAATGGTATCAAAATCATACCTATATTACAGATGGGGGAACAAACCAAAAGTGCACGCCTCATAATCTCATTCATTACAATAAAATTGAGATTATTTTTAAATAATAATTTAACTACATCTAATTAGTGAAGTAATAGGCTTCTATTCCTCAAAATACTGAAGCCTATAAAAAATACCAACTCGATAAATGAAGTATTTCGCTCGTTATCGTGACCACAAGATACGGGATCCGCACATACAGACACACGGACGTCCAAGACAGAACTTTTTTAAACAATGTTTTAATTAGTTTAAATAATAAAAAGAGTTTTAAAAATATCATGAGTGTTTAAAATAGTGTTTTTTCTCAACATTTGTGTATATATATCTATACTTATAATAAAACTGTAACTGAAAGATTTCTGTACATTTAATATATTTTGAAGTATGCTAGTATTGAAGTTAATATGTGGGGCCAACATCATCCTATTTTTTTAGCACGCGTGGCGTAAAAGATCATGGCTGGCTTGCTTCCCACCTTTGCCTCACCATCTTGCCAGCAAGGCAGTCAGCTCTACTATCTCTACAACGCCAACTTAACAACCCACTCCGGTAACGAGTACATTACCTAAAGCAAATTATTACATTTTACAATTTGAATGCGAATATTAAATATAACCTATATTCTGTATTGCAGCTGCGAATATAGAGATTCAACTATATCTAATATATCTTATTTAGTATCTTAAATAGTATTATATAATTTTTTTTTCTATATTCAGCATAGATTCCTGTGGTTTCGTCTTCTAAGGATGTATTAAGTAAGACAAAGAGAGTAAGGCTTTATTTTTTTTAAAAGTGAGCAAAGCAACTAGTTCTTGTTTGGTGGGCTTTAAAAATTAAAATCATATGTTAGTGAAGGAACCAACTGCCGAATAGAATACGTGTCAGAAATATAAAAAAATATAAGACAAAATGTCTCTCTCGTCCGTAGTTGCACATGTTAACAACTTCAGAAACAAGACGGTCCACTAAATATTTAACAGTATCTTTATATGAAATGTAATCATATACATCAGTATAATTTTAATTGGATCACACGGATCTTCTCTAAAAATGAGGAGGGCCTAAGTCCACGCTGGCCAAGTGCGGATTGGTAGACTTCACACTCCTTTGAAAAAAATATGGAGAAGTTTCAGGCATCCATGTTTCCTCACGGCATTTTCCGTCACTTCAGAGCAATATTTTAATTGCTTTCATTAAAAACACCCATAACTCCGAAAAGTCCTGGCCACTAATCTAACGGAGCTCTTTTAAAGTTTGATTCCACCATCACTTACCATGATGTGTGATCGCTGTCACGAGTCAAGCTATGCCATCCGTCCCGTTGAATTATAATAAAATTAAACCATTTAATCCATTAGGGAAGGATCAATTGAGTCACCTTTTTAAAGCCATGATTTCTCTATCTCTAATTTCTAATATCTAAATTTCCTTTGCCACTCGAGGGACTGGGCTGCAAAGCTCTGGGCCTGGGATTTTTTGCCTCACAGGCAGTTTATGTTTTCTGGACTTTGTTTACAGTCTCTTCAAATGGAGTTGAGGCTGCTACTGTTGCGTGCAGCCCTTTTAGTTTCGTGTTATGTCAGATTACTTTCCTGTCGTGCTGTTAAGTTAGTTGAGGCATCGCCCCGTGAGGTCACACTTCCAACTTCAATGGTGCCTGTTAAGGCAGTCTTGATCGGAGTGGGGCTATTCTGTGGAGAGGTTTGCACGCATGCGTTTGTACAATTGTCCATAGGGGTCATGTTTACTTTCCAGTTGATTTAGCATTCCAGATCCCGAACTGAGTTATTCTACTCTACGTCCTGTACTTGAAGCTTCAGCTGGCGGAGTGGCCTGGCCCATTCAGTAGCCCAGCCCAGCTAATGGTAGGATAATTTGATACTTCACACGGTCATCCGCGTGTAAGGTCAAAAGTACGTCCTCTTTCCCAACACGCAGATAATTGTAGAGGGATATAATGTCATATGTGTACGCCAGTCACAGACACGGCAGCAAATAGCTGCCTTGTGGAACCCCAGCTTTGATAGAACAAGATTGGGAGTATCGATTTCTACCGGGACTGCAAAACTTTTAACAATTGGTAAATATTGTATATAAATACGTTTTCACTCATACAAACTATAAGCATTACAGCACGATGTTTGAAGAAGGGCTTCTTCACAAAGCCCAGACGGGTAGTTGCAGTCATTTCCCTGAAGCTACCAAATGATTTCTATATCGGTCAAATTTTGGCTCAACCGCTTGTCTACTGCCGGACATAGGTATTTTGCCCGAATCCACGATCCAGCGGCATTTGTTTCCAGCGGCTCTGTGTTGTCGTAGAAAATGATATCAAATTTAATTTTTTTTTTGTTTTGTATCATTCCATTCATTGCTCCAGTTTAACTAGTTGCTGCAGTTTAACTGGTTAGGACTAAAGCGTAAAACTTTCTTGCAAAGTACTAGGCGGCCATAAGTTCATGAGAGTGTGAATTTTACCCGAAGCTCCCAACGCAGACAGACGTAGACAGAACCTATTACACAGGTTCTGCCTACGTCTGTCTGCGTCGAGGAGTCGACAGCTGCGCATGCTGAAAAATTAAAGTTTCAAACCACGTCACTTAGGACAAAAGTCCTTATTGGTAAATAAAAACAACAGTAAAAATCCAATAATTATATTGTTTAAGTATTCCCGATTTTTGATCAAACTTTATATCAATGAACAGGAGTTATAGAAATAATATGGAAAACATTGAGAGAAAAAAACTAAAGAATAGAAGTTAAGAAAGATAGTTCTATTCACATATTATGACAAGTGGAAATTGGTTCTAAAGGAAAATTAAACAAACAACCAGTATAACTGACTATACTCTTGTTAACATATAGTCATAACTTGTAGTACAGGAGTAGTCCTCGTTTTTATTGAGTCGGCTGAAAAAATGAGAAACATCTTTTGCAGTTACGTGCCTGATGAAATTCCGTGACAAAGGGCTTAAAAGTCTGACGCATACCGTTTTTTCCAATGAAGTTTATATCTCCATTTTATGTGAATATGTAGTGGTTTCTCCAAAACTAGTAAGTTCTCATACAAACGAATACGAGCAAATTACAACTACAATTATTAAATAACATTAGCAATTTCAAAGTTCAAACATGAAACGATTACCGTGAAATATGTATTTCTTCCAGAAAATGGTGTGTTTAGCAATGCGAATTAATGTAATGCAGTTACAGGGAAATAATACTTGAGACAATCCACTACAAACAAGTAGCCCCGCGTACGTATTCCTAAAAAAAACAAGAAACTAATTTAATTGCCATCTACAGGGTCCAATTGTCTGATACCTAAACTATAAAAGGACCGCAACTAACGGCTGCCATTGTGTTTGGCGTGCAAAATCCTGCGTCAATTCCAACTCCGAGACCAGAACATAACTTGACACACCTCACAATACTGAGCATGTTGAGCAAATTAAATCATGCAATGTACCCTGCTCATTACACAGGCAGCTGCATCGTTGTTACTCCTTAATATCTACTTACGACTTCTAATTTGGATTGAGCTGAGGAGCTTCAGAGCCGATCAAGCCCAGAGCATGGTTGACCTTCTGCCCGGCTCACCAAAAAAACCGACTACAGTTTCATAAAAATGCATGCCTGCGCTTAATTTAAAGAACACCAAAATAAGTCAGAAGTGACGTCACTTAAACTTACGAGTACATTACGTCAAAGACGTTACCAAACAATACATCATAGCGAAAGTGAAATTTTATGACGTATACTTCCAATCTATTGATCTCCGTTAGGCCAGTTTTGCCGGCCTTTACCAGGACTTCATAAATACTTGAGAGGTGAGAATCTTATATTTTAAACTAAACTAAAGTTACTAGCTTGAATTGCCTTCAGTGTAGTTATGTATGTGTAATAAATAGTAACAAAAATTAAATAAATATGAATTATTGTTGCATCTTGGTCCCATAAAAATTGTATAAGGATATTAGGAATACATATTGGACAGAAGCAGGCGTTACTTTGCGGAAATCCATTATATATTATTAAAATTAAGCTTAATTTGCTATAGTCTGCCAAAAGCAGGAGAAGTGTAATTTTTAATTTCTTCAGTCCTTATACTCCACACCAAACAGATCTTCGGCAATGTACCCTCGACGCACGTTTCGCTCCGAAACCGGAGCATCCTCAGGAGATGTTGACTTTACAATGAATAATTGTTAGTAAAAATTAGCCAAATGTGTCGCCTTTTATACCTTTCTTACCCCTACTCCGCTACCCACTTTAACTATCTAAGCCCCTCCCACCTCATAAGTGCCTCTGAATATATTCTTATTTATTCTTAAGAATACCTTTAGAAATAAAAAAACCAAATTCCTCGGCAAACTGAAATATATCATTCTGTACTTATTAATGATTTACTCATATGCAAATACCTCCTATTTTATAAGTGTTAAGTGAGTGTATTAAGTGATTAACCAAACAAATCTATGCATCAGGAACCGTACATTTTTTAAGGTAAAAAGTATTCTATTTGCTATGCCAAACTATGCTAAACCAAACCAAACTATGGCATCCATCACTATGCTAAATCTCATTCAGACCCGTCCAGCGTTTTGATCATCTTTCGCATTTATAATATACCAGCTGTTGCTCTCGCATAAAAATCCCGTGGGTAGTTTTTGCATGAATACATACAAACCTTTGTAGACAATGATAGATAACCAAGAAACTTTAAAGAATTTGAATTACAATTGGTAGTGTGGAAACAATTACAGTCCTACTTTTTTTAAACTTTCCTGTAAAAAACATTTCACCCTCATAGTCTGATGGGATGGCAGCTCCGACACGACCGGAAAGAAATCAGACACTAGATAGACGCTTAACGTGCTCTCGGAGCCACGGAGGTGAATCAACTCGATGAGCTATGTCTGTAACTCTGGTTCTTCTACGGATCTCCTCATTTCTGATTTGATCACGTAGAGATACTCCCAACATTGCTCTTTCCATTGCCCGTTGATTGGTTCTGAGCCTTCTTATGAGGCCCATAGTAAGCGACCACGTTTCGGATCCGTAAGTCATCACTGGCAACACGCACTGTTCGAAGACTTTGGACGAAAAGATGTCTCGAAGTTTCACGAACGCTGCCCATCCAAGTTGGATTTGGCGGTTCACCTCTTTCTCAAAATTGGACCTACCTAAATGGATCGTGTGTCTTAGGTATGGTGACTTTTTGTGTTCCTAGGTAGATATCGCGTTGCTCTGTCACGCCCGTTCACTCCAGCATCACGTGCTTAAGTGTTTCATCTGCCTCCATGCATGCTCTGCAAAGAGGGCTGTCGGTGAAGTAATTGATTTATTACAAGTTTTTTAAAAGACTTTAATGAGAGAATTTTACTTTTATACACCATCCTCGACCGCAAAAATCATCAACCAGACCGCAATATTGCCTGGATTCTCTCACTATGTTCTGACAGTGAATATTTTCGAATTTATTCATCTATGTTTTCATTGATCCTTTTTGTTATTCGCTCTTCAACTATTTTGAGAGATTTTTGTTCTAAATAAGACATGTTGCACAATCTATTGAACAACAATGAAATTACCGGACGCCCTCTATGATATTGTGATTGAATTACAAGTGAACTCACACCATTTAAACTTTGCTTCTTCTACATTAAGTTTGTAATAGATCAGCTATTCGATGTCAGATGTCGCTAGGAGGGCCATGAAAAGCATGGTGAAATCTTGAGATTCTCAATTGTTGAAATTTTTCGCCATTAAACACCATTATTAAATTGCAAATGAGTTCAAGGTATTATCTATTTCTATGTTGACTTAATTTTAGCACTGTTCCATTTATACTGGTAATTTTTATTTGATTCACTTAAAAACAAGAAGTCCGTTACTTTTATGTTTTTGTTATTTTTATACACATTAACTTTGCACTGTTTTTTAATACATTAATTCAAAAAAATAATTAAAAATAAAATGCGACTGTATGGATTTCCCCACGAAATAAACGTAATAACGAGCGGGGTAGATTAGTTTAATAAAATTTGTGGGTAAACAATGAAACAGGGTCGTGCCATACGATACGTTTTTATTTAAGTTTAAGTTAAGTTTTCAAATAAAAAGCGTATTGAACATAAGTCGATTTACATTTAATGTTTGGATTATAATGAACTATGTAACGAATCTACCCTACTCGCTAAATAAACAATACTTTTAAAGAACGTTATATCGAGAGAAAATCGGACCTTAAAATTTTTATTACTGAACCAATTCCGATCAAACCTGACTCAATAATTAAGTTTAGAGACGTACTAAAACATGGCATTATAAAATAAATACAGTTTAATTTTTCATATATGCATTAGACACGTCTCGCCCTGACTACTATAAGAGGCGATGCGATCGGAAGCTGGAGCGCTAGTATTTTGTCCATATGAAATGTAGTGCGGATGATGTGTAAAGGCATTGTGGAGGCAAACTTTGGAGAGAAAAAATACGTACTACTGATAATTTTAAGTTTTAGAGAAGTGGAGTATAGAAATTACGCTTTAAGAATGAATCTTTACGTAGTGTTTCGAACGGAGTGTTATTTGAAACAGTACAGTGCAGCATAGCAAGGAAAGATTTTTAGTATCCCGCTCCTCCTCTCGACCTCTACCATTAACGGCCGTCATACGTAATTATTATAATCATATCTTCTAGGTAGAAGAATGATTATCCAAAAAGTCCCAACGTTCGTGATTACAACGACATTCGACTCGCTACTCGTATATACGGGTCTTTGAAGAACCAAACGATAGCGCGACATGCTTTTGGGCGATATACTTGTGCTGCCATCTATCGCTGCCTACAACAACTTACGTTACATACGAATGTAATGAAAATTAAAAAAAATTGGTTTCAAGTTTTTTTCTGAGTCCGCAGCTTATTCAAAATATTTAGCTGATCCTCTTTTGATTAATTACGATATATGGTAGCCTAGCGAACAATACTGTGCATGACAAATAATCATAGCTTAAAACAGTTCTATATAATGTATAATATTAAAAATAGAGGTTTTTCTTAGCATTATAGACACATTATAAACAGTCAAAAGTCAGTTCCTTCTACATGTAAAGCATTTTTAACATTGTTGCTTTAAATGCTTTCGGTTTGTCATTAAACAAATCGATACACTATTACTAGCACTCAACTCCCTGCATAATCTACATAGCCTAGCCACCAGGCTACTGGTTGAAAAACCGTGGGGTTTAAGATTTCAGTCCGACATAACCACCTCCAGTGACGCGATGGTATCCATGAGGATTTCCCCACGAAATAAAGGTACTTATAGTCGGCGCGGCGAACCTTGATCCCTATGACACTGACAGCTAATGTCACCATATAACATTGTAGTGGCGTCACCATTAAATTGGGATCTTATTGGGGGCGTCTAAAAATGCCATTTATAAATTTTACGTAGCTTTATACCATTAGTAATGATATTCCGTTGATATTTTTAACAATTCTTAACATTTACAAGAAGTTATCTCAATCTGAATTTATTTTTACGTCCTGCAAAACTTACGTCGTGTGACGTTTATCGACTAAGGCTGCAAATATCGATAAAAAAATGTCGGTAATGGAAACGAGTGCACAATTTTTTTTCAGACTCACATTTTAGTTCATATATTATGGAATGGAACAGAATATTACGATCATACCATTCATACATAGTACACACATGATTAAATTATACTCAAGAAAATTAAAGAATAACAGCTATAGCACAAAATGAAATGAAACAAAATCTGTTTAACAGTTATTTATTTACATACACAGGGTAAAGGGTGTAACAAAAGTAAGTGATAATACTTTAGGGTTTGCATGTGTTCCTTATATAGTTTACAGTGAAAGTACTCAGCGATCAGATCTTCAAGAGTGTCGTATCGCACATATCGATCCCAATCATCGTAGCAAAGTTTTTTGGTCTTTTCTACGACTTTCCTCCAATTATCCGGAGTCACTTCACTACAAGCTTTTTCTAATAATGTCAGCATTTTATTGGCTGTAAATGGCGAAGTGGTGTTAAGCCTGGCTGCACAACCTGAAACAATATATATTTTGAGTATGATACAAAGTAAAAGAGTAAGATTGAAGTAAGAAAGTACATATGTAATTTGTACATAAAAGTTAAAATAAATACAAATTACCCACCTTTCATTTGCGCCCATAACATCTCAATGGCATGTATTGGCAGTAATATGGCGGTAACCGAATCACTGTGTGACCTTTAGATTTTGCCATTTCATTCAAAAACTATGTCCGCTTTGTTTGGAGGATTAAGTTTAATAATCTGACCAACTCTTTTTTAACAGTCGACTGTCAGCGTTGCAGCCACTCTAGTATTTCACCTTTCTTACTGTTGCTGGTGGGTGGTTTGTTTACTTGTACCGAATGGTATGGGGCGTTCTCCATCAAAATATGGTGGGGCTCATGCAGATTATCCAAAAGTTTTATGAACCAGTGCTTAAAATTTTCAAAATTCATCTCTTCGTGATATTCTGTAGTTTTGACTGATTTGAAGGCCCACAAGCAATTAAGCACAAAATCTTTGGATATACTAGCGTGGCAGATAATCAAACGCTGGCTTTGATACAGGAGCTTTGATACAGGATTTCGCTGTATCGTCTGTCTATGTTTTGGAGACTGTGTGATTGGCGTTAAGCCACGTTTCGTCCAGATAGACCACATTGTCCCAATTCTCTATTTTCGTAGAAAATCACACCTCATCAATGCTATATCCTTACGCTCCATTAACACTTATCTTTTGTCACACTTTTCATACCGAAATCAGCATTTTTTTATGACTACTCTGAGCGAAGTCATACTGCCATTAAATAAACTGGCTGATTTCAGCGACGTCAATAACTTTTCACAAGTCGGCAGTTCACCTCGGAAGTAGTAGCCGTAAATATGGTTACGTATCGCAGCCATGTCGAAGTCATCTGGACTGGTGATGGGATGTACCCTATTACATTTTTTCTTCTTTGGAGTTAAGAGTTTGTTCTCTTCCATCGTTGATTCGACGAACTTTTTCTTTATGATTCGGGAAACGGTAGCTGTGCCAATCCCTAGAGCATCAGCAACACGGTCGCGTAGGTTGTCAAGTGGCAACAAAGGGACGCCATTTTGTTGTTCACGAGCAAAGTAATCTCGCAAACGCACAACAAACTCCCGCGTTTCCGCGTTGAGTACAGTTTTTCTTAGTCTTTTCGGCATTTTTCAACAAACAAAACAAAAACAAAAAACAGTAATAAGAAGAAAACAGTAATAACAAGTAACACTCCGATAACAAAATACACGTGGCGCATACAAGGCGTAAGCACTCGTACTGAAGAAGCGAGCGCCGGGCGGCGGCCGCCGAGCGTTCGCGCGCGTCGCGTTGTAGTGACCGACCAAATAGTGTGGCTGTATCTAAAAATATCCTATAATATTATAACCTACAATAACAAAATTTTTTCAGACAAAATAAGTAAATTGGGGAACATTCATTTTCATGATAAAATATAAACTTATATAGCAAAAACGTGTTGACCAGGTTAAACATTATTAGAAAATAACAAGAATATAATATTTTTTAAAACATGTTTACCAACGTGGCTGAATGCAAGCCAAGCCTTTGTCTAAAAAAAAAAAATTTCGACAAGACCAAAGACACGACCCATCACTAACACGAACTGTCATTGGGATCAAGGTTCGCCGCGCCGACTATAGGAGTTGCGTAGATTAGTTTAATAAAATTTGTGGGTATCATTATACTTAGCACCGACTTAAAAATAATGTAGAAAATATTTTTATAACAAAACACGCCCTCACACACACACACACACACATACACACTTTAATAACTATTTTTGTTATTTCCTTTTTTTTTAAAGTAACAATTAAAGCCACATAATAGTAATGTCTTATTTCAATCTGTCTATGTATGTTCCGGGGGTGAGGGCTGGTTAACCATAACACAGATAAAATCTAGCTAGGATAGTCAGTTCGTCTACTCATTATATGTGCAATTTCGATGAAAGAAATAAACGATATTATATTTTATTTATTTCTTGATTTTTAGGTGTTGTGTGTTGTTTTTTACTGTACAAAATTTTTATAGATACGAAAGTAAGTTGCCCTTTTTTAATGAGCATAGTACATTTACTATGCTCATTAAAAAAGTAATACTACTAGTAAACATCAGGGATATTATATATCTCTATTACTTCCCGGGCCGAAGTCGTTAGTTAATAATATGCATAGCCATTCGTCATTCATCAACATCTAAGTGGGTCGCGGCCATTGTACACGTCTGCCCGAGCTCTGCAAATTGTAATATTATTAGTAATATCGAAGTAATGTTTATTTCTGCATAATATTTATATCGCAGTATAGCTTCGATATAGATATAAATATTATTCAAATAGTGTTTATTTATTTATTTGGGTTCACAAACAACAACACAGTATTACACAATGGTATCCATAGTACAAATAATTACTCACTGCGGCGTCAACTGCGTAAACCACATATTACAAGAAATATTTGTTAATGGGGCTTATTCAAAAGCTAATAAAACATTATTGTTGCAACATTTTCTACAAAAATACAAACAAAAAAAAATATAAGAAGGAGATCTGTAATATTATTTATGAATATCTTGTGATCGCAAAACTTTGCCTGTAACAATAATTGATTATCACCCGGAATACTAGTATATAAATTTAATTTTAAGACTATTTTAAACGATCTATGACCAACTTCTTAAAGGCGCCTATTCGCGTAGAAAAAATGTCTATATTATTAAAGTTCTCGTTATATGATAGTAGTAGCAAAAAGCTGATGCATTCGATTCTTTCGTATTGGAGTTCTAAATGGTATTCTATAACAAAGTTTTCGGGTTAAGGTAATACAGTCATATTTATTATGACACAAGTCATATAAGAGCATCGCTTCCAGTTGTTTTCGTCTAGACTTAAGGTCAAGTAGGTAATACTTTTTAAGCAGTTGGTCATACGAGAGGTAACTCTTAGTACGTTTGTAATGCAATCTGCGTAAAAATTTTTTTTGTACAGTCTCAAGGCTCTTATTATATTTGTCATAATAAGGGTTCCAGATACAAACGGCGTATTCTATTTGTGTACGTACTAATGTCTTATACAGGTGTATATACGTTGTGGCTCGTTTAAAATTATTACTAGCTCTCATTATAAAACTATACATTTTATAAGCTTTATTGATAATATTTATGACATGTGAATCTAGGTGTAGTTTACTGTCCAAGGTTATTCCTAGGTCTTTAATTAAATCAACTTTTTCCAGACTAACTCCACAAAGTAAATACGTAAAATTGCTACTAATATTTTTTTTAGTAAAAGTTATATGTTTACATTTGTTCAGGCTTAAATTTAATTTATTATCTGTACAATAAGCTGTGAATCTATTAAGATCGGCTTGAAGAAGGCTATGATCCTCTGTCATTTCAATAGTTTTAAATATTTTAAGGTCATCTGCGTAAAGGAGTATTTTACTGTTATTGAAACATTTATGTATATCATTTATAAATATAATGAATAAAAGAGGCCCAAGAATAGACCCTTGTGGAACACCAGAAGTTATCACAGCCGTCTTCGAGACATGACCATTAACAAAAACTTTCTGATTGCGATTTCTTACGTACGATCTGAACCATCGCCACAGATCACCAGGTATACCGTTATAGGCCAAATCAATAAATCAAGCATCCATTATTTTAAATATGGAAGCTTGATATTAAATTTTGCTAGTTTTCAAAATGTTTTTTTTTAAACAATATCTACATTGATGGCGGCAAAAATAAAGAATAATTGATTTTTTTTTTAAGTTATACTTCTTTTGGCGCGATGGAGAAAAATTATGAGAGATTTTTACGATGCGCGCGCACATCGACACCTGAATTCTACATCAGACATAAATCGATAACTATGTTCAAGTTGTATATTCTAGTATTTTTATATTTAGAACACGTGTTTCGTAACAGTACAAACAGTCGCTGACAACCGCAACAGTAATGGTGCAGTCACCTGAGAAACTATATTAAAAAACAACTTATGACTATAGAGAAATATAATAACAATTCTATTCATACCAACATTAAGAGTGCCAGAAGAAAAATAAAGAAATTATTTCAGTTGAATTTGCAACGATGTTTACTTTAGTTCGGATGTCTTTTATTCAATTTTATCACGGTATATTCAGTGTTTTTGGGTACAAATTGAGTGCAACACGATTGAAATGGGCAGCAAATACTCATTTACAACATTTTTTCATAGACGAAGACCTTCAACTGTAGTCGCCAATCTATGAACTGAATTTCAAAGACTCTCGAATAATCGTTTGATTACTATCAATAACGATATCTTAAATTTCGTTAGCCAAAGAAAAGGATTGATAGTGTAAACTTTCGACTGTCAAAGTTTACGCGCTCACTCCATTGACTTAAATGATTCAGTTATATAAAAATCACAGATTTTAATGTGCAATGATACTTGGCTGGATGACAATGAATCAGTTGGTATACCACATTTTAATTTTATGATTCAATATAAAAGACCAAATCTTCGAGCTGGAGGAGTTGCTATTTATCGTACTGGAACGTTAAATCGCTTAGCGGTACGTCTATGTTGGCAGGGTGGTAACTAGCCACGACCAAAGCTTTATACCAGACAAAATAGGCATTATGAAACTTATTCGTAACTACTTAATGTTCGTTTACTTCCCATAACAAAATTGTGCTGATATTGGATGGAAGCAGACGTTTCTTTGCAGAATTCCATGATATACTCGTACTATAACAATTGAGCTTAATTTGCTATACTCCACGAAAAGAAAGCCAAGCGCATATTTTTTGTGGAGTATTGCAAGCTTAATTTTCGTAGTAAAGTTATGCCAATAATTACCACGCTTGGCAGAGCTGGTCCTCTGGCACCACAAACGCTGCCTGATAGTAGATGTCAGTTAATTTTGGACCAGCATATGGTCGTCGTCCGAGCCTCGTTGGCAAGATGGCAGATTGTACCATGGGTGGGTGAGGTTGACGGTTGGGGAGGCTAACTGGCATTAGTCTCCCCCTCACAACCCCGTTCCAGTTAGATAGGTCCAATTTCAACAAATAGGTGAATTGTCAAATCCTACTTGGATGAGCAACATTTGGGAAGCATCGTTATATATTTTCCTCCTAAGTTCCTCATTGTCTGAAGACCAATGTCTGCAATCAGTCAGTATTTGGTGGATCTGAAACGTGGTCGCGTACTATGGCCTCATAAGAAGACTCAGAGTCAGCGGACGATGCAGAGAGAGAGTTATGTCTGGAGTGTCTCTACGTGATTTGATCACAATAGGCTGGGCTCATAGCTTGGAGAACCGTTGGATACTGGACCCCAGGGTGCTGAAATGGTGACCCCGCATAGGTAAACGCAACATTGTTCGGCCCCAATGAGGTGGACAGACGACATCATTCGTGGAGCCGCTGGAAACAGGCCGACCGTTGATTTTAGAACTCCCTACAAAAGACCTGTGTCCAGCAATAGACGTCCATCGGTGGTAGTGATGGTGATAAATATTCGTTTAGAAGTACCGTTAATTACCTACACGTAGAGTTTCAGAGTTCTGAGTTGCATTACTTCTGACTTCAGCCATTCAGATGTCTGTGTTCTAGATTCCCTGGGCAAAATCTTAGCTGCTCATAGAAAAACTCCCATAAGTCCCAACATAAATAAATAAATAAATATACTACGACAATACACACATCGCCATCTAGCCCTAATTTAAGCGTAGCTTGTGTTATGGGTACTAAGATGACTGATGAATATTTTTTATTAATAATATACATAAATACTTATAATATACATATAAACACCCAGACACTGAAAAACATTTATGCTCATCACACTGTTTGTGTGATGAGCTCCAGCTGTGGGAATCGAACCCCCGGCCTTGGACTCAGAAAGCAGGATCGCTGCAAACTGTGCCAATCGGCCGTCAAAACATACGATAGAAAGATTTTTATTTATATTACTATTCAGCACTATACAGGATATCTACTGTGGTCAAGATATTAACAATAAAGAATGAATACGTTAATGTTCTAAAAAAAATACTCCATTAAATAATAAAAAAAAAAGATACTAAAAGTAAAAAAGCCTCCCCGGCGGGGAATCGAACCCCGGTCTCCCGCGTGACAGGCGGGGATACTGACCACTATACTACCGAGGATCATGAAGATGTTATTCAAATAATGGACTGAGTTCTTCTTATATCTACTTCAAACAAAACTGACAGAACTTAATAATAATTTTCTTTTCTTTTAAAGTTTCGGCGCTGCGCAAACATAACATAGTCTTAGCTGTTGTTCATGTTGCATGAGATTTCACGTGGTTGGACACCTCAGTGGAATTAAATAAAATAAGTTTATAAAACACGTCATTTTTTGAAACTATTTAAGCTGAATGTTACTTTATTACCATTCATTTCATTATTTTCCCAAGTGCTTCGCTACGATGTCGCTGAGAAACTGTTAAAGGGTTAGGGTTTTATTCAAACTGCTAAACTCCCTAACAGGTAAGCCCACTGCCATCTTAGACTGCATCGTGACCTACCACCAGGTGAAATTCCAGTCAAGGGATGACTAGTTGAACAAAAAAATAAAGAAAAGGTTTTTACGATCTAAGAAATGTTGTGTGATAATATATAATTACAACCATCCACGTAACGGGCACTCTGATTATTATAGTAATTTAATATACCAAATAAATCCCTTTATTTTTCCATATAAATATTATCTGACTTCGTATTTCCGATCGTAATGTACAATGAAGAGTACCATCAGAAAACATCGTTTGCAGCTGCGAAATGGAACACAGTTTATACGTATAGGTATTGAAATTTAACACGACTCAGTTATTCCAGTACTAGAACAACATAAACCTTAAAAAGTATTTATCATATCGTCTCTATGAACGCTTGTACATAACCACGTCAGAATCAGAATTTAAAAAAAAACTTTATAGAAAAAAAAATTACAAGATCTGCTTGGTCGTTGGTACTCGTAGGTAGGTAGGTGGTTATTATGACATGTTGAAATAGGATCAATCAAACTAAATTTGACTAAATAAACAATGATAAAAAATCATATATGCCTTAAACACAATCCTTTACAGCTTATTTTGTAAATGAAATATTACTTGCTTGCTCTATTAAACATAAACTTTTGGAAATATTTTTTAACTTGCTCTATTTGTTCCAAAATATACAATCAAAAAGTTTTCAACTTAATGATTTAGCGATCCAATTGTCCAATTGATTTTTGAATTACTTTGTATTTCAACAACTATGCGATTATCGTGAAACTCCAGTCGCTGGGAGCCGCTGGAAGGAAAGCAGCCTTGTACCGTGGATTTTAGAACTCCCTAAAAATATGAAAGATGACCAGTAGTGGTCGTCTATCGGTTGAAGTAATTATGATGATGCTGATTGTTCTTTTGAGTCCCATCACAAATTCTATTACAAAAAAAAGTACTTTTTTGAAGTGAAAACTTCTTTTAGCGCGGTACGCATATTTTTAGATGAGATAAAATCTCTTATCTTGGTAATAAATAAATAAATAAATAAATATACTACGACAATGCACACATCGCCATCTAGCCCCAAAGTAAGCGTAGCTTGTGTTATGGGTACTAAGATGACTGTTACAGATACATAAATAATTATAATATACAGATAAACATTCAGACACTGCAAAACATTAATGTTCATCACACAAACATGTTCCAGTTGTGGGAATCGAACCCTCGGCCTTGAACTCAGAAAGCAGTGTCGCTACCCACTGCGCCACTCGGCCGTGATAGGCCGTTGGCGGCCGGGCGTCGGCCGTTGAGCAATTGTCTTGCTGCTGTCCGCTGAGAAATTTCGTCCTTTAAGATTTTAAGAAAAACTTCTACCAACTGTATCGAAAGTACACAGTTTTAATACAAAAATATGTATTAGAATCAGTTAAGATATGACAGAGTTAGCTATTAACATTAATTATCACTAGGCTAACTGTCGTAGCATTAGCTACGAATACGACTTACGGACCGATGATGCAAGCTACGGAAGGCTACGGGTAACTTTGAACGCTTTACTACGTGGTGCTACGGGTAGCTACGGAATTGTAAGTTATACTATTGTTGTTAGAATCTTGACCGTTTATTGTATATCTCATTTATTTCAAATACTACTTTATTTTACAGATTCTAGGATCTGAAAATTTAAAAAATAATTTTGGCTTTACTATGGAATGGCCATTATCTATATATTAATAAGTGAAGCAAAAACTTTGTCAGCTTTTTTACAAAAATTGCGCGGAGAGTATGAAATTACCCACACAGAATGCTAATATTTCTTTTTACTATGCAATAAACATACACACACAATAATAATTTTTTTTTTGCATTGATTTTTTTATTTTTCTTTCGTACCAAGTATTTGACACATACACACCTATACATTATTTTATATCTCTTTTTAGATCAGGTTTTGGTGGAGGTAAGCATAGGCGGAACGGGTTTTTATTTTAATTTCAGAAAATTTTATCGCGGACCATGTTGCGGACAGTAGCTGGTTTGTTAATAAAGTACCACTCGTCAACATCATCACTGACCCATTTACTATGTGCTCACAATTTAAACCTCTTCCTATTTTATGTACTACTGGTATGAGCTCAATGTGTTATAGATGTCACAGGAGAACGAAAGTTCCAGATATTTTATGGATTTCCTAGTTAAACTGTTATAAATTACGGAATATGTCAAATAATATCTTCCCAACTCTTGCTCTTTAAAATTCTATTTAGATGTTTCAAAGGTAGTCTAGATAGGGCAGCGAGACAGGCAGACAAGATTTATGAAAATGTGTATTTTGTATGTGATCGCAAATTTTATAATTATAAACTGTATGTGTAAAGCGTCCACTACACTATCGACCATTTAAAAAAAACGTGTGCACTATTACCACCATCATAAAGTTGATAGTCTTGTGGTTAATTCATCAGAATCAATTACGTCTAATTCAATCCTCTGCTCCAAGTTATTTAGGTATTTATGTTGTGTAAATTAAAATTACTTGCTGTATATATATAGTAGTGAAGGAAACAATGAGAAATCTGCGTGCCTCAGAGTTTCCCGTAATGTTCCGAAAGTGGTGTGAAATCTACGAATCTGCACTTGGCCAGCGTGGTGGACTAAAACCTCAATCCTTCTCACTCTATGAGGAAACCTATGTCGTCCAATGGACTAGAACAACAACAACAACAATGCAAACATAAAAAACAACTTATAACTTAAATACGAACAAAAAATTCCAAGTCAAAATAAAACACAAAAAAAATTATTTACTTTTAAATATTCAATACTTTTTTTTCTATTTTTATCTTGGTATTTAGTCAATTTTTATTTTATTGAAACTTTGATGTTGGTTTCTTTTATAATTTTTTTTATTCATAGTGTAATAAATTATTAATAGACTTAACTATCTATCTTTTTTAAGTTATATGCGTTTTAAGCAATTAAAATATCAGTTGCTTTACGGCGAAGAATAACTTCCAAGGAAACCTTCAAGCCTGAGAGTTATCTATAATGCACTCAAAGGTATGTAGAGTCCGCCAATCTACATGGCCATTGCAGCGTGGTGGACTATTGCTCTAACCCCTTCTCATAGTGAAAGGAGATCCGTGCCCTGTAGTTGGCCGGTAATGGCTTGGTATGATGTTGATTAATAGATTTTTTCAGTTCACAAACGAGTATTTTATGAGATTTACGGATAGTCCCTAGAAAATTTATGCAATTACTGTTTTACTCATGTCTCTTCGGCATTAAACCTATATTTAGCATTTCATTCATTTTCAACCTCACACCACCATCTTCTCCCCTGTTACGTCCCGATCATACGTATGGAGCTTTTTAACTTCCTTTGATTTATGCGTACCTAGTAAAAATTATTTTATTAAATATAAAAGTTATACATATGATGTCGCGGACTTTATCGTAGAACTCAATCATATATCTCTCTACGTTTTCAGTCTACTACAGTTTAACATATAGCCCACACTCCACAATAACGTAGCTTTCTATTGGTGAAATAATTTTCAAAATCGGTTCTGTAGATCCAGAGTATACCCATTACAACTTCACAAACTCACAAACGTTACTTCTTTATAATATCATACTATAAATGAACACAGCTTATATTATTTTTGGATAGAATCCATTTCTAACGGTGACAAATTACTAAAATTGGTTCAGTAGTTTAAAGGTTTGACGATTAAAAATAAACAAATCTTTCCCCTTCATAACATTAGAACAGATTGTGTTGTACGCATGTAAAGTCGCGGGGAACGACTTGAATCTATTTTTTTTTATAAATACCAGACTCAAAATAAAGCTGAAAAGTTTATTTTTGGTTTTTCTGTGGAGGTTTGGTATACCGACTGTAGTTCCATAACATCTAGCAGGACATACCAATAATATGGCCTCTAAGGGCGTTAAATAGGTAATAAAACCTATAAGAATTACTACACAAGCAACTATAAATAGATTTTTCGGTTCCAACATTATATTTTATTCCACAAGATTTCCATCTTTGACTGCAATCTTATTAAGTGATGATAAGCGGGCTAACCTGTTAGGGGTATGACAGTTAAATAAAACGCATACCTCCAATTGGTAGTTGAACACTAAAACGCTCATAGGCTTTGTCGTTAAGGGGTTTGCCCGCTACGAAAGTATCTCAAGCGAGCTCAGATAAAAAATATTAAACAATAAAATGCCCGAATTTCGGTAATACGTAAGTAGAAAACATATAAGTAAATATTGGTTCCATGCTAAAACTAAAAACAGAAAACTTTGTGTGCACCTGCGCAATGGAATGCTGTTGTACGAATAGATATTGAAATATAGCACGACTCCGCGATTTCAGTACTAGAACAACATAAACACTTAAAGGTATTTATATCGTATCATTTATATCACCGCCGCCGTAAACGTCCGAATTAGAATCGCAAAGATTCAATATGCTATTTTTAAGCTGACTGCAAAAGGATCTGTAATTTTTTAAGTTATTAAAGATTTTAAGATAATTATAATTTCGTGGTTAATCAACATTTCTTAAATAAAGGTCAACGGGTACATACCACGATAATATTTTTGGAGTTGTCGATATTTCTACCCAGTTGCATGGATCGTGGTGGTAAATAAAGTTAGTTGTGGTAACGTGACCAAAACTTTAGTAGTTTTATTGAATAATTCCTAAACTTCATTATATTTGCCGTGCTCTGCCGATTCACGTAAAATACGGGATGCAGCGGCCCGAAGATTTTTTTATCCTAATTGTGGTAGTTCCAAACATACAAACAACTGGTTTAGCTTAAATAATATTAAGAACCAATAGTAATAATAAAAATGTAACTTCTTTCGACATGTTTTAAAAAAGGACTCGGGTGAGCATGTATAACTTTAATATAATCTATTCCTGCTCTTGGAGCTTCAATCAACCACTATTTGAAATCTACAATCATTGTCAAAAAACATCCATGACGCAAAATGTAAGTGAGGCCTAATCCACCCCTGCTTTCTGCATCTCAGGCCTCGGGTTCGATTCCCATAACTGAAAAAATGTTTGTGTGATTAACATGAATGTTTCCAGTGTATATTATAAGTATTTATGTGCCTTATATTCATAAAAATATTCATCAGCTATCTTAGTATCCATAACACAAGTTACGCTTACTTTGGGGCTAGATGGCGATGTGTGTATTGACGCAGTATATGTAAAATCGCTCTCATTCCTTTCATATAACGTTCCGACATATATATATTAGCGAAACAGATAAATTACACAGTCGGCTCAGCTATTTTCAACCGCATCGTAACTGATGTTGACAAAACTAGACTATAATGATCTGAACCTGGAAGAACTCATCACTATGGGGACCGTGGAGCTAACGACATACTGTTATATACATGCGTAAGCGTGTGTACTAATGCACGTTATAATGATTTATATAGCTGATTTAGATATATGCATTCAGGAGAACCTTTGTCCTGGAAATACTATCGGTTATCAATTCGGGAAAAAAACACCTGGCTAAGTTTGTTGTGGGCTTCTTCTTAGACCAGGACGCGTTTGGAACCCTCGTAGCTTTAGTTTTAAGTTTACGAATGTGGTTATCGCCATCATCTCACTACCGTGTAATTCGCATCAAAAGTGCCACCTATGGGCCTTTACTATGATATTTTTGACTTTGACTTTAAATTTTACCAGAAATGAAAAATTAAGTTGTCTACAACAAATTTGGCACAGGCATAGCTTAAAAAATTATCCTTAACACAGGATAATTTATGACCGGGAATACAAAATATACAACAGAGTTTTATAACAGCCAAACTTCGGGTATCGTCTAGTTCCAAATAAAGGAAATCTCTACGACAATTATATGGAAGGAAGCGTCGTTCCACCTGTTTTATTTCTTCCAGCACGCGCACGGCGTAGAAGAAGAAGAGATTTACCGCTGCCCTGCATGTTGGTCACAATACCGTCTGTTCAACATCCGCCAGCGTCACCAACTCTGCCAGCAAGGCAGTCGCACTTGTAACTACCCGTTACAAATTGCCTCCCAGACCTGGCTTATTAAGAGTACAGCAGCTTAAACAAAAAATAATTATTCAAGTTCATTGGGGTAGTTTGTTAGTTATAACTAACTGTATTATTATTAATTTAGTAAAATAAATCTTGTAACTAAACTAATAACTAAACGCGTAGCGTAACAGCGGATGGGCAGATAAAGGAAAGAAAAGGATAGCCTTTTGGGAGGAGGTCGGTGGCCACTGAGTCACCAGATTTGGGATGCTGGGGCTAAAAGAGGCCCTACAGACGACGCGTCTTTTTATGTCCTTAACCGGACGTCCATGTTATATCCAGTAAAAGGGAAAACACTTTTGTTTTACATACGCGATAAATTTAATTATTTTGATAAGAATCATATTTTTTAATAATATGAAAAAACTTACAAACAGTTTTAATATATTTTTAATACAAAATACTACTTTTAGTTCAATATAAAAGTAATACATGATATTTTCTTATGCATTATCAAGTTCAGTATTGAGAACGATTGACCATAAGTTTTGACCCACTTGAATGATAAGGAAAATATGTAAATAAATGTGCCATAAAAATATCCCTTTATTAATTTACTTTTTAAAATTATCGTAATTGTCTACAATATGAACTTATTCTTCACAACCTCGCAATTCTCTTAACCAGAACGATCCACGGGCCAAGAAGCCTCCCGCCAAAACTCAGAACCATCCATGTAGGATCCAATCAATTTGATTGGTTCCCGCCGTTATGAGTCTAGCGGCGTTAACCAGTCGCAGAATGACAACCGATCGTCTCATAAGATTAAAATAATATAAGATTAAAATAAAAACGAAACAAATAATAATAATAATAACAGTTTTTACAAAGATAATTAAAATCCCAATAGTAGAAAAAAAGGGCTCCATATTTGGATGCCACACGAGCTTGCTGAAGGAAGCCTTATGAACCACGCACTCATTTGCAATTGTTCTTTGTGTCTTTATGAAACAGAACCGTGTTTAAAGAAATTGATAGTATAGAAGATCACGTACGATCATTTCCTGCTCTAAGGTCGGTCGGGCTTCACAGACTGTGCCAAAACCCTTTTTAACTCGCAATAAGGTAATGCGATTAAAGCAAGATGATGAGAAAAAGCGGTTTTAATAGTACAATAGAAAAAGTGCGATCCTTCATTATGACAACGCTAGACGCCACACCACGCCACATACATCATTAGCCACCCAGCAAAAGTCAAAAGAGTCTTTCTTGGAGATCCTAATGCATCCGCCATATAAGCCTGACCTAGCACTTTCAGATTTATAGATTACAGATTTTATTCGATCTTTCAGATTTGTCTGGTAAAAATCTAGATGGGACTGCCTTAGCTAACTGTCGCGGTTTTCTGATCAGAAGTCCCAAAATTTCCACAGCAACGAGATCATGTCACTATCTAGTAGATAGCAAATAGTTATCGAACAAAATAAAATATACATACCGTAGGTAAAAGTGAATATACTTAGAAAAAATAAATGTTTTGAATTATCGTAACATAAAATGCAAAGAATCCTATAAAGCAGGGTAATTTGCGGACTGTTTGCCCTCGACACTACACTTCATTTACCTAATATTTCAAGGAGGTGTCTTTGTGTAATGTGTATGAACTAAACAGCCGTGGACGATCTGAACTAAAAAAATCTTAGTTAAAAATGTTTTAGGCACTAAAAGAATGTGCTGACTAGGAGTTTGTGAATACAAAGATCGTGTACTTGACTAACAACTCGTAGGAAATTTCCCTTAGATATGTAAACAAGTTTCAGCTCTATTACTTTCATATTGCCGACTCTATTGTTTCAAAATTATAATCCTTACTAGCTTTTGCCCGCGACTTGGTCTGCGTTTGTTTTTCGAAAGACATGTGGCATTTAATTTAGGTCTAAATTGTACTGAATTTTTAAAGTTGTGTATTCTTATTTCGCGGTAAAAAAGATTCGTCATATGACAAACATAGAAACTGCTAGGCTTGTTTATTTTAGTTATTTACACAGCATTATGTCCTATGGCATTTTATTATGGGGTAATGCTGCTGATATAGATTCTATTTCCGTCCTGCAGAAAAGGGCTGTTCGTGCGATATATAAAATGGGCCCAAGAGAGTCATTAAGGGATAAATTTAAAGAAGTTAAAATAATGACGGTGCATAGTCAGTACATATATGAAAATTTAATTTATGTCCATAAAAATATATCAAAATTTAAAAAGAAAATGCACTGTAACAATATTAATATTAGAAGCAAAAATAAACTTGTTGTGCAGTTTACTAGGCTACACAAAATTGCAAATTCATTCAAGGGCAATTGTATATTATTTTATAACAAATTACCAAATGAAATCTTTGAGTTGTCTCTCAATAAGTTCAAAGTTTATATAAAACGTAAGCTTACAGAAAAATCCTATTATAACATTAAGGATTATTTAAACGATAAAAAAGCTTGGGTGTGAATTGCTCTAGCTTCATAGCTTAATTTAAATTTACTGGAAGATGGTGATAACAAAAAAATAAATTTACCCGGCTAAGTTTGTTGTGGGCTCTTCTTAGACCAGGGCGCGTTTGGAACCCTCGTAGCTTTAGATTTAAGTTGGCGAACGAAGTTATCACCATCCCGTTACAATTATGTAAACAATTATGTATGAACGCTTCATAAGTGCCTGTGATAGGCCTACATGAATAAAGAAATTTTGAATTTGAATTTGAATTTGAATATATAAAAAAAGATTTGGTGTAGTTTTAAAAAAAAAACAATTGAAATAATAAACAATATCTAAAACGAACTGTCTAATCAATCTCAGCTCCTCCTATCACTTATAAAGAATAGTAATTGTTAAAGGAAGAATCTAAATCGTATTATTCCAGTTTATTTGCTGTTTACTTAGGTAATTTAGGATAGCTAAGCCTTAAATGACGGGTTTGCTGCCGCCCGCTGAGGAGTTCTGTTCTCTTTCTCCAATCACATACATCTGATCTACGTAAAATTAAACAGACATAACTTCTAAAGTACAAAAGTAATTATTTAAAACGGTTATCATTTGACGGCGTTATGTGTAAAATGGTCAAACACTTTCGTCCACTCTCCCAAAAGAACTGAGCTTAATTTCGGGATAAAATGCATCCTATATTACTTCTAATACCTTCAGGAATATGTGTAAAAAGTTTCATGATAATCGGTTTAGTAGTTTTTGCGTGAAAGCGTAACAAACAAACTTAGGATAAGGATTTTAGGGTCATCCTTAACATATACGAGACACCTGTTGAGTAAAACATTACAATTCTAATGCCGAAAAACTCATAGCACAATAAACGGAACTTGACTAATGGTGAGGAAGTGCAAATACAATACGTCAAGTCATGGTTAATACAAAGTATTGTGACGTGACGAAAGAGGTGAAAAAGCACCAGGTTCCAGTAAGAATAGAAAAGGATAAACAAATTGGGGAATGAGTTGGTAGGTTATGAATGAAACTATTTATATTTTACAGCTGAATGCATCACATATCATTTGACTGAGAAAATGGCTTGACTCCAACTCGATGCACTAACACCAGTGGCACATAAATATATGGAGGTATAAACGCATTTGCAGCGCATTAATGAAACTGAAGCACATGTTACGAAAACTGTTTGGATGGAAGCCAACTATAATTTATCCGATGCAACCACACCAGAGAAACATAAATAAGTGCAGATGTAAAAGCATTTTCCGCCTAAATCTTGAAGTCCTTTGTTTGTTTAAAAACTTTATTACAAACACACATGCTATACAAAGTAAACACATATAACATACATATAACACATATAATTCCTCATAATGGTTGCCTGCAAGAAATCACTATAAGTGATAAGGCCGCCTTTGTTACACAAATTTAATTGTACCTTTGTTGTTTTTGTCTCTTTTATTTATTTTTTTCTTGTGTGCAATAAAGTATTTTTGATTGATTGATTGATAATATAGAAGAAACAGAATCGAAAATGGGGCGTGCAAAGGCGGTCTTATCGCTAAAGCGATCTCTTAAAGACGAGCTTTGACGTTAGGAAAGACAAGGAAACGGGTTAGTGCTGCAATTAATGTTTTAAATATGTATATACATATAATAATTAACTACACATAACATAAATCCTAATACTAAACACATATTATACTTAATATATATAAGTATTTACATATTTTAGCAGTATACTGCGTACTTTAATATTAATAAGAAAAGATTTTCCAAACGCTTCTTGAATATGTTTAGGGATTTAATCTGACGTATGTCAACAAGCCGATTCCGAAGGTGGGAAGATGACTTGAGAGCGACAGCAGGACCTCTGTGGACAAGAAAAACCCATGATCGCGAAGCATGGAAAAACCTGGTGGAGGCCTATGCAAAGCAAAACAGTCAAGCGTAACCGGTGTCTCAATAAGTAAATAATCAGTAAGATAAGATTGTTAAAAAGGCTATAAATAAATAAATAAATGTCAACAAGCAGGGAATTCTATTGTCTGACACAATTAACCGTAAAAGAGTGACTATAGTATTTCCTATAGTAGTAGTCCTTCCTCAACGCGTATTCTTATTTCTCACATTGCATCGCGAAAATGCCGGATTCATGATACATCTCGATAATATAGCTATTCATTTTATTAATCCTGTCAAATAAAATCTGTTCGAGTTCCTTCTACGATTTAATTTATGTTTGATGCTTACCTAGCAAATCGTTTTTATATTTTTCATATAAAATTGTTTTTAATAGTGGTTCTACGATTGATAAATTTCTTAACGACAAGGATGCTTGAATGCAGGCTGTTCCACTCTCATCTCTCACAAGACAGGAAAATTCTTAAGATTGTAAACTCGAAAATGATGTTGACAAAGAGCAAACTGCTGAGTTTCTTGCCGGGATCTTATCAGTAGAACCTGCCTTTTGAATCGGTAACACTGTCACTTGCCACTACAAACAGACTCACTTGCAAAAGTGCTTATATATTAGGCTTACTTGCAATAAATACAATTTGAATTTAAAAAAAACATGAGGTGGTACTAGAGAGCCTGATTCACTTTACATATTAACAATTTATTAATATTCATTGAGGACATCGGTTGTGCTTCAATACTGTGAGATCATTATACCTACATGCAAAGAGATCAACACGTTCCAAAATTAAGTTTTATCATTAAACATAACTTCACCTTAATCACCACTAGACTAGCTCCTCAGTCCTTAGTCACTGGGCTATGTCACTATATATACTTTTTCATCCATTTAATATCACATGTATCGCCGTCAACATTATTCTACGCACAGCGCATAGTTTGACACAATATGTTGAATAAAATGTTATGATACACTTGAATTAAGTTTTCAACCAATCTTTAGGGAAATATTTAGGAAAAATAGAATGAAATAAAAATAGTCTTTGTTACTTATGTAAAGCTCTATACTTCAAAATGGACCAGAAAATATGTTTATCCCAGAAAAACAACCGAAAACTAAACCTCAAAATTTAACATGGAGTTGGCAGAAAATACCCGGAAAACGGACCCCACAGAATATTTTTATAATAAAATCGAACTTGAATGAAGTAGTGGGTAACATCTTGTAGGTAGCATAGTTTTAAAGTGAATCCTGAAACTACTTACAGTTTGTAGGACTAGGAGAGCATAACTTGATGAGGGTGAGAATTGCATTCGTAGCCCCGCCTCCAACGTAGTCTCACTAGGTCTGTACTGTACTACCTACGTCGAGTGTTGAAAGTGAAAGTTAAAACGACGTCATTCTACAGAATTTACGATTTACAGTTGGTGCTACGCTTCGAACTACAACATTGCAGAAGTAGATTAAAATGGTGCCAGAAAAATAAGAGCCAAATAAAGATGAATATTATGGCATCACAAAGAAAAACTCAAGATTTCAAAAAAAATAAAACGATAGACTTAGCCTACCTGATACGGTTGCAGGCCGTGGAAATCCTACAGAGATAACGAACATGTTTAAAAACCCTTTTGGTGTTTTGACTCCTTAGGATCGTCAAGTAGAGGTGAGTCCAATCGTCTAGAAGATGTTTTAAGTTTTTGAGCTAAGTGAGTGATAGAGATTATTAGAAATATGAGCAAATGGAAGTCTCCAGGACATGATTGTCTCAGCATCGAACACCTTAAATTTTATTTTTATTATACTCTTTTCTTCTAGTAACCAATGCGATTCTGTAACAACATTTCTATAACTGGTCCATGGTTCTTGCTAGAAGGTGATATTTTGTGTTTATATTATTATATTTTTCATTTTCGATTTCAGATATAATTTTAAAGGATTTAAAGTTATGAAAAAAATTTTTTTTTCTTCCTGGAAGTGATCGAAGTTTCATCGTAAGGTATAGGGGACTCAGTTTCTCTTAGTCATCATATAAGAGTTGGTGAAACGTATTTTTCTAGGAATCACTTGCATTACTCGTCATACGATTCAGGGATATTCCTAGGTTTAGTAAAATCTGGCATTGTTATGAAAAAATGTATCATACGAGTGAACAGGAGTGAACGGGTAGTGGGCGGGGTGAGTGGGGAGAGAGGTAGGGCAGTGACGTAGAGTACGTTACGTTAAAGTGAAACATCAAACAATACTCTGCCTGAGTATTGATTTTTGATACGCCAATTTGCAATGTCCTTACCAAGAGTTCATAGCTACGTTAGAGATGCAAAAGAGATCTTTGGAGTTATCCTTACTTTAAGCCCAGAGTTTGCGTAAATTTTCAGAAGTTCAACAAAGCCGTCTTTACAGAGTAATCCTGCTGTAAATGTGTAACGAGAAAATGATCTTCGTATTCTGCTTCAAGGCACTAATAAAAATAAGAATCATTTTTTCCCGATACTTTTCTATCGCCTTCCGTAATAAATGACATAATATCATAAATTATCGTGTCCATTTTACTTCCTATATCCATCAAATCGGAATCTATTTATAGTAATTGTTTCTTTAAATATGATTGAGTTCTCATCGACACCGAACCAATAATTCTACGATTATTAAATCCACACTAGCTGTTTAAAGTTATACTTCATAATTGATTACCAAAAAATAAGTTTATACGTTTATTTTATACGTTTATTTATTCAAGAACATAATAACGTGTTTAACATATTTCTTTTTAAATGTATTTAGAAATCTTTATTGCACATTGTGACTAACTAAAATGTTCCTATTAAAGAACTCTTTCTAATGTTTCGTAATTTCTGAAATAACCCTTTCTCATGATTATCCAGAGGTTAAGACCCTAAACTTGTTGTCCCATAATAACTCAAGACTTTTAAAGCGTCATAAGCAATGAGTGCACATAACCAGATTTCCTTAAATGGCAGCGCAACGGTGGACTTTTACCCGAGCTCGGACTAGAAACAAGGTCAATTGTGAATCATATTAGATTTACCACGTTATAAAATCATATTTAGTTTACCAAGTTATTATGCACGAATTAAGTTATTCGAGCAACACTCCAAATCATTTAATTATACTACCGCTTCGTTACATTATTTTAAATAACACTACGTTCAAAACACTACGTAAAGAGAAAAATGTTTTACTCTTTAATCGTTATTTTTGTAACCCACTTCTTTAAAAGTTCAAATTACTAGTATTACTTAATTTATCTCTCAAACGTATTCTCTCGATTTAAAATTAATGTTTATTTAGCATGTAATAGCAGTTTCGTTACAATATGCATTGGCACAATACAAGAAACACACAAGAAGAAAAATATACAGTTGTATATACACATTTGTGTGCAAAGGCAGTCTTATTGCAAAAGCAATCTCTCACAGGCAACCCCTGTTGAAAGTAATTGACTAACATGAAATCGCAACTGAACATAAAACATACCCCTTACTTTAAGTTTTGTTACAAGTTTAGAATAGTACAGATACAGGAAAATATAACACGAATCTGAAAGTTTCATTGAAATCGGTCCAGCCGTTTCGGAGGCTATACGGAACATACCCCACTTTGATATATAAGTAGATAGATACCCACACACTTTCTCTTTTATATATATAGATAGATATAGACACCTGACATTGGCTAATCTGTGTAAAGTCAGAAGAAAAAAAGAAAAAAATTATACGTAAAAAAAAAAAAAATGGTCCAACCATTTATTTACATTTATTACTCCGTTATAAAATATTGTATGAACAGATGAGGAAATATTGTACAATTATGCAATTGTACAATATTTCCTCATCTGTACAGCCTATTAGTCCAGGGCAGGGCACACCTTAAAGCTCGGAGAACCGATGAACGTTGGGGTCCTAAGTTGCTAGAATGGCGACCCCGCACCGGGAGCCGCTGGAGGTAAACGGCCCAGGACCGTGGATTGTGGAGCTCCCTACAAAATACGTATGTCCAGCAGTGGACGTCCATTGGTTGAAATGCTGGTGATGATGACAGTCTATTAACGTCTCATTGTTGGGCACATACCTCTCTGTTAGGAAAGACGGTTTTAGAGCACAAACCAACCGCAGCGTTTCTCCTTTTATCACGTATACATAGTAATGATAACAACTCCTTTAGCTTAGTTACACAACTCCCGTCTCTATATGTATATACATAAAGGCTACTCCCTGCCTCTATCTGCAGTACTGAATATGATATTTATATCAGGATTAAGAAATACGCGGAATAAAAGCGACGGATACATGAAGCTTGCAATCTAAAGCCACCTTAGTTTAAGAAAACCATTTGAAAGTAAAATACTCAATTTAGCTTTAGCTTGCTAGCAAACTTTTTATTTGCATACAAATGAAAAAAGAAACAAGCATTGCTTGTTTCCTCTGTAAACGGTGTTACACTATAAATAGTTACTATTTAAGTAATAAAATAAAAATACTCAAGCAAAACTTAAACTCTGAGTATTAACGTTGGCTTTAAATGGGGCATAACAATACCAATTAAAATAAGAAGGCACAAAAATCATTGCGCTTTTCCTAATGGGGACGGTTTTGAAGGGCGTATCAAATGAAATTCGACTAGGTGTCCGGGTTTTTTAAATTTTATTTTATTTTATTTAGTATAATTTTGTGTCGTATCGAATATCCGTTACATGACGAAACTACATAAAGAACCTTATCCGATGCGACCAATTCGTTTACACCTCTTCTTATCTTATGCACTTTTAGTGTTAGGGCATCGTAATTCTAGGTTGCTTCTATTTGTCCATTCATATTCACCTCACCACCCCCACCTCTGCTTCTCTCCCAACTCTTCCCATTCGCTCATTGGATGCCTTTTTACCAGGCCTTGTTTAAATACCTATTCAAACAGTACTCACACCAACATTGTTGAACTCTCACGTTCAATACGTTTCAAACCTCATCCCACTTTCACCCTACAGGTGAGGTTCCCACGTCAGTCAGAGAATGCATTTTAACTGCTTTGCATTTATGCGACCCTGGTGGAATTGCATCGTGTCCCTGCATGTTGGCCCGCGTAGCGTGATCGTAGGGAACAAACCTTTATATGTCTAACCTCGACGTGCTTCCTAGAAACATCAATATTATCATCATCAGTCTAACCAATTACAGACTGCTTGACAAAGGTATCTTATAAAAAAAATCTCTTATATCCTTAAGAAACAGCATGGGAGTCCAAATTGGTTGAAGTCTCAGACACTAGACCTTGCCACCATCAGATAGCAAATGATTATTATTAGTGCGTTCAGAATAATACTTTAAAAGTATACATTTATATTTCACCGGACCGGAGAGTATTACCGACAGTACATGTATGTACTTATAGATGTTTGTTTTGATATTGGTCGAATAATTAAAATGTTGTTGGTTACGTTCTAGAGTTCTTCGTGGCATAAGCTATGTGACGTCACGATAAATCTAATATGGTGGATATGTCAGACCAATATACGCACAAAAAAAGATTTTGTGAAATGATTTAGTATAAAAATTCAAAATTACAATATCCTTTATTCATCTAGGCCTATCACAGGCACTTTTTAATTGTTCATATATATATATATATATATATATATATATATATATATTTACATATGTGTGAACATGTTGACAACTACGTTCACCAACTTAAACCTAGACCGAATCAAACGGGCACTAGTCTAAGAAAAGCCCACAACAAACTTAGCCGGGTATTTTTTTTTGTTATCACCATCACACAGTCATAATTAGTTACGAGATCAGAGCAATTCAGACCAAAGCTTTTTTATAGTTTTAAGTTAATATAAAACGTAAGGTGTTTTATATTAACTTTAAAGTTATTGAGAAACATCTCTAAGATTTATTCTGGTAATTGGTTATAAAATAATATACACTTTCCCTTGAATGAATTACTAATTTTATGTAAATTAGTAAACTGCACTACAAGTTTATTATAACTTCTGATATTAAAGTTACAGGCCCCTTTCTTTTCAAATTCAGTTATATTTTTATGTGCAAGACACATACATGTGTATTGTACGCACAAACAAACTCTTTTTTTTTTTTTCTAAGATAATACGCACATCGCCATCTGAGCCCCACCGTAAGCGTAGTTAACTTGTGTTATGGATACTAAAATGACTAGTAAATATTTATTATGAATTATATACATAAATACTTATAATATTTACAGATAAACACCCACACTGAAAAACATCCATGTTCATCACACAAACATTTTAGTTGTGGGAATTGAACCCACGGCCTTAGATTCAGTAAGCAGGGTCGCTGCCCACTGCTGAAATTCAGGCAGCCTTCAGTGGTTGTAGATACGTCTGTAAGTAACAAACACTTCACATAGGACGTAAGTACCTCCATGTGCCGGGCTCGACGCCCACGCCTCAGCGCTGCGAAATCACCAGGGTTTCATAAATTCATAGAGGGCTATTTAAACAGATTCGTTCGCCAATTACGTACTTTACAAGAGGATGTGAATACTTCTAGCCAAAGCTTGAAAATAACATCGATAGTAAAATTTTCATCTTTTACTTGAAGTAGGCTCACTTGATAGGGCTTTCTTGTAAAATATTAATAAACATTTTGCTTTATAAAATTTCAATAAATTACTTTATTCGGAAGTTCTTAACAGTAAAGATATTAGAAAATATATATATACATCGAGTGGGATATATTGAAATAAAAACCTCGGTTTATCGGATTCGGTTTACTTAATTTAACATTAGCCACACAACTACCTATAAGCATATTGGTACATTTCGGAAACTACCTGGTTATAAAAATTGTATTCTACCGAAAACACATAATGTGTATATAGAATATAAACACATATTATCCAAGATCTCCCACCCATTTTGCAATGTTTCAGTGAAAAAAAAACATGTATTTTTAAGGAAATGAAAAAGACATTTTTTAGCCGACAGTTCAAAAACTCCCACTGTTTGATAAGTAATGTCTAAATGTAAACATTTAGAGTAAGTTGTTAAATATTCATTAAATCAGATATATACTTGCGAACTTGCCATTCTCACCATGAACGCAAAGTTTCTAAGTGGATGGCTTATGTTATTGGAAAATGTTTGTTACAATTTAATTTGAATAACAATAAAAAGAAGCAACTAAAGCGTGAGCAATCAAAAAAAAAACCTCTCCATGTTGCGGGTGGAGAGGTTTTTTTTATTAGTACACTTACTCTGTCAATTGCACGTCAAACGTATTTCCATGCAAATTTGACTCCCTGGTTGAAAAAAATATAGAAAAAATTGGTTCATAAAGTTTTAATGTATACTTACTTACCTACACCTAACAATAGTAATAAAAAGCGAATAACCTAAAAGTATGTTTTTTTAATTCCTTTCAGTTATTTCACACAGGCAAGGTTGCAAAATCTAGTTTTTATTTCACAGTATTAATTGATGGACCAAACTCGTGGAAATGGATGGTCCACCTGGTCATGACGGTCATGATGGATGGTCAATGGATGGTAAGTGGGAAACTTATCGAAAAACTTCGCAGAGTATGCAAGGGACACGTCCTGCAAAATGCCGCCCTGTGTATATCCATCTAAGGCACCTCGTTTACCTTTAATTCCAGCGGCAAACACGCCCTCCAAACCAGAAGACAGCAGAGCAGCTTAGCGGCAAAAAGAAGTGTGGTTGTAGTACTTCCCCGGACGAGCACTGTCACGGAAAGTTCTTCGACTCTTAATACAAATATAAAGTTTGCATAGTCCAGCGGTATTTGAAATCTCCACGCTTTTATAAAGCCCTGGTAGCAATGCGTATTGCTAGCCTACAGAAACTGTAGAATCTACACGTACAATATTTACATATATATAGTCTATACCTATACATATTTTATTTTAAGCGCTTTACACTGTACGATCCGACACGGTTTAGCACAAGCTAAACGTGCAAGGTTTGACGACCTTTCTGGCACAGCGGTGAGCGGTCTAATATGTGACAGGGCCCAGGTTCGAACCCCGACAGCAGCAATTCGTCATATATAATTTCTGAATTTTCTCTGTTTTGGTTGGAGGTTTCTACGTTAGTTGACAAGATTTGGCTCCAAGTAATTAAGCGTTCCGTTACGATGTCACGTAAAAAGCTATTAGGGGTATGGTTTTATAATATAACAGCTATAGCCCAAACAGGTTAACCTCGCAATATATTTATAATAATATTATCTTTATTAAACAAAACATAAGTAATTATAAACAAAAAGACGATATAAACAGTCGACTAACTGCATAACTGCATATCATCTGAGAAAAGTACAGAAATCCTTTGTGGGGATGGGTATATGCTTTTATAACATGATACCGAAGGTAATATTAGTTCTACCTTTACCAAAGTTTAAAGAATATATTAAAACACATTTAATAAATCGTGGTTACTACTCGATTGATAAATTCCTAAACGACAAGGCTGCTTGGAAGCAGGCCACTCCGCTCTCATCTTTCACAAACAGAAAAATTCTAAAGATTGTTAAGCTTTATAATGATGTTGGGAAAGAGCAATCTGCTGAGTTTCTTGCCGGCTCTCCTCAGAGGAATCTGCCTTCCGAACAGGTGGTAGAGTCACTACAAACATACTTGACGTTTCATAAGTGCTTCATTAGGCCTACTTGAAATAAATGAATTTTGAATTTCGTTTTTTTTTTTTAATTTGAATTTACCATTTTAGACCAGGTGAAAATGTGGTCAAGAACTAACGTGTAGTCGAATAAAAAAAACACATATATATAAATAAATAAATAAACTATATACAATACACACATCGCCATCTAGCCCTAAAGTTAGCCTAGCTTGTGTTATGTTAGTAAGATGACTAATGAACATATTTACAATAATATACATATAAATACTTATAATATGCAGATAAACACTAAAAAATATTCATTTTCATCACACAAACATTTTCCAGTTGTGGGAATCGAACCTTTGGCCTTGGACTCAGAAAGCAGGCTCGCTTCCACTGCGCCAATCGGCCGTCTAATACTTCCATTTAGGACCACTATTATTTAATTTGGTCCTCGTTTAAAAAGTTATTTGTAATGAGTAACAACTCATAGTTCGCTTAGCCCAGACGGTAGGAGGGACTTCACTTTCGGGGGGCCGATTTCGAATCAAAGTAAAAAATAGAATAATAAATAGCTGGAACATCCTGTGTAAAGTTTACTCAAACGATAAAGAGCGATATGTGGAACTGGTTTGATGAATAGCACTAGTTGAAACGCAATCATTATTTTTATTTTTTTAAGAACTACCCATCATATTTTGTATGTAGCTTTAAAAATACTTACCTACTTATAATTCCGAGCGCTGAACGATGAATACCCGTGTATGAATAAACCCGATTGGGTTTTTCATTTTACGCCGTAACAGATGTTATCATTATGTTAACATAAAATGTATATTTTTCATTAAATAAATAATAATAAAGTAATGTGCGTTGTAAGTAATTAAAATATTAAAGGTGTGTGGAGTCCACCAATCCGCTCTAGGCCAACGTGTTGGACTACGGCCTTAACCCCTTCTCGTTGTGGGAGGAGATACTTGCTCTGTAATGGGACGGTTATGGGTTGATATGGTGATGATGATGAGTGATATGTGGTTGTGTCCAGGCCACAAATATCGAATACTGGATCCGACACCGGATCCGATATGTCTTACTGTAAAAATAGCCTTTAACGGAGTTCGCGGCAATTTGTACACCTCCTCCTGTTTATGGACTTCTGGTGTTGGAGCATCGTAATTTTCTGTCATCTCGCTATCAGCTGATATCTTTATATATATCTGCCTGCATCCACATATGAGATAGCCTTACTATTTGTACCTGTCCTTTTCTAACTAGTAGTAGCAAGGAGTAGTGTGGGTGAAATAGAAAAGGTTGTGTTGTTGTGTTGTTTTATTTTAATGTGATGCATTGCGTTGTAAGTAGAATAAACACATGTACACCTATCTTCATCATCCACATATGAAATATCCTCGTAATAGGTAATATCTATCTCTTTTACCCCTACATTGTGGATATTTATTAAGTATATTTATCAAGATGTTAAAAATTAAAAAAAAAAAATTGCAGATAATCTTCTATAGATTTAGAAAGGTAAAGAAAGAAACACATATGTGCGGGAGAATGATACATTTTGATTCCTATTTTAATTATTATATGTATACCATATATGTTATTTAAAATTTTACATTAATGTATTTAATCGTTATTGAGTTAATACTTTTGGGAGGCCGAGTTCGCATCCTAGCACGCACCTCTAATTTCCAGTCATGTGCGTTTTAAGTAATAAAAATATCACTTGCTTCACCGGTGTAAGAAAACATCGTGAAAAAACCTGCATGGCTGCGAGTTCTATATAATATTCGTAAGTATTTGGATGTTTCATAATACATTGTTAACCAAAAAACCTTGGAAGTCGCTCTTCCCTCTCACTGCAAAGCCAAAATATCCAGTAAGATAGCTTTCCCACTTCTGATAACGGAGCTGATCTTTCTAGAGTATTCTGAAGATTTAGATGCAATTATTATCGCTCACTCTGTAGGTATGCAGTTCGCTAACTTAAGACATTACGACCGTTTAACTTCCGATATTGGCAGTGACGTGCATAGAGGGTATGCACAGGGTATACAGATGATATAAAATTAAGAAAATCTCCAGTACGAGTTACAAATACTGAAGGGTAGACTTGTTATAACTCTTACAATGCCTATCCTTAAGTTTTATTTTACTCGTACTGGAGATATTCTTCATTTTGTATCCTCTGCATACCTTCTATGCACGCCACTGGATATTGGCATAAGTTTTTGCGAGGATATAGTGCAGTTTTTATTTCAATCACCATCTCTCTCTAGAGGCATGTAATTGCTAACGTTAAAGCGGGATAGGTGTCGAATACTGGTAGGCTGTATTGGATTATAGGTCAGCTTTTAGGCGGAGCTTGCATACTACACTAACATTGTGACCTACTGACCTCGTCAACCACCTTTGACATTGACCATTGACATTAGGCCCTGGTCCCATGATCAAAAATAATGCAGATATTTTCGATTTATATCATTTAGTGTTCAGCAGCTCTGATTCTCAATTACACTTTAATTACAATATCATACTGAACATAGCAATATCCTCATCCTTAGCTATTTAAAGCAAGAAACTAAAATAGTCTGTATCACACATTTGTGTAAAATGTTACATTTGTGTCATAAATATGTTTAAAGTAAAAATGTGTGAGTAACGACTCAGTATTCCTGCATACTTAAAAACGCAGCACTGGTTTCCAGCCAGCCTTCTTAACTTCGTCGTCGCTGAATCCTTGCGACTAAACAATAACGAAACAATCATAAAAAGGGACAAGAACACAGAATATAATATGTAAACAAACGAAAAATAAAAACTTGTTGTACAGTTTACTAGGCTGCATAATACCCTTTTTTTGTTATATTTGATGTGAAACTTCTTTATCGGCGTTGGAATAAAATTGACCGACGTATTTTTCGGTTACGCGTCACATTTTTTCGTTACGCGCCATCTTTTTCTTGATATTATTAATTTTCTTCACCATTAATTGTTGTCATACACAATTGATGCCTCTTTACTCGGTAACAATAATGATAAAACACCGATGATTTTAAGAGGAGATTTAATGTCAATTTTACATCAGAAAAATCTTTGAAGCTAGTTTTGAAAGATAAATTAATTTATCCGTGAAAAACAGTCCTCAAACGTCAACAACAAGATCCGGCACTACGATTGATGGAGTTTTTACTCGGTTACTAAATTTTGTGGAATGTTAACAATATGTTTCATATTTCACTTACCATGAGCCATTAATAACAAAAATATATAATAACGATAACAATGGTAGTATTAAATGTATTACAAATAATGAAATGCTGTAATAATCTTAGTAGTAATAGGGTAAACTGAAATAATTTTATTATTTGTATTCATGTCTATGATAATGAAAGTCTTTTGTTAAACTTTATCTTATTTAACTTTATTTAAACAACTAGATGTTGCCCGCGACGCGCGACGCGCGTTTTATTTAAGTTGGAGGTCCCGGGTTCGATTCTCGATAGGAGCAATTTGGGAAATTATTATTACCGTAATGTCTCTGATCTAGTCTGGTGGGAGCTAATACCCTACCGACAAAGACATGCCGCTAAGCGATTTAGCGTTCCGGTGCGATATCGCGTAGAAACCGATTAGTATGACTACAGGTTAGCCCGCTACCATGTTAGACTGCATCATCACTTACCACCAGGTGAAAGTCAGGGGCTAGTAAAAAAAATCAAAAAACCTGGTTTTACGCTCTGAAACGATACAAAGCTATAACTTTTCGATATCATTGGCATCGCGTATGCTCAGAATGTAGTACAATACTTTCGCTTTCATTGTATTGATTCCTCTTCCTGGATACAATCTACCTAGAGAACCTAGGTTGTAGGCGGGGCTTCGGGTGCAATGCGCACTCTTATCAATCTATGCTCGCCTAGTACTTCGTTCTATAGAAACTTCTTAGTTGCACTCTTTAAATGCACTTCACATCCGAAATACACCCTTAAGTAACCTCCGAAACTTTGTTTATTGTTTAATTGTTGAGTTTTCCGTTTGTTATTATCTAAAGCTAATCTCGGAAACTACTAATCGGGCTTAAAACAAAAAAATAAAAATGGCCGGGCCTAACTAAAATAACGGCCTATATAACGAGAGAGTTTGCCCAGTAGATGGTAGTAACAACACGGCGTTCGCTATTGCCCGTCTCTATTCCGTTCTATTTTTATTTTTGCAAAAGAGGACTGTTCGTGTAGTATATAAAATGGACCCAAGAGATTCTTTTAAAGAAAAATTTAAAGAAGCTAATATTATGACGGTGCATAATCCATACATTTTTGAAATTATCATTTATGTACATAAAAATATAACAAAATATAAAAAGAAAGTGGACTGTTACAATATTAACATTAGAAATAAAAATAAACTTGTAGTGCAGTTTACTAGGCTGCATAAAAATTTGTAATTACATTTTATAACAAATTACCAGATGAAAACCTTGAGATGTCTCTCAATAAGTTCAAAGTTATATAAAACGTATGTTTATAGAAAAATCGTAATAATATTAAGGATTAAATGTATGATAAAAAAGCTTGGGTGTGAATTGCTCTAGCTTCATATTAATTCAACTGTGAGATGGTGATAACAAAAAAAAACCTGAGTAAATAAGTTGTGGGTTCTTCTTAGACTAGGGCGCGTTTGGAGCCCTCCTAGCTTTAGTTTTAAGTTAACGAATACAGTTATCACTATCAACTATCATGTTATATGTATGAACGCTTCATATGTGCCTGTGATAGGTCTAAATGAACAAAACATTTTTGAATTTGAATTTATTCCCTAAGTCGCCTCGTACGACACCCACGGGAAGGTGCGGCTAAGTGACAACTGTATTCTGATAATTGGTATGAAAAAATCTGAAAATCAAATAAAATAATAATTCAAATCAGTTTATCCATTATGGGTGGGATTGGATCCCCACCAAATTTAATGTTTACTTATACTTTAATCAATATATAATCATGCAAATCATCCGCATTGAGAAAAGTTTAATACATTTATATTGGTTGGTTTATTTTAATTCTAATTCAAATAAAAAAATAAATTTAAGGGCAAGTATTAAAATAAAACCTCAATATTCGCATTGCAACATTTATTTATTAATTTATAAATAAAAATTGGCACTTATAAAATCTTAAATAGGAAGCTATTACAACAATATTTAAATAAAAAAAAAACATATTAATATTTCTTTTCAACTATATGTCGCCTTAGTGCTTATTTCTACAATCTCCGGTGTGGTGGAATTATACAGTTGGGCTTTATTTTGTCTAGTTCACATATAAAGCTTTATTTCACTTATATTTTTCAGAAAACATTTTTATTTATTTTTTAATTATTTTAATATTTATTTAAGGTTGGTTACATATACAGTTTTGTTTTTTATTTTTTATTTGGAGACATTTAGATAAATAAAGCACCGTAGCGACATATAGTAAATATTATTTATTACACGTATTTATAATCCAACTTTAATTATACTAAAAATAGGCATGATGACGCTAACAAAGAATCGCTAAAGGATTGTATTAACCTCATCATCGTCATAACTTCAACCGATTGAAGTCCACTGCTGAACATAGGTCTTTTTAAAGATACTCCCAATATTGCTCTCTCTCCATCGCCCGCTGAGTGACTCTGAACCTTCTTTTGAGGCCCATAGTAAGCGACCACGTTTCAGATCCCTAAGTCATTACTGGCCACACGCACTGTTTGAAGACTTTGGTATTCAGACACTGAGGGATTTTGGACAAAAAAGATGGCGGTTTACCTCTTTCTCAAAATTGGACCTACGTAACTGGATTGTGTGTCCTAGGTATATGCACTTGTCTACAACTTCGAGTGCAGAGCTCCCAACTATTACTGTGATTCCGAACTAAAAACTGCTAAGTTTTCGCTATGAAAACCATAATAAATAGTCTTTAGCTATGGAACAATGAATTACTAAAGCTCTGAACTTTCCATTTCCACAAGGAAATTTAAAAATATATGTTTGAAAATTTCTGTTTTTAACAATTAAGTTTTTTTTCCATTAATAAAGAGCTTTATCAATATTATTATTATGCATAATTTGCCTATGTTGTCACGACTGCGGCCATGACACCTGGCGAGCGTTTTCACGAAAATATTTTTTTTTAATATTATTTTATCTCTACAAAAATAATATTTTAATTGGATATAGTAGATTCTTCCGATCATTAAAGGGCAATTTTTTAAAACTCGTCATCATGCCTATTACAGTAAACAGAAAATAACTACGTACTAAAATAAAACCAAATTAAATCTAAAACATCAACGATACCAACGAAATATAGTTTAAAATTTCCAGGCAACTGCCAGCTCTAGGATACTAGACATTGTCGATAAAACTTTATAATTTTTCTTGAATCTTTATAAGCTATTCGGTTCCAAAGTCTTTTCCCCAAGATGTGTTCATATTAGCGCCTCTGGGCCTGCTCGGACTGGTATCAACCATTGAAGTGGTCACTAGATGTGAAAAGGGGCTAGGTCCCAAGAGACGAGTTTATTAAAAGTATAAGAAAAGTACCGTAGAAACTGAAGTACCTGCGCGTTATTTTACGTCGGATCTGGGTCATTTACATGAAATAAAGAGTCGAATCTGCCAAGCCAAAGTAATGTTTCTTAAAATGTCCAATACACTCTGCAAGCCAGAATTAAAAATTGATTTAAGATGTCGATTACTTAAATGCCTCTTATATGGATGTGAAAAGTGGGTATAAAAAAGGAAGCGAGCAACCGACTTCAAGCACTCGAAATGTGGGTATAACAAAAAAGTCTCAAAACCAGATGGAACATTTTCACATCTAATAAGAAAGTATTAAAACTACTAGGAAAAAACCGAGAATGATGTCCGCCATTATGCGCAGAAAAGTAGCTTTCTTTGGCCACCTACAAAGAGGAGACCAGTTTTCCTTCCCAAGACTTGTACTAGAAGGGAAAATTATTGGGAAGAGATCTCCAGGACGTCAGAGAAGCAAATGGTCGGACGATATAAGGGGGTGGACTGGACTTTGTTATTGAGATCTAAAGAAACCGGCACTTAATAGGGAGGCTTTTTTATTGTTGACCGCCAAACTTCAATTTAAAAAAGATGGCATCCGATGATAATGTGAGATAAGAAAAGTTTGAATATTAAATTTTTAAATAAAATCGGACTATTACCCTTCTTACTTCGCTACAAAATTATAAGAGATGAATAGATTTGCAGAAATATAAATGCGAAATTTATATAACGAAATACGAAAAATGTTATATCGATGTAAATTTCCAAATGCTCTTGAATTATACGTAGGTATAAGTAACACAAAATACTTAAAAGTTTAATTAAAACTAATTATATTAAATTATTAATATTAAAATATAACATAACTATATCCTGGCCAACGAACAAACGAACGAAACGAATAATCGAAACGAAACGAAAATGCGTTCCTGACAGTTGTCAATCGATCGATATATACCAGTTCACTTCTGAACTAAAGGCCTCTCCCAACGGGATAGTCTGCAACGCTGGTCGTGTTGGAGATCGCAGTGTATGGTAGCACCGTTATGTTACCTTAGTCGCCACACGGCGATAATCCAGCCGGTTATGAAAAAAGTAAGCGACAAACTATACTATATAACAATTTCCGAACGTATTTTGTGGGCTAAAAAATTTAAAACCTAATAGGCTAATCTTTATTGTACTATTATACTAATATATGAAAGTGGAAAAGTTTGACTGTTTTTATATTTGGTTTGTTTGTTTGGATTCAATAAATTTAAAGTTACTGGACCGATTCGAGTAATTATTTCACTATTACAATTCTAAGTTATACAGACGTAGCATAGACTATTTACATCAGGAATAACAAGATGCCAGCTTAAAATAATGGTATGTGTAAATTGAGCCAGAAAGAGAAACAGTATGTTTTATCCATGTATGCTGGCTTAACGGTCCATGATGACCCTTAAAAAATTAAAATCATCTGAACTTTTTTTTAATCATAAACTTAGGGCAAATTATAAAAAAGAGATTAATATGATTTAATGATATCAGGCCACTTCACAGTTACTAGGTTTATGTAATTGCGACTTGCGAACTTATAACTATAATATAAATACTTAACATAACTTAATACATTATTCGGCACAGAAAATTGCATATTGTGTTATAAAAATATAAAAGATAAATTCAATTGACTATTCTTTTAAGCCGACCACACCACACGATGTTTTGTTTAAGTATAAAAAAACTAAAATACAGTTATTTTTCGAAATATTTTCTGTGTACTGGAAACATTGACCTTGACATCAAAACTAAAGATGCTGAGTATTGCAATATGAGGTTCAAACAACATACAATATTGTTAAATCTATGATGATCTTCGCAGCGAAAAAAATATATGTCATTCTCGACAGAATATTCTCGTAAGATTTCTGTAAATATTTATCAAACACTGGGATAATATAAAAAAATACTATACATGTAAGTATGAAGAATAATATTTACGTTGCATAAATAAAATTGCGTTTAATTTAATCGAGGAGAAAAAAATTAAACAATAAATTGGTTGAGCAAGTGAAGGAAAAATAGAAATGCAAAAGTGCAAAAGTAAATCCGGTCACGTTGCGGTCTTAAGGGCAAATGCGCAAGACTAAAGCTAATATCTAATACACACTTAAACTTTTTTTTACTTTTTTTCTTTTTTATTTACGAACACGTGACTGAAATAGAAAACTTGTAATATGAAAAAGGAAATATCAATAGACACCAATATTTTTTTTGTTATTTTTTTACGATCTCAAACACACGACTAAAATGACTATGAAATAGAAAATTTATAATATGAAAAAGGGAATATCAATAGACACCAATTTTTTTTTTCTTTTTTTTTTACGATCTCAAACACACGACTAAAGTGACTATGAAATAGAAAATTTATAATATGAAAAAGGGAATATCAATAGACACGTATATTTTTTTCGCATTTATAATTTTTTTTACGATCTAAAACACACGACTAATGTGACTATGAAATAGAAAACTTGTAATATTAAAAAGGGAATATCAATAGACACCTAATTTTTTTTTAATTTTTTTTTTTACGATCTCAGAAACACGACTAAACTGAATATGAAATAGAAAACTCCGAATATGAAAAAGTGATTATCAAATAGACATTTTTTTTAACCTTTTATCTTTTTTATTTATGAACGCAAATGACACACCTTTAAAATGAATACGAAATAGATTAGCGAATACTTTCGTCTAATCAAAAATTGAATGAACACCCTGTGTGGCATACTTTTAAATAGAATAATCAAAGAAAGGAAAAAAGGGCTTTACCCGGACAACAGGTACGCGAGTGACCTATTTCTGAGCAATTCTGTATATAATTACGTAAGAGCAATTATTGCTCTTACATAATAATTACTAATCATGCATTAGTTACTATGAGAGTAAACAGAATTAGTTATATAATTTGTGTACCTCAATATCTCGCCATATTGTGTGGAAAGATAAAATACCTAATACTGTACTGTTGTACCTATTGTGTACAGTGTACTGTATCCAAGATCTTCAATATAAAAGTTGTTGCCCGCAGTTTTGCTACAAAGCAATTCTGCCCTACTGAGAAGATAAAACGTTGTTTTCAAATTGAGGTCTAAAATAACAAAATAAATATAGATTACATTCTAAAAAAAACATGGTACATGTGATTTACTCAACACGTATACTTTTAAAGTTACGTTTTATCGTGCTCTAAAAATTGGTCACTACACTGTACCTAAGTTAAATAAAAAACAAATGCAAATGACTTAGAATATGATGCCGATTTGCACTGCGGACATGACTAGCGCGGACTTTTGGAGCAGAGCAAGCTCAATTTCAGTGAGGGGCTGGCGGATTACGTCACTGACGCCGTTCTGTCCCAACACGCAGGGCAGAGACAGGAAAACTTCTTCATCTATGCCATGCTCGCCCTGAAAGAAATAAAATCATTATCATCTCCACCATCATCATCTTTGGATAATTTAAAACATTCAAAACATACGTCAAACAAATTGAAAAAAACAACTAAGCTTACTAAAACAGATTCTACCGTAAGGACTTCGAAAAACATTACAAAATAACAACCTTCAAATTTATTAAATATTTAGTATTCTCCCGGAGTATTCTTACGGATACTAGTAGCAAAACTTAATTAACTATAATAACGATATCAAAATAAATAAATATATTATGACAATACACACATCGCCATCTAGCCATAAAGTAAGCGTAGCTTGTGTTATGGGTACCAAGATGACTGATGAATATTTTTATGAATAATATAGATAAATACTTAGAATATACATATAAGCACCCACTCACTGAAAAACATTCATGTTCATCACACAAACATTTTCCAGTAGGGGTCATCAAATCCACGGCCTTGGACTCAGAGAGCAGGGTCGCTGCCCACTGCGCCAATCGGCCGTTCGTATCGTGGTGTTAAGCCTCATTTGACTGTAACATTTCACAAAGCTCAGGGCTACTGAAGACAGCGCCACTCACGCATAAGTAGAAAGTAGAAGGAAAGTTAAAAGGCGGTAAAAAAAAAAAAGCAATGTAGCATAACCATATCACGACAATCATGAGCTGGCACTTATTCAGAGCAAAAGTCGCATGAAGAAGGTCTCTGACACCATGTCAGAGGATAACTGGGGGCGAAAAAAAAAAAAAAATTCCGCTTTGCGGCGGAAACAAGCATGTCGGTAAAACTACCCTGGACGAGCTCTGCCACAAAAAGCTGTACTACTACTTCTAACTTTAAAAGACGAAATCTTCTTACCATCACGTAAGTGGATACAGGATGAACACTGTTAGCATTAGTCAGTATAGCCCTTGCGAGTTGCGAGAGCGAGAGGCCGATAGCCCAAGAAGTATAGCCCTTCAGGCGAATCACTTCGTAGGCACTCCTCACCACCATTTCGTGGAGTTCGTTCCAGTTCTCGGGGTCAGTCTCAGTACCAATTCTCTGGTTGAGGTCGCAGAAGCGGACACCGGCCACGTTGACGCCGGACCAGATAGGCACTGGAAATAAAAAGCTGTTTAAGCCAAAATAATGCCTGTAGAATCTATTTTCTGTACTTTGCGCAAATACCTATTATTATTACGTGGTTGCTTTTCACTACATCTTCAATGTACGCAACAAATATCAATTGTTTTTAAAGGATAACAAAGAGTGGTCCTCAGAGAGACTTTTGACAAAATTCAAAATTCAAATTCAAAATTCATTTATTTCAAGAAGACCTACTTTATAAGCACTTTTAAAACGTCAAGTATGTATGTTTGTAGTGACTCTACCACCGGTTCGGAAAGCAGATTATACCGAGAAGAGCCAGCAAGAAACTCAGTAATTGCTCTTTTCCATCATCAACATTTACAATCATTTTTATATCTTGCGGAAGATGAGAGCGAGGATGGCTGCTTCCAAGTTTTACAAGTAAGTAACTATAATATTCCTAAACAAACATATCGTAGAATAAATAAATAAATATACTACGACAATACACACATCGCCATCTAGCCCCAAAGTAAGCGTAGCCTGTGTTATGGGTACTAAGATGACTGATGAATAATTTTATTATTAAAATACATAAATACTTATAAAATACAGATAAACACCCATACACTGAAAAACATTAATTGTTCATCACAGAAACATTATCCAGTTGCTGGAATCGAACCCACGACCTTGGAGTCCGGAGTAAAGGAGATAAAATAACACAAAACCTTATAGTTTACAAATGAAATCAAACTATAAATAACATGTGTAAAAGTTTGTGAGCTAGCAATATTCCGCGGATTTGAAGTTGAATGTGTGCGTGGCGTTTTCACTGTTTTTGGACACAACGCACTGCATGCAATACTGACTGAATGAGGGTTCTGTACGTTCTTAATTCTGAGGAAAATTATATACTCACCACTGCTATCACCATGCTCCCCAATAATGTATCCATGGCAGGATGTAGCAGCTACTGAGAGCTTCTCAGACAGCAGATATCTGAACCTAGCGGAGTCTAGGTTAGTCCCGGACCCGATCACGCGGTGCTTAGGCAAGCCGCTAAGCTTCCAAGAGACATAGGTGAGGATGTCCACCGGGTTGCTTGCGATGATTAAGATCGTATCTGGGCTGTATTGTACCAGCTGAAAAAATTAATAGAATCGTCATAATCCACCATCAAACTTTATTTTTAAGGGTTTCTTCACAGGGGCGGCTCGTTGGCTCGTGGACCAACTATAACCGTCGATTGCGAGATCTCCAATACGAGTTATATCAAATTAAGCGTACTTGACTTCACTTTCAAGGCACCGAGTTCGAATCCTAGCACGCACCTCTATCTTTTCTAAGTTACGTGCAAACGCACGTATAAGTTACGTGCAAACGCACGTAAAGTAATTAAAATATCAATTGCTTTAACGGTGAAGGAAAACATCGTGAGGTAACCTGCATGCCTGAGAGATCTACATTATGTTCTCAAAGGTGTGTGGAGTCCACCAATCCGCACTGGGCCAGCGTGGTGGACTAACTACAGCCTTAACCCTTTCTCATTGTGGAAGGAGACCCGTGCTCTGTAGTGGGCCGGTGGGGTCGGGGCCGGGGTGAAGGGTAGACTTTTAATAACTCCTAGAATGCCTTGTTTCATATAAATTGTGCTGGTGATTCTCTCCATTTTAGTATATCAACTGTCTACCAAGCCCACCAATCCACTAATCCGCACTAGACAGGCCAGCGTGGTGGACTACGACCTTACACCTTCTCATTATGGGATGAGACCCGTGCTCTGTGATAATGGGTGGATATGATGTTGTCCGCTAAGTGCTATATAATGTGTGCACGCGTCAACATCTGATATCAATGCGTCAACGCATCAACATATGGTGCAAATGCGTCAACGGCGCCGGCCGGAGCATCCTCAGGAGATGTTGACTTTACAATTAATAATTTTTTTATTCACCACCATCTTCTATATCCTCAATTACTTATAAAAATCAATTTATCATTATGTGGTGTTGAAGAAATCGGTGATAGCCCAGTGGTTGTGATTTCGACTTCATTATGTTGTATTTACAATGAATGATTGTTAAAAATTAATTCATTTACTCATTCATTGTAAAGGCAACATCTTTGGAGGATGCTCCGGTCTCGGAGTAAACATGTCGAAGATCTGTTTAGTGTGGAGTATAGCGATTGAAGTAATTATAAATTACACCATACAGAAACTCCCGCTTTTCGCCGAGTATAGCAAATTAAGCTCAACTTTCATACCAATTTGTACTTGGCCAGCGTGGTGAACTACGGCCTACACCCTCAATGATTATTGATAGAGGTAAGGTAGGATACCTTTGGGATGATGCGCTTCAGCACATCAGTGTTTCTCTGCACAAGGGCGAGGCGCGACTCTCCTTCGCGCTGTCGCACGCCCGCTGTCACCACACAGATCTTAGAGAAAGCAGTAATAGCATAATCTGAAAAAAAAAAAGTCTATTAACACCTGTTTTGAATTCTACTTATGGATTTTAATAAATATACTACAACAATACTCATATTGCCATCTAGTCCTAAAGTAAGCGTCATTTGTGTTATGGGTACTTAGATAACTGATGAATATTAATATGAATAGGTATATAATATACTCCTAAATACTTTTTTATATAAACACTAGCTGTTGCCCGCGACTTCGTCGGCGTTTGATTGTCTTTTTTGATGTAGCATTAAATTTAGTTGTAGATCTAAAGTATTCAGTATCGCTAAGCCTTAAATTAGGGGGCTGTCAGCTGAGGAGTTCTGTCCGCTATCTGCAAACACAGTTTGGGCAAAATAAAACTCATATTATAACCGCTATAAGGTAAAAAAATAATTATTTAAATCGGTTATAATTTGTCGGAGTTATGGTGTAAAATCGTCAAACACTCATCCCCTGTCCCAAAGGAACCGAGCTTAATGCCGGTATAAAAAGCATCCTATATTACTTCTAACACTTCCAAGAATATGTTTACAAAACTTCATGAGGATCGGTTAAGTAGTTTTTGCGTGAAAGCGTAACAAACAAACTTACATTCTTATTTATAATATTAGTAGGGATATACCCAGACACTGACACTGGCAATGACATACATATTTATCATAACATAATTTTTTTTCAGTTGTGTTAATCGAGCCACGTCATTGGACTCAGAAAGCAGTGTCGCTGCCCAGTGCACCGACCGGCTGTCGGAGTAGCGCAGCGATGGGCGCTGTGGTTTTAAGGGGGAAGTTCCAGGTTCGATAACCGGCAAGGGCAATTCGGGAATTTATCAGCAATCAGCAGGGGTCTGGTCTGGAGGCTTCGGTGACTAGTTACCACTCTACCGAAAAAGACGTGCCGGTACGATGTGGCAGAGATAATGCCGCATTTTGTATTCTACTCCAGTCTTTGTGTGTCTCTCTATTCGTCCTTTATTTTCTTAACTGTGTAGTGACGTACAAATAAAGAGTTTGAATAAATAAATTAATTAATAAAAAGTCAGAGGCTGGGATTCGAACTCGGCCCCGTGAAAATGAAGCCCAAGTATTAGATAGAAGCAGGCGTTATTTTGCGGAATTCCGTAACTATGAAAATAAAGCTTAATTTGCAATTCTCCGCGAAAAGCAGGAGAACTGTATGGTGTTATTTATAATTTCTTAAATCCTTATACTCCACACCAAACAGATCTTCGGAAACGTGCCCTCTACGCACGATTCGCTCCGGAACCGGTGCATCCACAGGAGATGTTGACTTTACAATGAATAATTGTTTTTACTTTGTAAAGTCAATATCTCCTCACGATAAGCTTAATTTTCATAATAAAGTTGTAGTCATAACCACTGGGCTATCACCGATTCCTTCAATACCACATTATGCTAAATTGCGTCTTATAAGATATTGAGGATATAGAAGATAGTGCCATACCCGTGCTTGCCTGGATCTTGGCGTTCTTCATGAACGCGGAGCCATGCTGCAAGTCCATCATTTCTCCCTTCAGCTTGTTCTCCATAACGTCTACGAGCGCGATGTTGTTGGTCACGCCCTGAAATTAATATCAACTTCATTAGATTTTTCTTCTACTTCTTCTGTTACTCAGCTTATGATTGTGTTAGATTATAATTAACTTGCTTGGAACTTCTTCAATCTCACAAATCTCCAATCTAAAAAACCTTAATGTATTTCGAGATAGACCCATTACAAGCTGAATAAAAAAAGGACATAATTACAAGCGTGTACTTGGCTTCTGAAGATTTACAAAAAGAAAAAAGACTATACTGACGAGTAAACACAATTGTTTCGTACTCAATATACACAGAACTTTTATTTAAGCAATTTAAAATTCACTTGATTTAAACAGTGAAAGAAAACATCGTGAGGAAACCTGCATGCCTGAGAGTTCTCCATGATGTTCTCAACGGCATGTGAAGTACCCAATAGCACTTGGCCTGCCTACACCCATCTCATTTAGAGAGGATACTCGTGTCCTGCAGTGGGCGGGTAATATAAGATAAAAACACTCTTAATATTAACTACATGATACAAGAAACCGCTCATCATTATTGAAAAAATAGCTGTTACCCGCGATTTCTTCGTCCGCTTTTGTTTTTGTTTTTCGAAAGACATGTGCCTCATAAATGTGGCAGCACTTCATGTATTTAGGATAGCTAACCTGGTGTAAAATCGTCAAATTTTTTCGTCCCTTCTCCCAAGAGAACTGAGCTTTATTTCGGGATTAAAAGTATCCTATATTACTTCTAATACCTTCAGTAATATGTGTACAAAGTTTCGTGATGATCGGTTCAGTAGTTTTTGCATGAAAGCGTAACAAACAAACTTACATTCACATTTATAATATTAGTAGGGATAGGGATTGTAAACACGACATTATCATGCAATATTGTATAAAATTATGCAATATCATAAGAAATATGCTCATTCACCGATCGTCCTAATGAATCGACACACATACATAGTACACAATATTTTCACGTTCTATCCGGGAGGTTTAATTTTTACAATTTTGGTAATTATAAGAACGCTCAAAGTAACACAGCGGGGTATGGAGAGAGCGATGCTAATCGTAATAATTGACGCACCAAGCGGATGGCCAACCTGCAACACTTCGCAGGGCATGTAAATAACACGTCCTGAAACGTTCCGCACTGTTACCAACTACCTGCGGTTTAAAGCCTCAAGTGTGCCCTTGAGACCGGAACACAGCATGCTGCTAAGCGGCAAATAAGTATAAATGTATGTATAAAAAGGGAAAGTGTGTGGGTATGTTCCTTATAGACTCCGAAACGGCTGGACCGATTTCAATGAAACTTTCAGGGAATCTACGGATTGACCTGGCGAGTAATCCTGTAAAGTTTGGTGACGATCGGAGCACTCCTATTTTTGAACTGTCAAACTGTCAAATACAGCTTTTATTTACTATGATGATATTCTATTGTTGGGTGTACATGGGTGTAGATAATGATCTTCAACCGCTCGAGAAGAGAATGAATACGGAGAAAAATAAATGATTTAATATATTATGAGACTTAAATTAATTAATTGTTTAAATAAAATAAAGCAAAATCTAGCCCGGCGAAGCGGGCTGGGTACGCTAGTAAATAAATAAATAAATATACTACGACAATACACACATGTAGTAACGAGCTGTTTCACAAAAAGCTTTACTTTTGAGGTAAATGTTACCTGTGTAAGCATAGCGAAGACGGCAGCCATGCCCACCTGACCCGTGCCCACCACAGTGACCTTGTTGTTCGTATCGTCAGTCTTGGGCTGCACTGGCTGTATGAGTTGTTGTAAAGTCGCCATTTTAGCTGGAAATAGAAACGCATAATTCAATTAATACAATAAGCTATTTGGTTCAACTATTCATTCCCGCCAGCGTTCTACGCGAGCATGTATCTTTATAATTCGTTGAGATGTTAAAAAGATTTGCCTGAGAGTTTTTAACGTTTGCCGGAGAGTTTTTAACTTTTTCCGGAGAGTTTTAACTTTTGCCTGAGAGTTTTAAACTTTTGCCTGTGAGTTTTTCATGACATTCTCAACTCTCAAGGGAGTGTGAAGTCCACCAATCCGCAATTGGCCAGCGTGGTGGACTACAGCCTAAACCTTTATAATGCTGAGAAGAAACTCGTGCTATGTGGAGAGATGGTAATGGATTGATGATGCTTTTATACTTTAGATAGTTTTATTATAATTATATACCACTAGCTGTTGCCCGCGACTTCGTCTGCCTTTGATGAGGGGGCTAAGCCTTAAATGAGGGGTTGCCGCTGTCCGCGTTGTAGTTCTGTCTTCTATCTCCACAGTTTGAGCAAAATTAAACACATGTTATAACCTCTATAGTACAAAAATAATTATTTAAATCGGTTATTATTTGTCGGAGTTATGGTGTAAAATCGTCAAACTCTCATCACCTCTCCCAAGGGAACCGAGCTTAATGGCGAGATAAAAAGTATCCTACATTACTTCTGGCACTTCCAAAAATATGTGTACAAAGTTTCATGAGGATCGGTTAAGTAGTTTTTGCGTGAAAGCGTATCAAACAAACTTACATTGATATTTATAATATTAGTAGGGATTATTCATTTCTTTTACATGTGCATATATTTTTTATATATTTTGTATATATTTTGGTTCGCTGGTAGAAAATACTTTAGTATTAAGTCCGCCTTTTGTAAGCCCTTTTTTTTTTAATAATCAATAAAGTGATGAACAAAAATAAAAAAAAATGAATATGACTGGCTTAACCCAAAAAGATTACCTGTAACCTTATAAGATCGACATAGTGCTTTTCCTAATTCTGTCTGACGTAATATCGAATGACGCAATACGCAAATCATTTTGTGTACAACACTTATAAATTTGCACTAAGGTTTATAATTCACTTCATTCGCGCGCACCATAAACTAAAGAGCACACACTCGTTAAGTTTTTCGAAGTAGTCGATTCAATTTCCCTATTGAACATTATATGATACCTATTGCACGTTCAGATATTCACTAGTGACAAATGTTATTATGAAACAGTATGCAAGGAGGAAAAATGATTAATTTCCGTAAATTATTTTCCTGTAATTATACTTGGTTCTTATAATGATAGCCATATATATACAGTAGTAGATACGACTTTAGCCTCCGTTATGGGGTTCAGAGTTCGATGCTCTGTTCTTTCAGAGCTATGTGCGTATAAAATGTCTAATGTTTTAACGGCGAAAAAAACATCGTGAAGTCCACCACTCTGCACCCGGACAGCATGGTTAACCTGCACCTTATATTTGGCAGGTCTTCATCATCATATCAACCCATTAAAATAGTCCACGACGCTTGCCCACTGCGGTTTAGTGTATGTCTGATTAGGTCCGCACGCATGCGGTTTGGTTACGTTCACATCCAGGTCTCTCCGGACCCGAGAAATGAAATGGTTCTCCTACGTAATAGGTAATGTATAACCAATATTAGTCACTGCAATAGTAACAAATGTAATCATTGTGAAATAAACCTTTACAACGAGGTAAAATTATTTCATTTGGCACATCATTTTACTACAAGTATACGGTCTAGGCGTTAGGTCAAAGTCAAAGTGAAATATTACTTTTGCAACTTTTGCAACAAATACACTTTGAATAAAAAAAAGTGACTACATTCATTAATAAGAATTCATTATAGAATCATGTGTTAATTAGAATCAGAATCCTGTGGAGGACAAAAGTACAATAAATGCCCTTCTCCGGGATACGAGCTATCTTTGTACCATATATCATTTGATTTGATAATCCGAATATAGGTAACAAAGAAATAAACAGACACACTTTCAGATTTAATAACGTGAGTATGAATTGTTCTTACTAGCTCCTACTCACTAGTCACTTGTGGTTAAGCAACATTATGAAATAACCTGCACGCAATCGTTAATTCTTTTTAAGAAACAAAGGCCATGGGTAGCGTAAAAAATTGAATACATAAATAACTATAAATGTACTACGACAATATACGCATCGCCATCTAGCTCCAAAGTATGTATACTAAAATGACTGATGAATATTTTTTCATGAAAAATATATGTAAATACTTAAAATATCCACATAAACCCAGACACTGAAAAAGATCAGTGTTCATCACACAAACATTTTCTAGTTGTGCGAATCGAACCCACGGCCTTGGACTTAGAAAGTAGGGTCACTGCTCACTGCGCTAATCAACCGTCAAGAAAAGCTTGCGAGTACGTGTCTGAGTGCACGCAAACAAAACTTCTTTGGTTTATTTTCATATTCACGTACTCTTCTATTCTAGACTAAATTCCAAGATCACGTTGGACGTGTTTCATAGACACTCAGGTACTCAGTTTATTGTTACATTTTTCGCTGACGGGTCCGGACGTCCGCAGCCCTGACCGTTTGTCTGAGTACAATTGAAACATCCCTTATCTTGCTTAGTTCCTAATACAAAGCTACAAGAAATTAACTGTACAAACATTTCTCGGAATTCCCCATTCACTAAGCAAGAGGATAGTTACTAAACCGCACAAAGTACCTAATCCCAACTATGGATTTTAGTTTACTTGATTAAAAAATAACTCGTCATGGTGAATCAGAAATAGAGGTGCCTAATATTAAAAGAGGTAATGAATCTAGCTTCATATTAAACTCCATGTAGGGCTGCCTGGACGCAGAAATTCTAATTTGTAACTAAAATTAAAATAAATATATTACGACAATACACACAGCGCCATCTAGCCCCAAAGTAAGCGTAGTTTGTTTTATGGGTACTAAGATGACTGTTGAATATTTTTATAAATAATATACATAAATACTTAGAATATACATATAAGCACCCAGACACTGAAAAACATTTATGCTCATCACACGAACATTTTCCAGTTGTGGGAATCGAACCCACGTCCTTGGACTCAGAAAGCAGGATCGCTGCAAACTACGCCAATCGGCCGTCAAATTTTTGTATATTGAATATTAATATTTCATGATTTAGTTTAGTATTTAATTATTCTGTTATGTAATAGTGTAGATGGGTCATAGTTAACACATAAAAATAAAAATTATTATTATTATTAAATCCGATTTTGGAGTTATTGTAGAGCGCAGTTTATAAGAATATAAGAATCACGGTAAAAGGTGATTTTGCTGTTCACTTTCCATCCTCACTATAAAAGTTACATTCACAAAGACTGATATGTCAAAACTCTAAAAAACCTGAAAAATAGAGCTATTTTTTCTAAATATGCGATGGCGGTGAAAGTGACACAACTTAGTTAAAAAAAACACAAGGAAAAATATTTTCGCAAATACAAAATCTAATATTTTCGCAATAAATACCTGCCTATTTTGACAAAGAGGAAAAGCGTTACCTTAATTGATTTTGCAAATCAGTTTGGATAGAGTTAGAAAACAACAGACGCGAAGCAGTGATTTATAATAAACAAGGCACTAATTCTACATTACATTCTTTACATTTTTTAAATGTTATAGTAGTCACAAGAGCTATTAGAGGTTGCGTCATGAAATGCATATCGGGTGCATTTAAGATTTTAATGTCATAAAAATTGTTGTTAAACTAGACACTGATTGTGTATTTCTTTCTCTACATATTTAAAAATGTACAGTAGTAGTAGAATTTTTAAAGTATGCGTCAATAAATGCATATTGGGTGCATGTAAGATTTTAATGTCATAGAAAATGTAAAAAAACTAGAAACTGATTCTATATTACATTTTCTACATATTTAAAAATTTACAGTAGTCACAAGAGTTGTTAAAGATTGCGTCACAAAATGCATATCGGGTGCATTTCAGATTTTAATGTCACAGATAACAAGGTCTATAATAGAATACTGATTGAAAAAACATGAAATGGAACGAATAAAACTGACAAGTAAACCTACACTGTAATAATTTAAGTTATATGTCTTTGGTGTTAAAGTTTTTTTTATAGCTTCCATCTTAGAAATTATAATTTGTAACTTTTTTTTTTATATTGCACATTAATATTCAATGTAAGTTTTTCTGATTTAGTTTAGTTTTTAATTATTCGATTTATGTTATAGTGTAGTGTATAGTAAGGGGTCATAGATACCAAATAAATAAATCAAATAAAATTAGACTGTATTATCAGTTTCCACCAGGTGAGATTGAACATATAAATCGTATTACAAGCGTATATAAACTTAAAATACTCACTCTTATCCTTAAATCCCCAAAGACCGTTAGAATCGCTAGAACCGTTCGCGGGCATAGTGAGATATTTAAATAAAAAATTATTCAATTATAACAACAATTCAAAACGCACTGTTATATTGTCTATAAAACTTATATCATTAATTCGAGATTATAAGAATTATTTAACGATAAAAATTATCGATTTAATTAATATATTACTATAAAAAAATATTTATGACACTCGTAAAGTTAATTTTCGAACGAACAATAAACCCATGTCAAGGCACGTTGGGCACTGAATAACGAATGACAACTGAATGAGTGTTTCAAGTAAGCGCAGTCTAACTAAAACATAGGGATGTATGAGCGCAGTCTGATTAAAATACAGTGTAGTTTCGTATGGAGCTTTCGTATTTCGTGGTGGGGATCGCGTTAGTAGGTTCAACATCCGTATGATCCAAATTTAAATCCGCACGCCGGTTTTGATTGTTGTTACGCGGTGGGCACATGCTGCAGTGCACGTTTGCAATTTGGCAACAGCTGACAGTTTAAATCTGGGCCCTACTTCTTTTGACATTCAAAATGTCACACTCACAATCATTAAATAAAAAAATTTAACTGACTCTGATAACAGAAAAGTGGGTCAGGTACCTATTCCCACAGTTGCTTTGATAATTTTTTGTCTATTCAGTATACCTAATAGTGTGTTAAAATTGTTTTGTTTTGTTGTTTATTTTCAAGGCACACTTTATATATAGTCAGATTAATATTCAATAAGTGCCCTAGGACAGCCATGTATTTGAAAACCTGTAGTGCCATGTGCGTAAAATATTCAATGCAATCCCAAAGTCAATAGCCGTATTAACGTATCAAAAATTTAAGAAAACATTGAAAAATTGGCTATTTAGCAATGAATTTTATTCAATTGATGAATTTCTGCATTTTAAGCCTCAGAACTAGATTGTTTATATATAATTGACCTAATTTTGTATGTCGGGTTGCCTGACTGGATTTGTTGCGACTTTTTATTTTGCCAAGAACATTTTATCACATATTCATACGAATAAATAATTTCATTTAATTTGTAGCGAAACTAGTGACATTTACAAAATTTACACAAATCATTTTTGTAAGGTTTAGTTATATGTGGAACTTGTTAAGTTAGTTCCTAAAGGAAGGGCTAAGAATCAAACAAAATCACTTTCGAATTTATAATATTATTTGGAATTGTTGTATTCCACTACAAGTTAATTCTTGTAGCGGGCTAACCTGTTAAGGACCAAGATATGTCATACGGCTATAACAAAAGAGCGTATACAATTTGGCAGGCTTATCGCTTCATTTGAAATTCTTCCAGGCAACCAATGGGGAATACGAACAATTACAGAAAATAGGTGTAAGGTGCATATATACATAGACGCGTAGAAAAATATTTCTTTACTAAAATAAATGTATGGAATAAATATACAAAAAAAAATATAACTTAAAACATATAATTAAATAACGGAAACACAAGGACGGTACGAGACAAAGTACACTATTTTTAATATACCAATGGGTACCTATGTCATATGGGTTGATCGCTCTTGACCGCACCCACTAGTAGTGCCCTTGGCAATGACCTCTGTGAGCCGCTACGAAAGCTCCGGTCTCCTATTTTTGTTATCAGCAATTTTAGAACGTTCAATTAAAAGCAAACATTGTGCTCGTTGTCTTCGAGTAAAATTTATTCCTACAGCTGCATTAGGTTTATTTTTAAACGCACTCTAAATCCGTGACCTGTGTGCTCACTATCCTTGCTTAAAGCGGTATCATTTTTAAAACACCTCTGTTTAAGTTATACCTTATCTCCCCACAAATAAGGTTTATAATTCACAAACAAAAGCGTCAATTATATTAAACAGCATTGTTTTGTTCGATAGTAGTAGACCCCAGTTCAATTTGTTGCAGTCAAATAACTTCTGGTTAGAGCCCACACAATGACTGTAATCATGTCACGATACCAATACGCTTCACGATAAATATAGGTAATCATCGTCATCATATCAACCCACTACTGAGCACCGGTTTCCTCCCACAATAAGAAGGGGTTAAAGCCGTAGTCCACCACGCTCGCTCAGTGCGGGTTGGTGGACTCCACACACCTTGGAGAACTCTCGGGAATGCGGGTTTTCTCATCATGTTTTCCTTCACCGTTTAAGCAAGTGATATTTTAATTTCTTTTAACGCACATAACTTTGAAAAGTTAGAGGTGCTGTGATTCGAACTCGGCACCCCGAAAGTGATGTCGGGGTACTGACCCACGGGGCTATCACCGCCACTAGAATATAAACTGCGATCACAAACATGTGATTTTGGGCAAACCCTCCCGAGGCCTTTAGTCCAGCAGTGGACTTTTATAGGCTATTGAATGATCAATTCCTTATTTTTAAACGGATTTAAAATCCGGGACCTGATTCAAAACGCTGGGGTCAAATAAATTCTGCGGGTCAATTGCCTCAGATTTACTGCCAATGCTTTCCGTTACAAATTATTTGCAAATTTATAGATCAATCAAATGATTAGTTCAAATGTGTAATATTAAACAGTATTAATTTTTGAGACCCACCACACAACTTCAACGCGGGTTGGTGGGCTTTAACGATTATAATAATCGGGACGTGCTTTTCAAAGCGTGTCTTTTTAACCCCAGACTGGCCTGACAACGAAGAATTTTTAACAGCAAAAGCCCAATAGGTACCTTGCGTCACCCAGAAATCGAAGCTCTGTTCTGAATCTGCATTTGTAGTTGTACATTCTAACAACTATAACAGCGTACTTTTATATCAGTACAAGGTAAACCTTGACTGCTATGTCACCAGGGTAAGTGATTTGGGGTATGGAAGTTATATTAAACACATACCCCTAATTGGTTTCTACTTTTCTTTCGTTGGGTGGTAACTACTAGAGTAGAAAAGCTCAGAAATTATAAATTCCCAAATTGCCTCTATCGAGAATCAAACTCGGGACCTCCCTCTAACAAGACCACAGCGCTCACAATTGCGCCAGAAAGTCGTCAAAGATCGTATAGTTATTTTCGGAATCTACAAATTGAGGACTTTTGTTGTAAACTTCGATACTTTTGTATTATTTATATGTATTTTGTTTAAGATATTAGATATAACCGTATGTACACCAGAATATTTAAAGGACAATTTCATTGACATTGTTGTTTTTCGGTCATATTATGCCACGTCACGGCTGCCTCAAGTAACAATCGGGAAGCCAAAGTCCAATTCTCTATAACTTAATCTAGCAAACTTAAAATTCAAAATTCATTTATTTCAAGTAGGCCTAATATAAGCACTTTTGAAACGTCAAGTATGTCTGCTTGTAGTGACTCTACCACCGGTTCGTAAGGTACATTCTACCGAAAAGAAGCAAGCAAGAAACTCAGCTGTTGCTCTTTTCAAACGTCAGTTTACAATTTAACAATCATTGTTCTATCTTGTGTGAGATGAAAGCGGTGCGGCTTACAGGCAGTCATTAAGAATTTCATCAATAGTATAGTACCTCGATGTATTAAATGTGTTTTTAAACATTCTATAGAAACAAAACTACCTATTTCCATTCTTACTTCGGATAGCATACTATTAAAATCTATAAAATATAATCATCCTTAGTTTACTATTGCCCCATGGCTGGGCACAGATCTCTTTGCCCAGCGGTGGGGTCTGACGTTCATAACGTACCCCCTCCCTGTTTCTATGATTTGTGGGCTTTCAATCTATTCACATTCATAGTCTTATGAATGAATGAATGAATGAATGAATGAATACACTTTTATTGTACACCACATAAACATAACAAATTAACAGTAAAAATTTAACAAAAGGTATACAATTTGGCGGCCTTATCGCTACATAGCGATCTCTTCCAGGCAACCAAAGGCGTTAAAAACAGCTCAAGAAGAGAGGTAGGTGGTGCATTTAACTGTACTGTGTTGCAAATAAACATGCATAAACCTATATATACAAATGTAATATGTACATATAACAAACTTACAATAAAATATATAGATAGTGATAATAATTAATATATACCTATATAATTAATATCAATAATAAATAAATATATACAATATTGTCAAACCACAAATAAAACAGAAGGGAATAGGCAAGTTAAAGATCCGCAGATGCAGACAAAAAATGATCTTTGACAAGTTTTTTAAAAATGGTAATAGACTGTGCCTCTCGGATTTCAAGAGGCAAGGCATTCCAAAGCTTAACAGCCTGAACAGTGAAAGATCGGTGGAAGAAAGATGAATTATGTGAAGGCACCCTTAAGATCAATTTCATTTCTATGTCTTATGATATTTAGTAATAATGTCCGAGAGCTTCGCGTGCTATCTAACCATGGTGGAAACAACACGAATTTACTGTGTAAAAACTTTTATCTGTTTGGAGGCTTCGGTTGTGGCTAGTCACCACCCTACCGACAAAGACGTGCCGCTAAGCGATTTTGTGTTCCGGTGCGATGTCGCGTAGAAACCGATTACAGGTATGACTACCATACTCCCTAACTGGTTATCCCGCTATCATCTTAGACTGCATCATGACTAACCACCAGGTAAGATTGCAGTCAAGGGCTCTCTTGTAGAGGAATAAAAAAAATCTTGAAATTTTAAATAAAAAAATCTTGGGTTCCAAATGCGCCCTAGTCTAAAAACTAAAACTGAGGGTTCCTTGACCGAAAATTAACCCTACCTACTACCTACCTACCCAGAATCGAACTTCGAACCGTTTTTTTCATGCTTGAGCATTCTAACTTCTAGACCAGCGAGGCAGTTACATAATAATTATTGCACCTCATATAAAACCATTTTAACTTTGCAACATAATTTTTGCATACCTACTACAATAACAATAAAAATTATACTGCCTATTGTTCGATCAGTACCTAGGTCAGGAAGATATCATTTTCCATACCTGCTGATCGAATAATGTAGTTTTCAACGATAACCTAGAGTCCTAATCTCTTTGGTCAATTTGATTTAGCAGCTCTGAATTTGGAATTCAATCATTTAAAAAATTAGTTCTAGTTCGAAAAATAAAGTTTTATTTTCCGAATAAGCAATTGTTTTTTGTTACGTGGCCATGTTTTTTTTTCTATATTAAGTTTGTAACACTAATAGTTCTAACACCACAATTCGTCAACTAATACTTTTCTGTCTCTTTAGTATTCTAGACCTAATATTTTGAACTATATCTATATGGAGAGAGCCATGAATAAGTCCTCTAACTTTTTTTTAGAAGGACCGATTAATGTTTAGGCCATTAGACAGACTTTTTAATAGCTGCAAATGTCTAATAACTCTCACACTGGCATCAATACAATCGCGAGTAATTTTGTTTTTTAAGAATAGGTACAATGTGTTTTCCCTCATATTTTCGTATGGAAGGCAAAAATTCGAGCGAGCTGATGGTTAAAGATTTTTAGAAGGGTGAAGACCACTTCCACGGTATTTAAGACTTAAGCTACCTACTGTTTGAGGGGTGTTCTCAAACAGTAGGAAGCTACTATATATTGGATCATTGTGCTGTGTGTATTTTATTCTTTGAAAGCGATAATCTCCGCAACTAAAACTACGAAATGTGTTTTTTTAACCACCTGAAGAACGCTTTAGCCTGTACATGCCTTTTTAAAACTTCCCCCCTAAGGTAACGACCTTAGGGGGGAAGTTTTATTAACGAAATGCGATGTAAGATCGTAATTCGTCGAGTTATATCGACGAAAATTGTATTCCAGTTGACAAATTCAATTGTGAAATTTCAGGTAAAATATGTTTCAGGACAGGAAAATTAAAATATAAGGCTTGGTAATGTTACGTTTGGATCCTTAGTAGCCCGACAAAAATAAAAATGTCGAAAAGAAAGCAAAATAAAACTGTAAATACGGCCGGGCGAAGCAACGCGACGCGGTGAGAATGTTGCAGCGGATAAAAGTTTGTATGGGTAACTCTAACCAGAAGTTGTACGCACAAATTCGCGGGGAGCTGCTGAGGTATATCAAGCTAGGTAATATCACGCTTTGACCCTTAGCAGCCGAGAAATAAGAAAAAACGTCAGAAAGAACGTAAAACCAAACGGTATACAGAGCCGGCATAGACGCGCGATTAGATTGTTGAACAGCGGTTAAAAGTTTATATTAGTAAAATTACTAGAAACAATTTTACGGGAAACGTAATTTAAAAAAATAATCAGCTGTTCTTGTTAAAAAATTTAAGCTCACAAAAACTATTTAAATTCATTCCCGGGTAAGCTCGAGCAAATAGTGTGAAAGTCACAATAAAGTAACATTTTATTACACAATATTTGCATGATGAATTTTATTTACATCCCGAAATTCACGAGTGATTTTTAAATCAATCAAATTCCAGATTTAAATACTGTTAATTGAAAACTACTCGTATATTTTTTTAAATCGCGTATCATAACTTTTTTTTTACTTTAATTAGAACTGCCGACTTCATTTTTAATTTGGGCGCAAGTTTAATCCCGGTGCGTATAAAAAAAAACTTGGAACTCACATGTAAATCGGGAATTTCGTGTGTAGTTCGCGCTTTTCGTGCCACCGGTCACGTAGGGCCGACGAGTGATGGTTTAATGGACCCAGAGAGCGCGCTCAGCGAAGGTGACCTTCAGCAATTCGTTTTAGAAGCCACGCCATCGCGCATGCCTCAACCGGAACACACAAAAATACACCCAAACTCACTTATTTAACGTTCCTATTCGCACGAAGCGCACAAATTTGATACAGGATAATGAAAACGGCACATGTTAATTCATAATATTTTATAGTGTATGAATAGATAAGTAGGAATGTGTGTAACAAAGTGCATATCGAAAGTCTCCCATGTATTATCAAGCGCTTCACACATTCCAACTCCCATATTACATCCATGACTGCTATAAAAATATAAAAATGAAAATGAAAAAATGGTTTATTGTCATAAAGGAAAACAAAACCGAATCAAAAGTACTTAAACATAACACATAAAATATGTACAAATTTTGTTTTATTTTGCACAGATAAAAAGTGTGCTTTCCAACTATTTGAGACTCTCGGAATACAGAAATACTTTACTATTTAGCTAAGTACACTTACTTTACTTGCGTAAGTACCTTTTTTAACGTCGTACATATTGTTCAATTATCTAAAAATATGTTAAATTTATTGCACAAGAAAAAATAACACTTTTAGAAAACAATATAATATGGTTAGATTTAATGACCGGAAGATTTATCAATCACTCTTCAGGTCCGCTCACACGCGCTATAGGGTATTTCCTAATATACTTACTGAATTGATAACAAACAGGGAATTTCGTTACGTAGTACCAAAGTGGTTAGAATAGATCCCCCATTGTGCGACCTTGTCCGTCCGTCACAGTCCATTATTATAGTGGAAATGATGGTGATGCCCAGTGGATAGGAGGTCGATTTCGTTTTTGGGTGCCGAGTTCGAATCCCAGCACGCACCTCAAACTATTACAAGTTATTTTAAGTAATTAAAATATTATTTGCCTCAACGGTGCATGAAAATATCGTGAGGAAACGTACAAGCCTGCGAGTTCTCCATAAAGTTCTAAAGGTGTGTGTGAGTCCACCAATCCGCACTAGGCCAGCGTGGTGGACTAAGGCCTTAACCTCTTCTCTCGTGCCCTGTAGTGGGCCAGAAAAGGGTTGATATGATAATGACGATGATATATCTTTCTTTCTGTATTTCACATATTATTGTATGTATTTATACATTATAGTTGTCATTTGGTATTTATACATGTCTGTATTGTATTTCTTCGTATCAGTATTTCTTTATCTACTCAGCTCTACTATTAAATTTTTCTTACATTCGAGGGCTTCTGGAAGAAACCTCTTTTGAAATAAGGTGTCCTTGTGCAAGTCCTGGCCTTTTTATGTTAATTTTAAAATTTCTGGTACTAAATAAATAAATAAACAAAATTGCTGTCTAGGGCTCACTTGTAATAAATAAATAAATAAATATGCTACGACAATACACACATCGTGTGTACACATCGTGTCATCTTGTGTATTGTCACCTAGCCCCAAAGTAAGCAAAGCTTGTGTTATGGCTACTAAAATACTTAAAATATACAGATAAACACCCAGACACTGAAAAGCATGTTCATCACACACACATTTTCCAGTATTGGGAATCGAACCCACGGCCTTAGACTTAGAAAGCAGGGTCGCTGCCCACTGCGTTAATTGGCCGTCGTAATGGAATTTAAAAGAATACTAAATGGATGGTCGTATAAGCGGACTCGTCGGCACGTCTATGGATACTTTACTGTCAGTGTTCGGATATTAGCACAATGGTATCAAATCGTTGATGTTTAATCTGATATGGACTATCCCCGATAAGTCTTTATCCATGTTTAATCGGAATTAGGGATTATGTTCCTTATTTATATGTACTTAAGGTTTAGATTTGCTGAAAAATACAGGACTAATGTGTCGGTAGAGGGTGCAGCACCTCTAGCAGGTGAAACCTAACCTAGCTTGATAAGCTATGGGGCCATAGAATTGAGAGCATACAGAACCCTCATAAATGCATGTAGTGCATTGTGTCCAAGAACACACATAATTAATGTCAACTACTAAATGGGAAGTAGCTAGCCGCCAGATCGAGGAACTCTTCTAAAGTAGAGTGGTTTTTGATGCTCCAATATTAGTCTTGTACACTGTTTCTGTACGTTCTTTTGACGATCTCCCTGGCGCAACGGCGAGTGCTATGAATTTATGTACGAGGACCCAGGTTCAATAAGGGAACTAAAACTAGTTAACAGTCAGACAATTGAGAATCCTCCTTTTGTTTTAGGCGGTTGAAAAGCAAAAAAGAAACAGCACACTTAAAAATTAATAAATCAAAATAACTAAAAAAAAACGCTTGGTATAAAAAACCAAACTAATTTCTACCTTTGAGTTAAGTTTACTTATAAATGCGTGATTTATAGTTTTTCTTAAACTATTTTATTATAGCAAAACTTAACAACCTTTCACTAACAAATTTGTGTTAACAAATTAGTGAAATCGGCTAAAGATAATGGCTGGGAATTAAAATTAACATCATTCCTGCCTCATCGACTTTATATGTAAATTTATATTAATTAGTAAAAATCTTATTTTGCAAGTTGAAAAATTGAATAATCTTATGAAATTAGTGTATTGTCATCGGTTCTCAATATACGAGTATCTACAAAGTTTGAACGAAATCAGACTGTTTGGTCCGGTCAAAATCAATTCCAAAGGAGTCGGTCACAAACATACATACTGGCGAAGCTAATATAAAGCGTGTAAAACGTGATGATGAATTTAGGCCTATAGAAAGGAAAGTCAATATGAGAATATGAAATGATGATGTAACATTTACTTACCTATGTGTAAAACTGCACGCGCCTCGGACAGTGACGTTTGTGACGTCAGGTTGTGAAATGAATGACTCATGTACTGACAGACTACTGTTAGTTGTTACTGAGAAATGAATGCACGCGAAACTGGTTACGCGGGCATTGTACCTATGCAGTCACCATCACGTATGCCTTGCCATGCGTGTTTACAAAGTCGCGTGCGCAATGGAACTCGCTGTGGTTTTAAGTTGGAGGTCCCGTGGGTTCGATTCATCGAACAGGGGTTATTTGGGAATTTATTATATCTGAATTTTCAGACCAGTGAAATAAAGCTGTATGTAAACTACTTTTTCTAAATTAGCTGGAGAGCGGCCGCTGATGTAGCGTTACGGTACGATGTCGCGTAGAAACCGATTAGGGTTAGCCTACCATCTTCAACTGCATGATCACTTACGTTAGCAGATCAGTGAAATAAAGCGGTTGGTAACTTATTGCACGCCTCATAAGCGAAGCGTTGAGGCTGTGCTCTACTCTCGACATTTCAAAAAAAGCAGTTTTCTCGAAACTGAAATTGATTTTTTGTTATTTATATTGCACTTACAGGTTAATTTGAGTACACTAATATCAAGTCAAATAATTTGTCAGGCACATAAAATACATTTCAATAAATTTTTTTTTGTTTAACATAGTAAATAATAACATTAAACATAATCTTTTCTGGACGTCGGTGTATGGACGGGTGTATGTGGCATCAAAATTGGTCGAAAAAATGATCGTATCGGAATAATTTTTTTTAATTATCTAAAGACAACAACTAAGAAAACACGACATAATTTCTTAGTTAATATGAGAGTTCAATTCACTGTCGTTAAATTTCCATGTAATTATTCTAGCTAATATTAATTGTAACTTTCAATGTGCATTATGACATTCCCGTGTCTTGTTTACAAAAAAATTGTAATGAGCATTGAAAGTTTCAGTTAAAAAAAATTCAATTTTATTGTGAAAAAAATGAGATTATGAGGCGTGCACTTTTGGATTTTCCAAATTTTTTCTAAATTAGTTGGATAGCGGCCGCCGATTTAGCGTTCCGGTACGATGACACGTAGAAACCGATTAGGGCTAGCCCGCTGGCCGCTACCATCTTCGACTGCATGATCACTTACGTTAACAGACCAGTGAAATAAATCGTTAGGAAACCTACTTTTACTAAATTAGTTGGATAGCGGCCGCCGATTTAGCGTTCCGGTACGATGTCGCGTAGAAACCCATTAAGGTTAGCCCACCATCTTCACATAATCTTTTCAAAAATAATGTCAATAAATACATCTTCCAAAGATGAATGGTCAGACCTCGGTCCCTGATGGCGAACATTCGTTGTGAGGAAAATCTCACTATTGTTACAAGCGCACAAATAGATTTTCCGGGATGAATATTACCCCATTTCCAACTTCAGCACGGTTAGCATGGACAGGAGACAATCATAACCCCGGGGAAAGGATAAAAATGTATCTTCTCCCACACCTTTATCAACTCTCAGAGCACTGGCACACAAGTGGTAATAATATCCAAATAATATTTGTGTAGTTTTAGCAGGTGGGCACGTTAATTGTATCACCTGTCAGGCAATATAAGGATAATACGATTAGGACCTCATTATCTTCATAAACAAAAAAAAACTTTTTGATTGACATTGGTACCATTGAATGTAAACTTCAACAAGGGTTTGATCGGTCGATAGAGTTCTGAGAAAAGGTGATTTAAGTTTATCTTTCGATTTTAGACGGAGGATTGGTGTCTGCGGTGAAACCTAGAAAACATGAGCTCGTGGAGAATGGCTGGATTAAAGTAATTATTTCAAAATATTTTAACAATAACTGACAGAGGTGTTCTCCAATAGGAGCCGACAAATACGGCAATACGGCAAAGCACTATTGTGTTGCGGTGCGATGTCTGGTAGGGATTCGGGACCGTTCGGGAGTATGACTACCACACTCCCGGATGGGTTCCCGCTACCATCTTAGACGCTATAAAGGCATCAACACAATAGTGAACGTTAAATGTACATATAAAACCGCATGGTACAGCTTTATTTAAAAAAAATCTTATCAACATTATTTCCAGGTTCTTAAACTCTGTTCTATTAAATTAATTTGTATTATTCTTACTTTCTAGTTACGTTAATTACTCCAACATAGCCGCGAGAACTTTAAGAAAATCTCTCAAATCCAAATTAAAGGACGAGGCGTCGCGTAGGGATCAATCCTTTATAAAATACTTTTATTGGGCCAATGGAATCCAGCTTGGTAAGCATCAAATTGATTTCCGGTCGAGTTCCGTACATTCCGGAACTCCCAAAGTATTTTTTTTCCATACTAAAATCTTTGATAAAAAAAACAAGCCTGATTACTAACTTGTCAGTTTTTTTTGGATATTCAACACTCCGTGACGGCCTTTGATAAACCATCAAAAAAGACCATATAACAAAAAAATGGCTTCATGTAAAAAAATCCTGTTTTCTTTTATAGCTGGCCTGTAGGTCTAGCAAGTGTGCCACGAGATAATTATCTCTGGCCGTTACTCGTATTTTATCTATAGAGATAGACGCGATAATGGGTAGACATAATTTTGTTCTGGCATGCATGCTAGCCCTACTGGATATTTGTTTATGCAACTGTTTTTATAAAATCGGAATTTGAAATGGAATTTAAAAAACTATCCTCATAAACATGGTGCTCACGCTTACCTACGTCATACAAAGATACTTTCTGATTGTGATTGTGATGTTTTGATGATTTAGTAAATAATCGAAAAAAATACAATAGTTCGAATCGTTTCCAGTAAGAAAACTTCCCACGATGTCGCTCTCCGCCTCGCCTCCACCTCCAACTCTCGCATATGTTGCTTTCCCACCACATCGCTAGTGCTGTACACTTACAGAAAATTTATGTTGTGAAAAATACTAGTATACCTTACATAAAGATATATAGAATGTAATCAAATAAATAAGTTGAAGGTAAATAAAACGTTGCTCAATGCTTTCAGCAAAGTTTAGTTAATTTTTATGGCTGCCAAATGTGAGCTTTTGCGTCAAACGAAAAGCTATTCAAACTTGACAAAGCGGTTTCACAATAACTCACGCAAAAAAACTATCCCCGGCCTGGCACTTTCGCAACGTACTTTCAAAGTATGAAGCCTTGCTAATGCCAAGCCAATATACACGCGCACTGAAGGTACCTTGAAACGTAAAATAAATTAGCATAAATAAAAAAATCTAAGTTATTTGAATCAATTTTCGGTGAGTTTATTAAACATCCCCACTCTTCTCGCGGCCGTTTTTTGTATAAGACGACAAAGGGAGTACAACGGAGAGCGGGCAGCGTCCTTTGGGCTTCTACTACCGTCTACTGAGATCACCAAATTGTTTGCCCAGCGTGGTAATTAAGGGCAAACTCCAGTGCCTGATTAAGCAAGCGCGAGGCCCGTAGCTAATTCATTAAAGGCGCCCTTGATCTGCTACGGGTTCTTCGTGGGCGTTCATAAAAAACGTGAGATGTTTAAGGGGGAGGGGGTCGAGTCAAATCTCATATAATCTTACGTTGGAGAGAGGGGGGCGGTCTCGGCAAATATCACGCAATTTTTTTTCCTGATTGAAACAAAAAACAATTATGCTATTTTGGTCCATGGTCTTTTTACAATTACCGACGCGTTAACGTAAGAAACCCACATTTTGAAATTGTTGATTTTGTAAGATTGGTGGTTGGGTTGAATGTAATCTCACGACATCCCTCCAAGAGTGGGAGGGAGGGACAGAAAATTTAACAAAACACCTCACGTAATTTCAATCTTAAATACAATACGTATTTGCTATCTATAGGTTCCAATTTTGTGGGTAATTAATAGTGTAGTAAATTACTATAGGCGATGTCTGTGTGCGTGTGCGTCAGTCTGTCAGTCAGTCAGGCAGAGATGAGCGGTATTAAATATGCGGGGCCCCCTTTCGCGCGGGGCCTGTATCAATTGCTACTCTTGCTACGTGGTTAATCCGACAATGGCAAACTCTCCAGTCCAGCAGTGGACTGTTACAAGCTATAACAGATGCATGTTCCGAAGAGTTGTTTGCGTTGATACCTTCTTCCCTGTTCTCGAACCGCACCTCACGCCGTAGAAATAAATTCCACCCTCATCATCTGGATGCCTGGTATTCTTCTACTGTTCGAAATACCAGATTATTTCTACTGCGCACTCGCAAATTATGGATCCCATCCTCCCATCTGATGTGTTTCCTCAAAAATACAATCTAGGGTTATTCAAGGGGCGGATAAACAAATTCCTTAAAAGCCGGTGGCTCCTCTGGTGCTGCAGATGTTTATGGGCGGCGGTGATCACTTATCATCAGGTGACCCACTTGCTCGTTTGCCCGCTATATTAAAAAAAAAACAATGTATCGTTTCGAAACAGGCTGCGGCCCAACACCTACGCGTTATGGCGGCACGAGAACGTAGGACGTGTTCCTCGTATCCCATGCGAAGTGTTGCTCTGTTCATCACATCAACATTACCCAGTACAGAGCACGGGTCTCCTCGTACAACGAGAAGGGGTTAAGGCCGCAGTCCACCACGCCGGCGCGGTGCGGCTTAGTGAACGCAACACACCTTTGAGAACATTATGTTGAACACCCCGGCATGCAGGTTTCCTCACGTTTCCTCACTCCTTAACCGTTGAGGTGAAGGAAAACAGCAAGTGACATTTCAATCACTTAAAACGCACAATCGCACACTTAAAAAAGAGCTGCGAGCTGCGATTCGAACTCTTTACCCCGGAAGCGAATTCGAGCTCCTACCCATTGCTATCACCGCATCTTATTACTATACAAAAATAAAACTTCTGAAATAATTTGCCAACGGTAGTGTTCTTAGTACTCTTTTGTTTTTGTTACATTGCGTTTGTAGGTACTTCAAAATAAAAATCCGATGTCGAAATCGCCCTCTCACGCGCTGTGAAACGTTCCTCCCGATTTAATTGCAATATTTATTTCGTTAGTTTTATGACCTTTTAGGGGTTTCATTGGCAGTTCTTTTGTTTACTTGGGAACAGTTTGAAATTTTTAATTTAAATAATTATTTCGTTTGAAGGGTAAAAGTTTTATGGACTTTTCGGGGTTTCAGTGGACGTTTCTTTGTTTACTTGGAAACAGTTTGAAATTTCAAAGTAACACAAAGGAACGCGAGGTGAAACCTCGACAAGTCAATAAAACTTTTACCCTTGGAAAAAAAACAATACCAACGTTATTCTTTGTTAGAAAAATTTTGCTAACTATTGAGGCAATCTTATTTTTCTTGTACCTATTTGTGAAATAATTTCACAATCTACATGACTTGTTTTAAACGTGACAGGTACTTAGTATAATGGATCATTATAGTGTTTATAATATTTAATAGAGAAATTTTGTTCGTTGACAATTATCTGAGTAAAATACTTTTAGGGAAATAAATGCACAAAATGTTATAAATACTTACGCAAAGACAACCACATAAGCTGTGGTTAAGGTAAATTTTGCTGCCACCCGGATTACTAAGTATACAGTAGCAGTACAACGGCGCGGACAACAAAAGTGGCCGGCGGATCTGTTTTTTTAAGATGATTTTAAAAGTAATTATTACTTATATCTTGATAAAGTAAGCTATTGCAGCATTAGTATAAAATTCAAAATTCATTTATTTCAATAATATAATATAACCGCTTTTGAAACGTTAAGTCTGTCTGTTTGTAGTGACTCTGCCACCGGTTCGGAAGGCAGCTTCTACCCAGAAGAAGCCGGCAAGAAACTCAGCAGTTGCTCTTTTCCAACATAATTTTTTTACATTTTAACATTCATTATTTTTTCTTGTGAGAGATGAAAGCGGAGCCGGATGTTTCCAAGCAACTTTGTCATTAAGAAATTCATCAATTGTTTATTAACCTCGCTGTATGTAATAAATGTTTAAACCCAAGTGGGGTAATTATCTGGAATAGCTTTTATTGCTAAGCTATAAAAACAGTTCTACTTATAAAATTATGTCCAGCTCCAGGACAGCTCGTGTATAATTATTATTTTCGCTGGCTTTTTATTTAACGGCTCTTCCAAGGCCCCAAGGTGTTGAACATATTAATTTGTGGCACTATGCCTCTACGATTTATAGTAATGGGACTCCGTAGGAGAATATTTCACCCAATTCTTGATATTTATTAAGTTTCATATATTTCCTGTAAGAATATTGGATAGAAACAGGCGTTAATTGCGGAATTCGAAACTACACCATACAGATTTTGCTTTTCGCGGTTCATAGTAAGTTAAGCTTAGTTTTATAATACATCCTGTAAGAATACCAGCTGTAGGTATTATGAGAAGCTTTAAAAATTTGTACCATAAATTTATTTATTTTTATTTTGCTATTAGATAAGAGTTGAGAGTATATCTCTTATCTCTTATGCCAAGTTTGTCCTATACCTCTGAGACCGATACTTCGCGATAATATAGGTACATCATAATTTAACCTCTCTGGTGAGCGCTGAGATGTAGAAATCCTATTTATTTATTTATTTTTAATTCGAGCAAGAGTAGTTAGGTAGTACCACAAAATAAGCCAATACAAAAAATCCGAGGAACCGATAACTTCTTATAGTTCTTATATTCATTATTTTTTTTCAGCTGCCGGCGAAAAGCCAAAGATGATTGATAAACAGAAGACATAATTATAAATAAGTACATCATTAAACTAGATGTAACAGTTGTTTCCGTATTTTCCTTTAAATTTATTGCAATTTTCCCTTTTACAATTACATAGAACGAAATGGAAAAAATCCCTATTCCCTACTAATATTATAAATGTCAATGTAAGTTTGTTACGCTTTCATGCAAAAACTACTTAACCGATCCTCGTGAAACTGTACACATATTCTTGGAAGTGTTAGAAGTAATATAGGATACTTTTTATCTCTACATTAAGCTAGGTTCCTTTGGGAGAGGGGATGGGTGTTTGACGATTTTAAACCATTACTCTGACAAATCATAACCGATTTAAATAATTATTTTTGTACTATAGAGGTTATGTGTTTAATTTTGCCCAAACTGTGGTTGGAGATAGAGGACAGGACTCCTCAGCGGACAGCAGCAAACCCCTCGGCTTAGCGATACTGAATACTTTAATTTTTTTTAGATCTACAACTAATTTTAATGCCACATCAAAAAAAAACCAAACGCAGACGAAGTCGCGGGCAACAGCTAGTAACTTCATAAAGACATGCCAAGAAGCTTGGCAGAAGTGACAAAAATTAGATCATATTAGCATTTGCAATTAAAAGAACCAATGAAAAAGTAAAATAATAGTTTCGATAAAAAAAAACAAATATAAACGGCCCATTACAAGGCTTAGTGCGGATATTTAAGACTTCACAAGCATTTTGAGAACGTTAGAAAGCGTCTCTCAGGTTTTCTCACGATTACTTGCTTTACTTACTTCACTGTTAGGGCAAGTTGATGAAGTTATATTGCTAAAATGAATAACACAGTTAAGTCCGAAAAGTAAGGCTATCACATCTTCTAAAATAATGATGATTGTATTATTGATGAAATTTTTTGTATTATAAAAAACACAGGTAACCATTTCTAGCTAGGTTAATTCAATGACCTTTGAATGATTGATTATTATGAGTATTATGAGTCTGTATTTTGTAACATTACACAATACCGACTCATAATAAAAAATAAAAAAAAAACAAAAATGTATTGTCTAATTTTAATCAAGATCTGATAAATATTGTCGGAGATGCATAACTCTTCACACATACCAGAAAGTCGCAATGGGGCAACGATCGAATGCATTCGTACCATCCTACTTATATTATAAGTTTCTGAGGATGGATGTATGTAGGATGTCTTTTGTGTGTGAGTGTGAGTGTATGTGTTTGTGTATGTGTTTGTTTGTTTGTGTGTGTGTTTGTTTTAGTCAAATTTACGTTTAGATTATTGTCAAGAAGCCATTGTACTGTCAATTTAATTGTATTTTTTTTTTATTATTTATGTTTTCAGTACACGTTTTAATAATAGACATGTCATCGGCGTAAAGGATACATTTGTCAGGTACTTGCATCAGGGAGATCATTAATAGACAATATGAATAATAGTGGTCCAAGAATGCTACCCTGTGGTATTCCATATTCGTTACGTCTATTAGATGATCTAAAGTGTCTGGCTATAAAATTCCTTTTTATACTTGATATTTCAACACATTGAATTCTATCTTTTAAGTAGGTTTTTATTCATGATAAAGCACAGTGGCGTGCATATAGGGTATGCACAGGGTATGCAGATGATATAAAATGAATAAAATATCCAGTAAGAGTTATAAATACTTAAGGGTAGGCTTTTTATAGCTCTTACAATGTCTATATTTAGGTTTTTTACAACTCATACTGGAGATTTCATTTTATAACCCAATAGTTTTGCCTAAATATTTAAAACGCACGATCTGTTCATCGGGTATCGCGCGAACTTTGAAACTACCGACACTTACGTCAAAGGCGTTAAGGCTATATTTAAGTTACATAAAGTTCTCTAGGTTTGGCTAATTATTTTCCACAAGAACCTGGTAAGGCCATTTTTTAAGTACTAGAGAACGTAAAGTAGTAACGTAAATCGTACAGCGCCATCTAAATCAATGACAGAAAACTTTTAAACCAAATACCTTTGGAAGCCTACGTTTACATTAGTTGGTATTCCTTATTTAACAGTCTTAAAAAGTTTATTTTTTTATTATTATCCTTGGATAAAGGGTTACATGGACAAGGTTCACAAGGCAGGTAGCAGGCAACTCCACTTTCATGTCTCATAAGATGTTGAAAAAGAGCAACTACTCAGTTTCTCCACTCCGGATTCTCTAGAACAAAAGTGCTTATACACAAGGCTTTTTTGGGAATGTACTACGAATCAAAAAAAAAAACTTACATATTATAATCCATTTATTAAAATAAGAATGTTCATTAATCGTTATCTTTTCAATCACTTAAATCGAAATTTAATTATATTGGTACATATATTTATTTATTAATAGAAATTCATTTAAATATCACAATAATTTGTCTTATAATAAATAATGACCCAACTTAGTGGTGCTATTTCGGTCGTACAGAAATCTCTTGAAAGACTGTTCTAAGTTTTACAGTTTCTAATAAGTAATTTTTTTACCATACAAACTTTCACACGTAATTTAACACAATAACCCCGACAGAACGCGCCGCGTCGCCAATCCATCCCACTGTTTTAAAATCTTATATTTTCCCTCAAGAATAGGGTTATAAAATGCAAAACATGTTTTCTAATTAGGCCTATTTCTAGAAATTAGCTTATTCTAACCAAAAACAAACTCTTCAGCTAAATATAGCAATTCATATTAGCGGATTGAGTTTGGAAAATAAGGTTGTTTTGACCTGCTAATAATTGAGATCATGCAAGGCACACAAGGAAACTGGTTAATGCAACCAGTTTCCTTGTGTGCCAGTTAACTGGGTTGATTGACCTCATTTATTCCATTTCGATACTTGCCAGGTAGCGAACTCTCAACCCGTGCGTTCATCCAAAAACCAGTGAAAGATTTGACATACCGTTTTCAAATAAATTTATATGAACGAAAACGAAACGATAATAAATATTTTCAACCCTTAGTTTCCTCCACTATTTGGATACAGTTTAAATGGGTAGGAATACAAATTTCAAAGCGTATTATTAAATTTGTCTCATGCGTGGGAATAAAGTAAAAAAATGTAACGTTGTGTTCACAAAACTAGATCTGTGTACAGCCGAAACAGCATTGTCAAAGGAGAAATACTCGTCAAATTAAACGGTTGGTCATTATAATGAATGGAAGTTATATAATATGATAAGTTTAAACAACTTTTCTAATTCAGAGGCTAACTTACGCTTGACTTCTATTTCACCTGATCACTGAGAGACGTGCAGTTTATTTGACTGCTACCCTTAGTGGGTTTCTGTCCGTCTATTTAGTCAGTCCGTTAGTACATGGAAAACAACTACAGTCTAAGGCACCGTTTGGTTAATATTGCTAGTTTTATGGTCCTGATAAGTCTGTTCCAACCCATATCAAGATTATAAATTAATAAGATTGAACTACCCGCAAAATACATAAAATTACGTAAAACGTGACACTTCACAGGTACAATAAAGCCACGTGCGTAATCCGCTAGAAGCGTATGAATAGTTCGGCTTTTTGAAGAAAAATAGAACTCGTGTCATCATTTATCCGTAATTTCTGTGACGCATTTAGACAAAACACCCATTTGTTGCGTGACAGTAATGACGGATAAATTGAGTCCACTCGCCTCAGTTGCGACACATTTTGCAAATGTGATATTCGAGCGAAGTAAAGTCCGCGACCAATCGACATGGTAATTTCATTCCCAAGACTAATTAGGTAAAAACAATGACTTTTAATTTTAAGACTTGTGAGTAATATGATACGGTCTATGCGAGATCCTCGTGTCCAACGGATTCTGTGTCGAGAATCCTTACAGGTAGTGTCTTACCGAAGCACAGTTTTTTCAAAATATCGTTGCTCGCACACAATCCTCAAATCAGTAAAAAGCCGACGAAGAAATATAAAAAAAAAAGTAACGGAACTTTTAAAAGTGACAAAACGGACTGTGTGAGAAATATTATACGTTCGATGCGAGTTCATGTCCAACCACTTCGGTGTCGACAAGCCTGACAGGTTGTGTCTTACCGAAGCACGATCTTTGCGGTATACAATTTTACGCGCACAATCTTAAAATAAAAAAAAAACCGATGAGAAGTATGACAAAAAGGAACGTAACTATTAAAAGTGACAAAACGGACTGTGTGAGAAATATTATACGTTCGATGCGAGTTCATGTCCAACCACTTCGGTGTCGACAAGCCTGACAGGTTGTGTCTTACCGAAGCACGATCTTTGCGGTATACAATTTTACGCGCACAATCTTAAAATAAAAAAAAAACCGATGTATTACAAAAAGGAACGTAACTATTAAAAGTGACAAAACGGACTGTGTGAGAAATATTATACGTTCGATGCGAGTTCATGTCCAACCACTTCGGTGTCGACAAGCCTGACAGGTTGTGTCTTACCGAAGCACGATCTTTGCGGTATACAATTTTACGCGCACAATCTTAAAATAAAAAAAAAACCGATGAGAAGTATGACAAAAAGGAACGTAACTATTAAAAGTGACAAAACGGACTCTGTGAGAAATATTATACGTTCGATGCGAGTTCATGTCCAACCACTTCGGTGTCGACAAGCCTGACAGGTTGTGTCTTACCGCGATCGATCTTTGCGGTATACAATTTTACGCGCACAATCCTAAAATCAGTACAAACCGATAAGAATTATGATAAAAAACGATCGTAACTATTAAAAAGACTATTAAAAGTGAAAAATATGATACGGTCTATGCGAGCTCCTCGTGTCCAACCGCTTCGGTGTCGATAATTCTGTCTTCATCCTCGGCGGTTTGTGTCTTGCGCCAACACGGTCTCGGCAGTATACCGTTGTAAGCGCACAGTCCGCATATCAGTATCGCGAACCCGATGAGGTGTTGCCAGTGGAAGGCCTGCCACGCCACCGCGAGCGACACCGACCAAATCACTATGGTCCTAGAAATAGATAAGCCGATTATAGCCTCTTACTACAGTCTATTAGAATTGGCTGGCCTTGGTGGACTATAAATAAATAAATACACTACGACAATACACACATCGCCATCTAGTCCCAAAGTAAGCGTAGCTTGTGTTATGGGTACTAAGGTAACTGATGAATAATTTTTATGAATAATATACATAAATACTTATAATATATAGATAAACACCCAGACACTGGAAAACATTCATGTTCATCACACAAATATTGTCCAGTTGTGGAAATCGAGCCCACGGCCTTGAACTCGGAAAGCAGGGTCGCTGCCCACTGCGCAAATCGGCCGTCGACTTGTAACTTGCTTTAACTTAGAAGGGAAACACGGTCAGGAAACCTGCATGTCTGAGAGTTCTGCATAGTGGGCCAGCGTAGTGGACTAAGCCCTTCTCATCGTCATTGTCAAACTAAATTCGCTTCCCAATAATTTACCAGAAAATCTGCTTAACTCGACAACATAATTAATAATAATTCAAATATTTATCCATTTGCATTTCATAATTGCAAATAAGTGCTTACTGAGTGGAATAAACATGAACTACAACTAGTCCTAGATACTCAAAAAGGTGACAAATGTGTAATATTCGGCATACATTTTACAAAGCTATACAATATATAAAATTTAACGAATATAGAAATCGAAGAAAACTTGTATCGCTATCAAGATATAAAATAGGAAGTGCAGAAAATTCAAGCTGTGGCAGTAAAGGTAAGGACTACAACATACGAATTTTCTATAGTATCCTTATATACTCGTATATCGAGTATATAAGGATACTATAGAAAATTCTAGTTTTTAGTTAATATTAAACAATAAGTCTGAAACAATACCCCGGAACTAAAAAAACCCAAAGGAACTATTTCCAGTCTACCCAAAATATATTCAAGAATACACCGAGAAGAGGAAACAAGGGGGAAATGGCATGGCAATGGCAACAGATATTTCAACCTAATGATCATTTAATATTGAACTTACTAGAGTAGAAATAAATCAAGAAAACACGCCCATCTATCAAGTAACACCGAAAGAAATAATTAGAGAAATAAATAAACTAAGTCTCAATAAATCACCTGGATATAATAATAATAAATAAATATAATACGACAATACACACATCGCCCCAAAAAAAGTAAGCGTAGCTTGTGTTATGGGTACTAAGATCACTGATGAATATTTTTAATGAATAATATATACATAAATACTTATAATAGACATATAAACACCCAGACACTGATAAACAGTCATGTTCATCACAGAAACATTTTCCAGTTGTGAGAATCGAAGCCACGGCCTTGGACTCGAAAAGCAGGGTCGCTGCCCACTGCGCCAATCGGTCCAAAGTAAAGAAATCATAATATTCACAACTCTGATAAATGCGGAATTTAGATTAAAATGTGGAAAGTTGTAGTGGTAATTATGATTGCCAAACCAGGAAAGACACCAAATTATGTTGCGTCATATAGACCAATCTCTCTGATACGATTATATCAAACCTTTTTTAAAAACTATTGCTCCTTTTTTAAATAAAAAGAATTTTATGTCAGTTCGGTTTTAGAGAGATGCATTCTACAATAGATCAGGTGCATAGAATAACAGCTATATTTATAAAAACGTTAGAAGAAAAAAAATTGCCTAACAGCACTACTAGATGTAGCAGCACTAATATTAGATATAATGTAGTGAATTCTCGGTCTCTCACTTTTTATACAAATTAGTTACAAAAAATGGAGGGTCACTTAATGTTATTAAATTCTACCGTGAGTAGAACTACCCAAATATCATATCATCTAATACAGTATACAGATAAATTTTGAACAATAAAAATTAACATTTATTCAATCATTATCATTTCATTCACTCATTTGTAACTACTGATAATATAGCCAGATTGGCACGTGTTTACATACGCACATATGTAGTAAAAATATCAGCCAGGAAGTCGGGAAATAAATTGTAGCACTCAGTATTAAACGAACACGGACACATATAAATGTTAAACTCCCAGTGAAGTGGGCACGCGTCACATATATATAGAACTGTTTAAAGCTGTACTAATTTGTCATGCAGAGTATTGTTCGCTAAGCTACCATATATCTTAATATATAAAAAGTGGATCAGCTAAATTTTTTTAAATAAGCTAGGTACTCGGAAAACATTTTTAAACCTACTGTTTAAACCATTTTGTTTAAAATTTTTACATTCGCACGTATGAGTTGCTGGAGGCGGCGATAGATGGCGGCACAAGTATATCGTGCAGAAGTATATCGCGCTATCGTTTGGTTCTCTAGAAACCCTTATATAGCGTGTTCAAGCTGGAGGTCGTATATTTATTTATTGTAAAAAGTTTTTTTTTGGAAAATCATTCTTCTCAAGTAGAAGATATGATTTAAACAATAGTACGCTAATGGCTAATACCTATCGCCGTACGTCTGATCACTGCTGATGGTAGAGGAGGAAAAGGATACTAGAAATCCTTCCTTGTAGTTGTAGGTCTATACTCTTAAGATGCAGCAGTGGGATATGAATCCATATTAATATTATAAATGCGAAAATGGGTCAGCCTTGAGGGTCTTCTATACCAATTCAAAGCATTACTGCCACAATAATACTCGGACGTAGAATCGTATTTATCTAACAGAGCATTTAGGATAAGGCAAGATAAAGCTTACTCTGAACTTTAAGAAAAATAAGCTGGAGTTCCACAAGGAAGTGTCTTAGGACCTCTCTTACACCTTTTATATACTTGTGATGATCAAGTACTCGAACACAATACTATCGCCACTTTGGCCGACGACACCGCCATCATAGCAGATATCAACTTATCAAATGGATGAAAAATGGCGAATAAAGCTAAACAAGACAAAGACACAAAAATACCTCATGCCAATACGACAAAATATCTTGGAATGACGCTTGACAAACCTAGCGCATGTCAACAAAAAGAGAGAAGAAGTTAGAAATTAGATACAAAAAAATGTCTCATTAGTAGAAAGGTTTTCAACTGAAAATTAGATGCTCTTATACAAACAAGTCTTGACGCCAGTATGGACCTATGACATACAGCTATGGGGTTTGTACTTTGGTACAACCTCATACATTCCTCTGAGTACTTTATTTTGAAAACAGTGGATTATTAATACATTAGTTATATATTGTTAGAAATATTGGGTTAGGCTCTCATAAATAAAATACAGTTATTTATTTACTTTGTACTTCGAGATTTATTTTAGTTACCTACTAGGTAAACATTTTTCATACTAATACTTTGCTTTTGCTTTATTTAAAGCGAAAGCAAAGTATTAGTATGAAAAATGATAGGTTTGAATAGTTTTATAAAGTTTAATTATCATGCCTAAACTATAACCGATTATTATTTTGTCACAATGGTGCTTATAACGGATTCTAGCAACTAAGTTTAATGTAAATGTGTTAATACTCATCTCCAATCTCGTCAGCAACTTGTGGTTTGTAAGAAAGTACGTTTCAATGACTCGCAATTAAAGTGGTTGTTCATTTTACTTTCCTTTATTAACAATTACTTCTTCTCATAATTAGGTGTAAGAGAGCAGAATGACCTTTTAAACTTCTATCAACTGTACTTTTTAGTTTTAACCATGCTTGTTTTTCCACCATCACCGGTTAATTCCCCCTTTTTTCCTACTGACATTGACATTCCGCCTACCAAGACCTACAGCTTTCGTTCAGGAATCGAGAATCCTAACTGATTCTTAGTGCTGTTTATTACAATTTGTTTGTTTGGATGTTTTATTTATTTATATTTATTCCAAATGTTAGTCCATATTATATTAGTTTACAAACTAATAAATTAATTAACCAGCGTGGCGAATCGTTGATGCTCTCTGGTATGTAGGAAATGGACTTTATAGACAAATTTATTAAAAAATATGCTGACGCCCATGAACAAAGGCTTCATCATCATGCATATGTCAAGACCATCCACCTCCTCGACATAGTGAGAAGACTCAAAAGGACTAAGCCTTTTGAGCTAGTGTAGAGTGCTAGTGCAATTTAAAGATTACAATAACAAAGTGTCTCCCATATTATGAACACCTGCTGGCTAGCACAGGTAGGATCCAACAATTATATCCCCTGACGGGGAATATAATTATTAACGTGACCAACTGCTAAAGCACGGCCTCGTGGAATAGGAGAAGTTCACCCTCGTTTGTTATAACACATGTATTATTAGGATATTGTTTCCAATTGTCCGCCATTGCTCTGAGAGTTGTTACAGCTATGGGAGAAGATACATTTTTATCCTTTCGCCCGGGAGGTAATTGTCTCCTGTCCATGATAGCCTTTCTGAGATAAGTCATTAGACCTAGTTCTTAGATATAAACTAATGTTAACCAGTGGCGTGCCTAGGGTTTTGAGTTTGAGCAAGCCCAGTTACCTAAAGGACAAATTTAACTCGTCATGATCTCTAAGTCACCATTCTTGTTGTGCTAAATGACAAACCATATCAACAAATCTTTGAAAAACACTACGGTTAGGGTCAGCACGCGAATTATGATAAAGAAGTTTCTATGCATTGTTTGCCAAAATTAAAAAGTGTTTCTTTGAGTTCTGCTCTCTTTAATTCTTATGATGCCTGGTAATTTATGTCGTAACCAGCCGCGTTCCAACCATTCTTTTCATTAGAAACAAAATATGCAAAAATTTACCTGTTGTTCGCCAATTATTTTTTGATTTCGCCACAGAAATAATTTGCACACAATTGGAGCTCATATTTAACAATATTTACTATAATTTGTAAGAAAACAAACCAGTAAAAACCACTATTCAACTCAAAAAAGAACAATAATAAACTCCTAACTAGTTACTAATCAATAATAATGAATCTGTCAAGTGTCAACTAGTTGTAACGCAAATAATAACACGCGTGAAGTTGTTTCAATTCGCTCGCTGGTCATCTTCACTAACTTCAACTCGCAATCAGGCATTTGATCTCCATACTAAATTATTCAATAATCTAGATTGTCTCTGCTAAATACATTGAAATTTCTATGAGAGAGAGCAGTAAAATAAAAGCTCCATAAAAGCAAATGAGTGTGAGCGAGACAAGTAAAGTAGACAAAGAGTATATACATTAGTGAGCAAAAGTTAAAAAATGTATTTATATCATCATTGCTATCAAGTTTTAATTATTTTGTTAATTTCATTTCGGAATGGGTGTAAGTGGGCGTGGCTAGTACCAGTCAGCCTCCCAGATTGCCAACCTCACCTGCACGTGGTGCACCCTGCCGTTTAACCGACGAGGCTCTGGCGACCGACAAGTGGCGGTATAACCACTTCGAATTGGCTAGGCTGAACAAATGGCACAGACCGGTGTCGGGCAGCAGCGACGCCGGGGCGATCAGTCTAGCCCTGCGATGACCAACCCGCCTGCCCAGCGTGGTCATTATCGGGCATATCTTTAATGGGAAGGAGGAAAAAACCACAGCCCCTAGTTCCCGGCGGCCCCGCTATTCCTGGCTCTGGCAGCGGTTATGGTAACGGCGGGGCAAGGGGTGTTAAGAATCTCCGGCAGAGATTCTGCTGCCAACCCCGACGACTTGACCTGGCAACATACAACGCACGCACGTTGAGGACCGATGGAAAGGTGATTGAGCTGGAAGAAGTGGTGAGCAAGTTGCGCTGGGATATTATAGGATTGTCTGAAGTCCGGCGAGAGGGGGAGGACTCGATAATCTTGGAATCCGGCAACTTGTTTTACTACCGGGAGGGTGACCAACAGTCACAGGGTGGTGTCGGGTTTATCGTCCACAAGTCTCTCGTCAACAATGTTGTAAAAGTCGAAAGTGTGTCGAGCAGGGTAGCATACCTTATACTCAGAATTACCAAACGGTATTCGTTGAAGGTCATACAGGTATACGCGCCGACTTCGGACCCAGACGAGGATGTAGAGGTTTTGTATGAGGACATTTCAAAAGCCATACATGCCTCGAACACCTACTACAATATTGTGATGGGGGATTTCAACGCGAAGCTTGGCGAGCGAACTGGTTCAGAGTTGAGGGTGGGGCAATTTGGGTATGGGCAACGGAACCACAGGGGTCAAATGTTGGCTGACTTCATGGAGAAGGAGGGCCTTTATATGATGAACTCCTTCTTCAAGAAGCGGCCACACAGGAAATGGACCTGGATAAGCCCCGATGGTTCCACGAGAAACGAAATCGACTTCATCATGTCGACCAAACGGCATGTATTCAATGATGTCTCTGTGATCAACAGGGTTAAAACCGGAAGCGATCACCGTATGGTAAGAGGCACATTGAGTATAAACGTTCAACTTGAAAGAGTCAGACTGGTGAAGTCTACACTCCGGCCTACTCGTGCCCATATTCAAAACCCCGAGAGCTTTCAACTAGAACTACAGAACCGGTTCGGTTGCCTAGCAGATTGCGACACTGTGAACGATTTGAACAACAGGCTGGTGGAAACTGTCCAAACAGTCGGGTCCAAATTCTACAAGACCCACCGTAGAAACAAGGCCAATAGGTTCTCAACCAATACACTCAAGCTTATGACGGAGAGGCAAGAGATGAGACTACAGTCTATAGCAGACGCGTCCGCTTACCGGCGGATTAATAGGCAGATCTCTAAATCACAGACTCGTGATATGCGGCACTTCAATACAGAGCGTATTAAAAATGCCATCGAGCAAAACAGAGGCTCTAAAGTGTTCGCTAGAGATCTGTCTATCGGTCAGAGCCAGTTGATGCGACTGAAGACCAATAATGGTAGTCTTGTCTCTTCCAAACCTGAGATCTTGGGTGAGGTTGAGAACTTTTATGGACAGTTGTACACCACAGTACAGACGCCTGTTGAAGATTTGGCTAAGGATCCTAGAGCCAAATTAACTCGACACTATACCGAAGATATCCCAGACGTCAGCCTATACGAGATTAGTGTGGCTCTCAAGCAGCTTAAAAATGGCAAGGCGCCGGGTGATGACGGAATAACGGCAGAACTCCTGAAGGCAGGTGGAAAACCGATACTGAAAGTCCTTCAGCGATTGTTTGATTCCGTTATTCACCAAGGCACAACGCCAGAGGCATGGCACAGGAGTGTGGTGGTTCTGTTCTTCAAAAAAGGTGATAATACCTTGTTGAAGAATTACAGACCCATCTCGCTGCTGAGTCATATCTACAAGCTGTTTTCGAGAGTCGTTACGAATCGTCTCGCTCGTAGGTTTGATGACTTCCAGCCTCCCGAACAAGCCGGTTTCCGTAAGGGCTTTAGTACCATAGACCACATTCATACGCTGCGGCAGGTTATACAGAAGACTGAAGAGTATAACCGGCCACTTTGCTTAGCGTGTGTGGACTATGAAAAAGCCTTTGATTCGGTGGAAACTTGGGCTGTGTTTAGGTCACTGCAGAGATGCCGAATTGACTACCGGTATATCCAAGTGTTGCAGTGTTTGTACAAAAACGCCACTATGTCAGTTCGTATACAGGATCAGACTACGAGACCAATCCAATTGCAGCGAGGCGTGCGACAGGGAGTTATTTACCGCTGCGTTGGAGGACGTCTTTAAGCTTCTGGATTGGAACGGACTTGGCATCAACATTAACGGCGAGTACATCACTCAACTTTGGTTTGCCGACGATGTGGTCATAATGGCAGAGACTCTGGGAGACCTAAATACGATGCTCAATGGCCTCAGCAGAGCTTCTCAACAGGTTGGCCTACGAATGAACATGAGCAAGACGAAGATTATGTCTAATGCTCATGTTCCGCTTCAACCAGTAATCGTTGAGAACACTGCACTCGAAATTGTTGACGAATAAGTATACCTAGGACACACGATCCAGTTAGGTAGGTCCAATTTCGAGAAGGAGGTGAACCGCCGAATCCAACTCGGATGGGCAGCGTTCGGGAAACTTCGTGCCATCTTTTCGTCAAAAATCCCTCAGTGCCTGAAGACGAAAGTCTTCGAACAGTGCGTGTTGCCAGTGATGACCTATGGCTCTGAAACATGGTCGTTAACTGTGGGCCTCATAAGAAGGCTTAGAGTCACTCAGCGGGCGATGGAGAGAGCTATGCTCGGAGTATCTCTACGCGATCGAATCAGAAATGTGGAGATTCGTAGAAGAACCAAAGTTACCGACATAGCTCAACGAGTCGCGAAGCTTAAGTGGCAATGGGCCGGGCACATAGTTCGGAGAAAGGATGGACGTTGGGGTCCCAAGGTGCTGGAATGGCAGCCCCGTACTGGTAAGCGCAGCGTTGGTCGACCCCCAACGAGGTGGACAGACGACATTAAGCGCGTCGCAGGTAGCCGTTGGATCCAAGCGGCTCAGAATCGTGGAACTTGGAACTCCCTACAAAAGACCTATGTCCAGCAGTGGACGTCTATCGGTTGATGTGATGATGATTTCGGAATAGTCGAGAAAAATTTAAAAGAGATATTTATTGTAACGCAAGCCCGGCTTTTCGGCTTGTATGGTAGTACCGCCACTGATGTTAACATGTTATTAATTAGTCTTAAGGTTATATTGTAATTTTTAGTACCTGGAAATTTATGAAAGGAAAAAAATGTGTCGGTCATCACAATACTGATCAATCAGAATTTTTAAGATATGTGTGGAGGCAAAGTGCGGATATTTAAGATTATAAATTTAGAGAGACATTCCGGCTGTGTGAGGCCAGCCCAAAAATTACCTGACGGAATCCAGAACCATTCTGGTGGTAGCAGACATCTCCTTAGTGACACTGATGCCGGCGAAGTTGAAGAACGCGATCGATACTACAGTTCCTAGTATGGCGACCAGCAACAGAGGGTTGTTACCTGGAAATACATACGGAGTACCTGTTTCAGTATTGTTACAAAGTACCTTATTACTAGGATCACAACGTTCATAATGTTCAGGTTCAGTGATGACCTATTGCTCCGAAACATGGTCGCTAGTGACGGCGGCTAGTGCTCTCCGAGGCCCGGAGGTTTACACCGCCAATTTCCTAACTGCTTGGAGCTGGTGTTGAAAATTCGTCAATAGAAAATACGCAATACGTACGAAAATTCAGATATCATAAAATTCTAAATTGACCCTGCCGACGAGCGTACCAGAGACCTCTTAAAACCCCAAACCGCTAAGCAAAAGGAGGACGTCAATACTTTAGCCTACATCCTCACACTAAAATATATACAAATACACACAAACAACACTTATATGTGATATTAATTATTTTCTATTATTTATTTTATAAATATATTAAACTAATTTTTACTACTATTATTTAACTATCATTTATTATTTTTCTTTTTTTATAAATTATTAACAATGCTTAAGAATAAATTAAAAAACACTATTAAAAATTTATAAAAAAAAAACTTCCACCCTCCGCTTGCGGGGCTTTTGAATGCCCAAGCAACCGGTGGTCAGGGCTCCAGAGTGAGGAACCTCCTCACAATACGCGCCGTTTCAAGGACTACTGCCTTCTGTATCCGACCCTTGATCCAACAACCAAGCGAAAGCTTCTTTAGATGTTGGTCGAAGCTTTTCGCGAGAAGACCATTGACTGAAACGACGATCGGAACAACAACGGTCGACTCAACATTTAAATAAAAATTAAACATTAAACTAATTATCATTACAAATAATAAACACGATAGTCGTATCCGTCATAACGTCATCCATATTTTACAGCATTAAAAACGCGCGGCCAACTCTTTAACTCGTTTCTCATACGCACACGCACACGCACGCACGCAACCATGTGTCGCTTGACGCTTGTCATTATCGCTCTGCCATACGTTTGTCACTGTCTCTCAATACTCTTTCTGCTTCTTTACTAGATATAGTTTATCTTCTTCTAACTGAAAACTGACTTCTGTGTGTACCTACTACCGTGTGAACATTAAACGAATCTAATTCTAGATTACTTCTTGCATGGACCCCGTATGAGGTATTAATTGGAATACATAATATGCCAAATTGTATACGTTCTGTTATGTTTTTATTTTCAATTATTCTATATGTTTATGTTGTGTACAATAAAAGTGTGATCATTCATTCATTCATCTATAATCTATAACCGCAACTGTAACACTAAATAGGTATACGTACCGATCTGAACAAGGCCGTCTATGACGTCTTCCACCGTGCCCCTCGGGTTAGAGTCGAAGTGGGGAGGCGCGGGTATCCAGTAGAACACGACCAGCAGCGACGATAGAACTGAGAACCCAAACACCCCTTCCCACCCCACAGCTTGTAAAGCCGGAATGTTCAACCCTGCAAATAAAGACTTCCGTGAGCAAATGTACAGATACGGTCCTATCTGTTATTCGGGCAAAACCTGCGGCTACGGAAAAGTGTTTTAGAAGTAGAACCTTTTTGTGACGGACCTCGTCCGGAATAGTACCATGCTTACTTCTGCCGCGAAGCAGCATTAAATAAACAAATTAATATAATATGGTCTTACATTTGGAATAAAAATAAATAAATAAAGTATCCAAACAAACAAATTGTAATAAACAGAACTAATAATCAGTTAGGATCAAGGAAATTATATCGATACGACAGCAGTTGTTGAGTAGTCCCGATTTCTGAACGAAGACTGTAGGTCTTGGTAGGAGGAATGTAAATGTCAGTGGGAAGAATAAGGGGAAAAGGGGAATTAACCGGTGATGGTGGGAAAACGGAGAATAGTGAACTAAAAAGTACAGTTGGTAGAAGGTTAAAAGGTGATGCTGTACTATTACACCTAATTATGGGAAGAAGTAATTGTCTATAAAGAAAAGTAAAACGAACAACCAGTTTTATTGACGGGAGTCGTTGATAAGTACTTTCTTACAAACCAGAAGTTGCAAATGACATTGAAGATGGTTTTATGTATTACAATTACATTAAACCTAGTTGCTAGAAGCACCATTCTGACCAAACAATAAGAACGGTTAAAGTTGAGACATGATAATTAAACTTTGTAAAACTATTCAAACCTATTAAGTCGGCAGGTATTATGATAAATTATAAGTACCTGCTTTAAATAAATCGAAAGTAAAGTATTCGTATGAAAATGTTTACCTAGTAGGTAACTCAAATAAATCTCGAGGTACAAAGTATTGTGTGCACTGTATTTTATTTATGTGAGCCTAACCCAATATGTTTAACAATATAAATAATACACATCGCCGTCTAGCCCCAAAGTAAGCGTAGCTTTAGCTATGGGTACTAAGATGACTGCTGAATATTTTATATATATACATAACTACAGTTATTTATTTATTTATTTATAAAGGACAACCAACAGCAGATACATTAAAACTTGCTTTTTTTTTGTTTTTGGTTATCACAGCATTAAAATGTAAAAAAGTCATTCTTATAAATTATTTACAATTAATTATTAGTCAGTTAATATAAACCTTTAAAAGTATAAATATTTAAAGCTAAATTATAATAAAAAATATAACTTAATCAATTATTAGGAGACAAAACAAAAATGAATTAAATCGGATTAAAATAATTAATATTGATGTCTTAAAAGTAATAAATACAATTTAACTTAAACTTAATAAACTTGTTGTGGGACTCAAACCCACAGCCTTGGACCCAGATACTAATCAGGCGTCAAATATAGATAGATACAAATATAGTTACCGGAGACATATTTCTCTTCGTAGACCATCTGGCAAGCGGTGATGACCTGGGCGAGTATGATGAGGAGGTCTCCCGTGATGAGACTATTTCTGCCTTTCGCCTCGTCCGACTGGTAGAGGGCGTCCGTCACGCCAACAATCGCGAGGCCGATGATCACGTTAACTGAAAAACAGTTTGTTTTTTTTTAAGTGAGAACATCTTTACAACACGCAGGCAGCTAATTTTTGAATAGAGAATTTGATTTTACTATGTCCATTCAACGCAATATTAGCACAACGAATTGTATAATATTTATTGAAAGGTAAGGTATGAACCCAGTTATTAAAATATAAAAAGATAAATTAAATAACAAAATAATAAAAAACAGTATTGCAATATAAAAATATATAAGTGAAATTGATGCGGTATTCACGAGATATTTAAATAACTTGGAATCAAATTTACTTATTTCCTATTTTAGTTGCCATGAATGTATAGTTTCTATTTTAGAATTATTTTATTTTTTATTCAACTACAAGTTAGCCCTTGACTGCAAACTCACCTGATGTGTAATAAGGCAGCCTAAGATGGTAGCGGGCTAACTCTATACTCCTAATCGGTTTGACGCGTCATCATACCGGAACGCTAGATCGCTTAGCGGCACGTCTTTGTCAGTAAGTTGGTAACCTCCTAAGCTCCCACGAAATCAGACAATTTTCAGAAATTATAAATTCCTAAATTGCCTCATAAGCAGGCTCAGAATCACTCAGCAAGCGATGGAAAGAGGTATGTTAGGAGTATCTCTACGTGAACAAATCAGAAATGAGGAGATCCGTTGAAGAAAGTTACAGACATAACTCAAGGGGTCGCGAAGCTGAAATGGCAATGGGCGGGGCACATAGCTCGGAGAACCGATGGACGTTGGGGTTCCAAGGTGTTGGAGTGGAAACCCCGCACCGGGAAACGCAGCGTTGGACGACCCCCAACCAAGTCGACAGACGACATCAAGCGAGTCACGGGGAACCGCTGGATACAAAGCGGCCCAGAATCGTGGAGTTTTGAACGCCCTACAAATGACCTATGGCCGACAGGGGACGTCAATCGGTTGATTTCATGAAATCCGACCCAGATCAAATCCGGTGCCTCCTACTTACAAAAACAAAGCTCAGGGAAGTGAACATTCCTTATTTGATCACTGAGATATACTCCGAGCATAGTTCTTTCTATAGCTCGCTAAGTTTCTCTGAACTTTCATATGAGACCCATCGTTAGCTAACACATTTCGATGCCATAATTTCAATAGCACAGTTGCATAATAGGTAAGTAATCTGTGAACCCGCTGGTTCAAATCACTTATCAAAGCCAATACATTGTATAATGAAATCGGAGCCAACAAACTATTTGAACCATGAGTCATGTCAACATGCTGATTATTTATTACACTGTTTGATTATACCTAAATATCTCCGCCTGGGTTATGCAAGTACATGTGGCGAGGGAAATGACGTCATCGTCTGATCAAACTATGTGCGTAAACTTGGTATAGGACTTTGGCTTCTTCGATAAAGCATTTTTATAATGTCAAGGCATTACCGTCGACTTAGGGCGTTGCCGAATTAATTCTTTGCATTATTAAAATTTAGCTTAATTTGCCATACTCCGCGAAAAGCAGGAGAATCTGTATGGTGCTATTCATGATTTCTTCAATTATTTTATTCCACACCAATGCACCCTCTACGCAAGTTTCGCTCCGATATAATAAGAACACATTAAAATGTGTTGTTAACAATTATTCATTGACAACATCTCCTGAGGGTGCTCCGGAAACGAAATAATACTTCAGATTTTAAAAGATTTTAAAATTTTAAATATTTAAAAAAATACCTCAGAGAGCAATGCTTTTATTCCGTAAATGTTTTTTTTTCATTTTGAGCGTCTCCAATAAAATCGGTTTCCTTACTGTTACTATACGATGTCTTACTTATGTTTAATGGTTGCGTCGAATAGGGTTTACATACGCAGTGGCGTGCATAGAGGGTATGCACAGGGTATTCCGATGATATAAATTGAAGAAAATCACCAGTACGAGTTATAATTGCTTTTCATAACACTTCCAATGCATATCCTTAAGTTTTTTTAAACTCTTACTGGAGATTTTCTTCATTCTATATCATCTGCATATCCTGTGCATATCCTCTATGCACTCCACTGTACATAGGTACGTTACATTATATAAATAAATTTATTTTAAATATTGTATTATAAACGTAACATTATATTGTATTGTGCTGTAGTTGAAGCATTAGAGGTAGGTACATTATTTACTGTCTTTGTGACTTATTTGTGAAAAATCAAATGACTCCTGTCACTTAATTATGTAGGTACGCGTCGCGTAGAGTGGGTGCTATGCGCGTGTCGGTATTTTAACTTCAGCTATTGAAAATAAAAGCCTGACAAGTGGATAGTATAGTTGTTATAAGTAAACACTAAGAATTTTTTGAATTAGTTTGTATGGAAAAATAAATATAAATCTTTACAGGGTCCTTATGAAATATACTTATGCTTTCACAGTATTTTATAATTCCGCTACACGTTTTATGCTATGTATCGTGGTTGGGTATGCAAACAAAGTCACGGGATATGTTTAGTAGTTGCTTAGCGCAACGATGAATAGATTTGTCTCGCATTCTACCACTCAATGTTATCATAACAAGTATCATGTTTACGCTGCCTCTGGGAGCGGATCACATTTTGCACGCTTTGCATATTAAGGTTGCGCTAGCCCGTGTAATTGTCCACATTAATGTTATCACTGTTTTACATTAATTTATAGCTGTAATCTTTTTTTTATTCCACTAATAGTTAGTCCTTGGTCGCAATCTCACCTGGTGATAAGTTAATGATACCAGGCAAAAAGGGCGTGGGAAGGAGAAACTCTTTTATATTTACTCAAGAGATATAGGTAATCACAAAAACGATGTTAGGTCTGTATCTGATTTCTTTCAGTAAAAACTATGGCAATGGTTTACTCGGGAAACTATCAGCGTCTCGGTTTCACAGATAAGTCTCAGATACAGTATATAATGTACCTCCAAAAAGACTGAAGTATTATTTCGGTTTTCATTTACACGTTGTATATAATATATACAAATGTGTTTAATCGATAGCCTGTAATAGTTCACTACTAGCTTCGAAGAGGCAGATTTGCAGGACAGGTTAGCAGTGGCGTGCACTAGGTTTCATACCAGGGTATGCACACAGCAGGAAAATTGCATAAAACGGCAAAAATCCTCCTCCTATACGAGCTACATATAAATTATAGGGTAAGCAGTGTTTTTGTGCATGTATGAAGTGCACGCCACTGCAGGTTGGTGATTGCAATAGATGGTAGCAGTTGCACAGACGGAGTCGCGGGAATCCGCTTACACCCCGAGGTTCACACTACTGATATCCTTTTTTATATGTAGAGTTTTTGACAATATTTTTTAAAACGTCGCTTTTAGAAATCAGATGTAATATTTATTTATTATTATTTTATTATTTATTTATTAGGAGGCCAACGTGTATACAACGTATCTTAACTTAACTTATGGTACCCGCAGGATTCATGAAAACCAAAACACCGCGGCCGCGGGCAACTGTATCCATCTTCTATATATATTTATATATACAAAAGAGAAAGTGTGTGGCTATGTTACGTATAGGCTCCGAAACTGCTGGACTTTCAGGGAATCTCCGGATTGACCTGGCGAGTAATCCTGTAAAGTTTGGTGACGATCGGAGCACTCCTATTTTTGAACTGTCAAACTGTCAAATACAGCTTTTATTTACTATGATGATATTATATTGTTGGGAGTACATGGGTGTAGATAATGATCTTCACCCTCTCGAGAAGAGAATAGAAGAGAATGAATACGGAGAGAAATAAATGACATTATATTATGAGACTTAAACTAAAAATTTAATGATGTAAGTTTATTGTACGCTAGTGTAATATATATAATATTAAAATTACATTATAATCGATGCAAGAAATGGATAGCTTACCAATTCCAAGTACTTGTCGCCTTGAGATAATTCTACCGAGGACAGTTGAAGAGAGCAATGCAACAAATACTATGACGGAGCCGCGAAACATTTGGAAACTGCTCACGTATGTCAAGTTAAGCCCAATGTACATTATTGATGTTGCAACCTGTGGACAGAACATTCATTATTTCACACTACATCTATTTAATTGTAGTGAATTGAAATTGCATCTGCGTGCATGTGAACACGTGTTTATTTTTATTTCTCATTCAACTACAAGTTCGCCCGGCTCGGCTAGCATGTGCAGGGGACAATTATATCCCCGGGGAATCTCCCACAGCTTTATCAAATCTTTGAGCACTGGTGAACAAGTCGAAATAATATCCTAATAATAATGTGTGTAGATTCTCGTTTTTCGTATTTTCCAGGGCGATAGTTTGAGTCCTCTATGGTTTTGCCTAGCCCTTAATCCTCTCAGTACCTTGCTGATGGACTCAGGACTAGGATTTCGCCTTCGCAGGGGTGGTTAGCTCATATCTCACTTACTGTATATGGATGACCTCAAGCTGTATGCATCAAAACGATCAGACCTTATGGCATTGTTAAAGATAACTCAGAGCTTTAGCATTGACATAGGGATGGAATTTGGTGTAGACAACTGTGCGGTAATCAATGTAGAGCGAGGTAGAGTTGTGAGCTCTGAGAATGTAGTTCTTTCAGAAACTATTATTCTCAAATCACTTTGTGAAGTATAAACCTATAAATATCTTGGAATGTCAGAAGCACATGAAACGGGTAGTGCAGGAACGCTTCTTTAGCCGCCTGAAAAAAGTACTAAAGAGTCTTTTATCAGGTGGTAATAAGGTACGTGCCTTTAATAGCTGGGTCATGCCCTTACTCATATACACTTTTGGCATTCTAAAGTGGACTCTAACTTTAATAATGTGTAATAATAACCGGAGGTAAACTGGTGGAGGTGGAGGAGGAGGCTGGAGGAGGTGGATATGTTAATTATATCCCTCGTTATGGGATGTAATCGGGGGATATAATTTTTATCTCCGGCCCGTGCTAACCCTATTAGGGGATACGGACAGTTATATTAAACCCATACCTTCAATAGGTATCTACACTAAGGTAGGGTGGTAACTAGCCCAATATAAATCGCCAAATTGGAATTAAACCTAGGACCAATCAGGTCGTCAAATGAAGTGTATATATGAATTGTTTTAATAACATTGACAACCATAGCATAATAGCCGTTACCATAGTAATTCTGTGACACCATTTGACTTTGAGCATAAAGAAATGTAATGCAATGGTTGTACTATGTTATGAGTTGTGCAGTTCTCTAAAAGTATTGAACTCTGGAAAAGATCTTGTTACAATAAAATCTATAACACCCACAACGAGTTATTAAAGGGATACATTGGCTTAGTATCCCTTTTTTAACTTGTCTAGTATGTAAACTAGAAGATGGATAGCATTAAAATTTTTACAACAATGTAGTATTTCTATGAAGCTTTTATGTTACATCCTTTTAGCATCTAAGTGGCTTCACTGCCTACAGTAACATGGATAAATAACAGGCATGGCAAGAGCTAGTAACTAAATGAGTAACAAAAAATGCATACCAAATCAAACATGGCCGCTGGCATTAGTATAAAAGGGTTGAAGTTCTGGTTTCCTTGGATCAGCGTGTTCTGTGGGTTATCTTCATTCCGATTTATCCAGTAGACTATTTTGAATGTCAGCAGACATAGCATCTCACCAAGGAACATAGCGGATGCCTGAAAAACGTGGGCCAATTTCTATGGTTACAACTAATAAGAGTGAATTTACATACTGACTATATTAAATTATGATAAGAGATGAGAATACAATTTAATTTTCTTTATAGTAATAATTGTTGGACCAAACAGATGGCCCACCTGATTGTAAGTAGAAAATGACTGCCTATAAACAGAGAAACACTGCACATCCTCTAATATGCCACCATGTGTCCTTCAAATTGAGATCTAGGTGTTAAGCCTCATCATCTGTCTGCGCCTTTTCCCATCATCTGGGGTCGGCTCTCCTTGTCCGTTTCAAGACGGTGTTAATCCTCATGTGCCTGTAATTACACCGGCAACCATGTCCTTCAAACTGGAACATAACATTGCAACAATGCTGCTTAGCAGTAGAAAGCATGGTGACAGTACTTCCCCGGAGAAGGCAACAATAACAACAAGCTCCACTACTGCTAAAAAAAACTCAAATCTAACACTAATGAGAGTGTGTCTGTTTATTAATTTGTTTCTGATGCTTGAGACAAATACAGCACCAATCTCACGATAAGCGTGTATCTTTGAGCATACCTAATATTGCTGAAAAGCACACAGGGTAACATAGAATAATCCTTTTGATTTATCCTTTGTTAGCAGCTAAATCAATCTTGACTAAATTTGCCTCTATCCTGGATTCATTGCATGGAATGGTTTCTTTTAGGTTTTTAACCTAAAACTAGCTGCACATTAGAGAAATAGTATGAAAGCTGCCTCTTAAAAAATTAAATTATTCATCTAGCTAAGTTTTCTTTTATAATATAATAATTGGATCTTACCTGCAAGAATGGATGTACAAACTTTTTTACTTCACCAACTGAGTTTTTTGACTCCATTTTATCAGCCCATTTTGTACTAAGTGAGTTGATGGAACCTGTCACCACCATCATGAGTGCCAGGAACTTTTGGTACTTTGTCCACGCCATTCTAAATGTAAAGTACAAAAGAAGTTAGAGACCTTATTAAAAAAATATATTGTTATTGTTATATTTATGCTTCTTCTTTCTCTAAACCCATGCTTTAAATGCTGTTTGGTGGTGATGGTTTGTGCGTGGTTTGTGTGACATGTAAAACTCTTTTGTTAAACATAGATAAGAATACAAATATAATTGACATCAATTTGACAGCCAATTGGTGCAAAAGGCAGCTACACTGCTTTCTGAGTCAGTTTCCAAGGTGGAATATATATGATGACCATATTTGGTATATGGGTATTTATCTTTATTGGTATAACTATTTATGTATCTTATTAATGAAAATATTTGTCAGTTATTTTAGTACCCATAACACAAGCTACACTTACTTTTGGAGCTAGATTGTGATGTGTGTTGTTGTAGTTTTTTTATTTCTTTATTTATTAGTGTTGAATAGCAACATTAATAGTTATGAGTAGCAAGCCCTCCCGGTGGGCTAACTATGTAAATATGGAAGTGAGGAATTTTGATTATTTAACTAAGCCCTTTTCTCTACTATAATATGCATGTTAACTACCTTTAACCCTGCCTCATGAATCACCCTTAAGTATTGCAGACAACTAAATTAATATCTGTTTCATAAACAATATAAGCTTACAAACAGCAAGAGTGATTTTGTTTTACACTATGGACGGATAAATCATCATCATTCACTACTTAATAATTTTGTAAATATTAAAAAAAAAATAGAATGGTGCATGGGTGATGCCTTATAAAGGTCAACAAAGCTTCAACTGTTTCTTGTATTTCAAGAATTTACTGAGCACATTGAATAAGTAACTGAGGTATGTAAATGATATAGGTATTAATGAAGAATTTGTTTTACACATTTTCAGTTTGCTGGAAATTCATGTAACAATAAATGCATTATTAAGAATTATTGGGAATTAAAACAATAAAAATCATTTCATTTTTTGACAACTACGTACGTACTTTCAAATGAAAATGTTCAAGACGGTCGTTGAACTCGTTCTTTTGTTTTTGCCAGTGCATACCTATGTAAACAGTTAGTAAGTAAAAAGATAGTAACATAGTATAGTTTAAAAAGAAAAAAGGGCTTTCTTCATCATTTCAATACGTGTAAGTACCTACGTGTAATTCTATCTTAAATATAATAAAGTAAGCATTTTACATACTTACTTGTTATTTTATTTCCTTTAACTGCTGTTTAAAACAACGTTCGAAGATTATAATATTGGAATTGCAATGAATTGAAATCTGCGAGGAAATGATATGCCTTTAAATTAAACAAAGAGATTGAAATTCCCATTCAATCTACAGCAACACTGTACTTAAAGTAAACTGAGAAACTATTGAGAAACTAAACAATTATGTACTGTCATTTTCATTACCTAAGGTAGTTTTTTTTAATTATTTATATGCAAAGGTATATCACCGTACAGCCACGTCTACAGTGTTTTAATATTCATATTTTATTTTATTGTGAGGCATAAATTCAACAGGCTTAAGAACAGCAAGGCACCGGGTGATAAAGGAATCACAGCAGAACTCTTGAAAGCGAGTGGAAAACCGATACTTAAAGTCCTTCAGCGGTTGTTCAATTCCGTCATTCACCAATGCACAACGCCAGAGGCATGGCACAGGAGCGTGGTGGTTCTGTTCTTCAAAAAAGGTGTCAATACCTTGCTGAAGAACTACAGATCTATCTCGCTGTTGTGCCATGTCTACAAGTTGTTCTCGAGAGTCATTACGAATCGTCTCGCGAATAGGTTCGACGACTTCCAGCCTCCCGAACAAGCCTGTTTCCGGCAGGTTATACAGAAGACTCAAAAGTATAACCGGCCACTTTGCTTAGCGTTTGTGGATTATGATAAAGCCTTTGATTCGGTGAAAACCTGCGCTGTGTGAAGGTCACTGCAGAGATGCCGAATTGACTTCGGTTCATCGAAGTTTATAAGTGTTTGTACAAAAACGCCACTATGTCAGTCCGTATACAGGACCAGACTACGAAACCAATCCAACTGCAGCGAGGAGTGCGACAGGTCTACTGTTTAAGGACGTTTTTAAGCTTCTTGATTGAAACGGGCTTGGCTTCAATATTAACAGCGAGTACATCACTCAATTTCGGTTTGCCGACGATGTAGTCATAATGGCAGAGACTCTGGAAGACCTTAATGCGATGCTCAATGACCTCAGCAGAGTTTCTCAACATGTGGGCCTTCGTATGAACATGAGCAAGACGAAAATTATGTCTAACGCTCATGTATCGCTCCACCCAATAATTGTTGGGAGCTCTACACTCGAAATTGTAGACGAGTATATATACCTAGGACACACGATCCAGTTAGGTAGGGTCAATTTCGAGAAAGAGGTAAACCGCCGAATCCAACTTGGATGGGCAGCGTTCGGGAAACTTCGTGACATCTTCTCGTCCAAAATCCCCCAGTGGCTGAAGACTAAAGTCTTCGAACAGTGCGTGTTGCCAGTGATGACTTACGGATCAGAGACATGGTCGCTAACTATGGGCCTCATAAGAAGGCTCAGGGTCACTATGGAGAGAGCTTTGTTAGGAGAGTAGTCTTATTTGATCACGTAGAGATGCTACGTGATCAAATCAGAAATGAGGAGATCCGTAGAAGAACTAGAGTTACCGAAATAGCTCAGTGAGTCGCGAAGCTGAAGTGGCAGTGGGCGGGGCACATAGCTCGGAGAACCGATGGACGTTGGGGTCTTAAAGTGCTGGAATGGCGACCCCGCACCGGTAAACGCAGCGTAGGTCGGCCCCCAACGAGGTGGAAAGATGACATCAGGCGAGTAGCTGGGAGCCGCTGGAGGCAAGCGGCCCAGGACCGTGCATTGTGGAACTCCCTACAAAAGACCTATATCCAGCAGTGGACGTCAATTGGTTGAGATGATGATGATGATGATGATGATGATGAAGGCATAAATTCATGTCTTTATGTTTAATATTCACATTCAATCTCATTGTACGGTGTAAAGCCATGTCTTTAGTCTGATATAAATACCTATTTACATTACAAAGAGACTACTACCTTCAACAAAATTTTTTTAAACGTTTACTTTATTATACGGCTGTGTATTCTTCGGTCTTCAAGGCCTGACAACAAGAAAACTTTGACATATTACGGCTAAAAATTTTACCTTTTTGTATACATTACACAGGGGTTTTTGTTTTCCTGAGCAAACTTAATTTTTAGTTCCATCTAATATTAAAATATAATTTGTATTGTATAATACATGAGTAATTTAATTACATAAATAGAGTAGAAGCCTTCGGATTCGCCATAACCACAAAAAAAACGGATAGACCCGCCGGATGGGGACGGGTCTCCTAATTTTCTGGCGCCAGGAAAATCTGTCTGTAGAGTTTCGTCAGTTTCGTTCTTTCCTTTGGTTTGCATAGGCATACGAGTATCACATAAGACTCCTGTAAGTGATCGCAGCATTATGTCCTACGCCATTTTATTATGGGGAAATGCTGCAGATATAGATTCTATTTTCGTCCTGGCTTGTTTTGGGCTTTTCGTGCCATATATAAAACATTTAAAGGTTTACATTTAAAGAAGCTAAAATAATGACGGTGCATAGTATTTTAAAAATTTAATTTATGCCCATAAAAATATAACAAAATTTAAAAAGAAAATGTACAGTTTACTAGGCTACATAAAATTGCTAATTCATTCAAGGGCAATTGTATACTATTTTATAATTACCAAATTTCATGTCTAAAAGAGTTAAAATTCAAAATTTAGTTTTTTATGATTTTTTCTAATCATTAACGCCCATGCTATACACTTCGGACATTTAACACTTATAAAAAAGTTAGCCTATCCATTAAGTCAATGTATCCTCTACATGGATGCAAATTTTCAATTCAATCGGATGTATAGTTTAATAGTTACGAATTTACTGAGAGACATCTCAAAGATTTCATTAGGTAATCTTCTAGCTATCTTATATTCTAATCTTCGGCTAGGTACGCTAGTCTATACTAATATATAAATCTATAGAGTTTTTTACGGTTGGTCCGGAAACTTTACAGGATTACTCGCCAGGTCAATCCGGAGATTCCCTGAAAGTTTCAATGAAATCGATCCAGCCGTTTCGGAGGAACATACCCACACACTTTCTCTTTTATATATATAGAAGATAGAATTATACAGATTACCTAATGAAATCTTTGAGATGTCTCTCAGTAAATTAGTAAGTTTATATAAAACGTAAGCTTTCCGAAAAATCCTATTATAATGTTAAGGATTACTTAAACGATAAAAAATCTTGGGTGTGCATTGCTCTAACTTCATAGCTTAATATTAATTTACTTTGAGATGGTGATAACAAAAAAAATTACCCGCTTAAGTTTGTTGTATCCTGTATGTTTATATCCTGGGAAAACTATTTAGGTACCGAATGATAAAAAAAATAGGAAAACGGTTAACCGGGAACGGGAACGTACGGGAACGTTCCCGCTAATTCCATACTTATTTTGTTCTTCGAGCTCGAAAGTCTGATAGAAGTTTCATAAAACACTATTTTTTAAATTCTCTAATTGCTATAACTTTTGAACGAATCATCCGATTGCCATTCCAGTTATTGAGTCCTTTGAAGAATTCTAGATCAAAAATCATTCAGACGAAAATTGACAAAATTATTCTCAAAAAACACTTTTTTCAGAATTTTTCGTTTTCGATATATTTCGAACGAATCAACCGATTTTGACCGGACCGGAAGCGATCGACTGGGCTAATCAAGCTTCAGAGCTGATTAGTCTTTGGGTTCGATCCGAAGGTAGAGCCGTTTAAAAGTAATTCTAAAAAAACAGTTTTTTTATTTTTGAGATTTCCCGGAATCTATCGGTCTGAATCGATCTAGAAATTGTAGAAAATCTAAGTTTAGTGAAGCCCTTTCGATTGCCGCCAATTGCGATCCAATCGATACAGCCGTTCTAAAGTTATGAGAGCTTTAGATACATACATACACACATAACTGTGAAGTGTAGGTATTGGAAAGTCAAATAAAACAAAAATAAATACTTATTATGAACGTGTATTTGTAATAAACAAATGATTGGTACTTTTACTAAAATTACAAACTAAGTATAAAAATGTTAAACTTTTTATAAACATTAAAGCGCTTACATATAAGGAATCTAAAGTTGAATATTCAATAAGTTCGCGAACCTGTAGCACTGCACACTTTAATAAGAGCTATGGCAGCTGTATTCTGATGATAATAATATTATTTTATGAGCCTTTATTCACACATGTATACCTAATTGAAAAATAACTAATAAATAACTCGTAGTAATCGCAATAGACATACATTCATTAGCTTTATTCGCGCACCACTGCAGGTTACAGTCACAGAACTCCACTCTCATCGGTTTATTGGAAAGAGAGATTTATATTTATGTAATATTGTAGACTTAGTTCACGCTGGTGCTTACAAAGTGGAGCGGAGTATTCAAGTTCGTCGTAGTATTCCTGCTTCAATTTCGTGAACTTATTAGGTTAAAATATACAGATTATAGTCAAACATACTAAATAAATATTAATGTTATTAATACGATCCGTTCCGATTATATTATACCTCATTAAAACGTAGGTAATAACTATTATATATGTATGTAATGTTACAAATTCAAGAATAATATTTTATTTTATAGTGAATAAATACTTACATACTTAATGTAATAAAATATTGTGTTATATACAGATAATGAATTAACTGTACACCTGGAATGACGATTATTCAAAAAGAGTAGAGACTTTCATGTTCAATCAAAATCATGAATTTTATTTTTTTTAACATGCGGTTAGGTTAGGTGATGATCACTTTCTAGCTAGATGTGAACATAATACAACCGTACCGTTGTTTTAACATTAAGGTTAACCAGGTTAAGCATAACCAGGAAAATAAGAAACCGCACCATATTGCGGTTAGAAATGGAACTATTTTGTTTATATACACTGTGGCGATTGGCCTCTGTATTTTATTTACCTAGCAACACTATTGTCGCTTCTTAGACAAGTTGAAACTCGTTATTGTTGATTAGAACTCAACTTCGAAATCTTGAAAGCTACTAACGGAAATTTAAAACTTATAATCAGTTTAATAATAAACAGTTGTTATACTATTACAAATGGAATTGTTATTGTGAGGTCCACAATCCTAGAGCACGTACTGTGTCAAATGTATTGCCATGCAAATAAAGCGACACCAGAACAGGTTTTTTATTTTCCTAGTCAAACTTTTACAGCATTATAGACATGAGCCAATTAAAACGAATATCAGATCTTAAGAAAATAAACATTACCTACTATTTCAGTTATATTATCAGCTAAGGATTATTTAATTGAATTGTTGCAAGCATTTCATATGACGACGCACTCATGAGGGAACACAAGTCCGTACACTGCTGTTGTTGGGCATGCTGAAACAAAAGAATGGATTAAAGATAAATTTTTATTTATTTTTTTATTTATTAAGTTAGGTGGAACTCATTTGGCAGTTCCACAACTTGTAATGTGATACATTTCAAGTTCTCTACCATATAATAAGAAACTTTCGGAAGCATATTAAACACGCATATTAATACATCGAGTTTACTATACTAGTGGTGAGTTTCTTAATGACAAGGTTGCCATGATTGTTAAATAGAAAAATGATGTTGGAAAAGGGCAACTGCTGAGTTTCTTGCCGGCTTCTTCTTGGTAGAATCTGCCTTCCGAACCGGTTGTAAAGTCACTACAAGCAGACATACCTACTTGACGTTTCAAAAGTCCTTATATTAGGCCTTATTTTTAATTTTTATTACTTAATTTAAAAAAATCCTGTGCCATTAATTCACACACGGCAGTAATTAAACTTTTGCAAAGAACCCTACGAGGGATTGAGATGCATGATATAATTTTTTTTTTAAATAAATATAGCCATATATCCTCCTTATTACATCAGCTACCTGCCAATAAAAGTTCTATCAAAATCGGTCCAGCCATTTCAGAGCATTAGCCGGAACTAACAGACAGACAGAAAAACAAAAATTGTAAAAAATGTTATTTTGGTGTATGTATCGTAGGTATGTAGTATATTCATATACATGTAGTAAATAACGGTTATTTCAATATTACAAACAGACACTCCAATTTTATTATATGTATAGATTTCTTTATATAAATATTATTCAGTTTCCATTCCATCTAAAATCGGAAAGAAAATGTGTGAATTGTGATGGATTATATCTCATTCCCTCCCACACATTTATGTGTTTCTCTCTTTATAGTGTCGTAGGTATTTCTGTTTCATCAGGTTTCAAATCACAGCGATTCTAAAGAAGTTTCACCTCAAAAATGAGCTAAAGTGATTTCAAGTAGTAATAGAGTTCTTCGTGACATGGTTAAAAATAAATTAAATAATGTTTCGGACCATAAATACTATGATTTTGGGATTTGCAGCCACTCACACATAGCTGTGGCAGTGTCGGTGTCGACCATAGTGCCATCTATTGAGCAGTTAATAATACTCGAACTCCGAGAGCACACAACAGATGTCAGGAGTGACCAGCTAACCTCACCACTGGACTTGATACGTGGTCAAAGTTGTTTGCTGTTTGGGATAGGTGACTACCACTGAAACCAATACCAAGACCGGCATTAACTGCCTGCTGAGGGAAAGCAACTGCTATAAGACGAAGGAGACCCGAATGGTAGAATTTTTTCACGCCATCTGTATGAAGGCATCTGCATTTTTCTCCTGCTAGCGAAAACTCTTACAGCCCCATCTATCCTTCGTTTTGAAATGTTTATTTTTGAACACGGTAAGAACCATCTTCAAACTAACAAGTTTTAGGAAAAGTGCCCTCTCTGGACGTTTGTGGATAAGTTAATGTAAGGGAAGTAGTACATAATATGATGGCGCTAAATAGTATTCCCTTCGGACAGACCCGTTATTAATTGTGTACACCTTACCTACTTTTATTAGATAATCCTTTCAATCTACAATGTTATTAAATTCAAATTCAAATATGTTTTATTAATGTAGGTAGACCTTATCACAGGCACCTATGAAGCGTTCATCCATATATCATGTTACCACTAATGTTAGGTGATGGTTATACTACATTTGTTAATTTAAAACTAAATCTAGGAGGGTTCCAAACGCTACGCTAGAACTTGGTCTAAGAAGAGCCCACAAAAAACTTTGCCGGGTTTTTTTTTGTTATAACCATCTCACAGTCCAATTAATATTTACCAATGAAATTAGGGAAATTCATACCCAAGCTTTTTTATCATACATGTTATCCTTAATATTATAATAGGATTTTCTATAAGCGTATGATTCATATAAACTTTTAACTCATTGATTTTATTAGAGATATCTCAAGGATTGTATCTGGTAAGTTATAAAATGATATACCTACATCATCGTCATCATCATATCAATCTGTTACCAGTCCACTACAGGGCACGGGTCTCCTCCCACGATGAAAAGGGGTTAAGGCCGTAAATCCGAACTAGGCCAGCGTGGTGGTTCGGATTGGTGGACTCCACACACCTTTGGAGAACATTATTTAGAACTCTCAGGCATGCAGGTTTCCTTCAACGTTGAAGCAAGTGTTATTTTAATTACTTAAAGCCGTCATAACTTAAAAAAGTTTAACAACAACTTTGCCATAGTTACGTAACATGAAGTTAAGAAAAAAATAATAAATTGATTCTAGATGGCGCTACTTGCATTTTGCTCAAAATAATGTTACACTGGAAACAGATAAATCGATACGCAGTTTATGAACCCGCCCATTTCGTTACAGCTGCATTACAATATAGCGATCTTGCTCTCTCATATTGAAAATGTGCTATTTTGGTATTTGACCAGCGGTAGGTGATCCCTGCCCTAACGCCTTTTAAATATAACTGCATCTCTAAATTTATCGGCCACGTTTAACGCAATCAAGAATTTAGTGCCATCCCTATCCGTTTTTTTTTTTTTTTTTTAAAAAATCCCTATCCGTTGTATCTGATTGTATTCTCACCTATTTTTTCTATTTATTTTCTAGCGATCGAAGGAATTAATAAACTAATATTTCTTCCGGGTCATAATATCTTCAACCATAGTATAATATTATCTTTATTTGTCTATACTTTTAAAAATTATCTATGGATGGAATGGTCTATAATTGATCTGTGACATAACGGTCTTTCAATCCATTCGAAAATAAAGTGAGGAGTCTACGTCATAATCAATAGTTTAAGCTCGCGTTGTAACGGCCGGCATGCTCACTATTTAAAATATTCCATTGTACTATTCAAGTTCATCATTAGACTTGTGCCCACGGCTGGGCATAACTCATGTCATTGGTTAAAGAGATTAATAGTATAAACTCACAAGGCTCTCCAATGCTATTACTAGTACCCATTTATAGTTTATGTTGGTTAAGAGATTCAAATAAGATTCCCATAAGATATTTTGATATTTAAATGACGCGGGTTGTCATCACCTCTGTATTTTATTTACCTAGCAACACTATTGTCGCTTCTTAGAGAAGTTGAAACTCGTTATTGTTGATTAGAACTCAACTTCGAAATCTTGAAAGCTACTAACGGAAATTTAAAACTTATAATCAGTTTAATAATAAACAGTTGTTATACTATTACAAATGGAATTGTTATTGTGAGGTCCACAATCCTAGAGCACGTACTGTGTCAAATGTATTGCCATGCAAATAAAGCGACACCAGAACAGGTTTTTTATTTTCCTCGTCAAACTTTTACAGTACCATCAGGTTTGAGACAATTGTCGAATGTCAGATCTTAAGAAAATAAATATTACTACTTCAGTTATATTATAAGCTAAGGAATATTTAATTAAATTGTTGCCAGCATTTCATATGACGACGCATTCAGTAGGGAACACAAGTCCGTACACTGCTGTTGTCCGTACACGCTAAGAATTTTAGACTAAGCCTGGTATCTATATAGTAAACACTATATTTAAACTAGATAGCCAGACAAAGGAGAAGCTCTGCAGTATGAACATTGTACACCAAAATATACAGAGCTTAACCGGGAAAGAATTAAAAATAGGACTGGAGCATATCTAGCAGTCAACATAAGGAATTTCAAAATGTCAGTGCCAGTGTGTTCTTCAGAAAGACTGCCATTCGAGATGGGTTCTCAATTTTTGTACACAATACTATAACTTGTAAGGAGCGAAAAGACATACTTAGTATTTCTGTTGAACGCACTGTACAACTGTCTTGTGTGGAGCCGGAGCGGTTTATAATACTGTGTGTATACCATCCCCCCTAAGTGGTTTTTAACCTTTTTGAAGATATGCTTAACCGATTGTTTGTATTTACTAAAAAAGCAATAGTATGCGGGGATTTTAATTACTAAATAATGCAACTGCGACTAGGTTGCTTAACTTATTTAAATGTTTTTTTTTCTATTATGTTTTTTTTTTAGTTTTAGTAAACCTACAATAATCACAGCGACCTCAGCGTCATTAGATTAGATAATATTTTTCTCTACTGTGATATCTTCGGTAAGTTGATAATTAACAACTTAAGATCAGATCATTGTGGCCAACAAATTACTGTTTTTAATAATATAAACAAAAATTAACCAATCGTCAAGAGTAGGCCGATAACTAAGAGCAAATTTACACGATTCAAACGTGAAATATCATCCAAAATTCCTGCCCTTGTATTTAAAAACGGTCATCTCGACAGCCTTTATGGTAATCTCTTTAATATTAAATAAAATGCATTATTAATATTATATAGATTTCAATAAAAAATTAAGTTTAGCGATTGGGCATCTATTGGCATATACAAAAGTAGGGATAAGTTGTATGAGCTCTATAGCGAAAAACATTATAACCATACTCCAACTTTTCCCCAACACGTAAAAAAGAACTCTAAAACGTTTAAGAACGTTTGCTTTCATGCTAAGTCGCTATACTTTAACAATTTTCTGGGCATGACCAGAGACTGTAGCAGGTTAACTAAGCTCGGCTGCCTGCGCCGTCAGAAAAATTAGACAGAGTATCAAAAAACAGACATAAAGGTCAATAGGGCAATATTTTCTTTAAGAAAATTACTCAACTCTTACTCTAAAAAGAACTCAAATGAATAGCAAAAAGACTCGAAAAGATAGTTTGTATCTAAGATATAGGAACTTCGCATTACTATCAATAGATGGCGTTCTTAAGGTGGTAGGTACCTACGAAGTTCGCTGGATTATCTAGTCAACCGATCTTTTATTTTCTCTTGAATATATAAAACCTAGCTGTTCCCAACGATTTAAGGCGCGATATCACCCACGTTCTTAATCGTAATCGGACAAGTTATGTTTATGTTGCTAACAGTGGCATGGTAATTGCAACTTCAGATTTATTTTAATAGACGACGCGCTTTAGGGGGTACGCAGCAGACCGGGAAATTTACAACCCGTAAAAAAAACAGTACCTTTTTATTCTCTTAATCCCTCAGTTTTGTTCCTAATTTGACATGAGGTTATGCACACGAAATACTCACCTGGGCTCTAACTAAGTACAGATTAAACATATATTTTCTACCCTTAAAAAGGGTTAGTAGGATTACCTTTCTCGCATCGTTGTCCATAATAGCCAGTACCCTCACATTTGCAAGTGAAACCGGGATCCTGTACAGTCTGTATGCAAATTCCTCGCTGGCAGGGCGTTCTCGAACACACATTTGAACTTCGTTCTGTCAAGCAAAAAACATTTTATTGTAAACTATAGTCCATAACTTATATCAGTCGGTAGGTACTACCGACGCTAGAAGTGAAACAGAAGTGTTAAGTTACAGTGTTTTATGGAATTCCTTGGCTTATTTTTATAAGAATTATTTTATAAAAATACTAGCCGTTTCCAGCCCGCTTCGCTGGGCGAATTGAAAAAGGAAATAAATTACATTTTATGTTTCATTTTTATTTATTTTTTTCATATTTTTATTATTCTCCTTTTTTTTATTTTTGTATGAACATAAATAGGCCCCGCGGATAGAACTGTAAGCATCGATATTGTTTAGACTTACTCAAATTCCAAATTCCATCGATTTAGCCTGTATCTTTCATCCAGGTGATTTTTCTCACTAATATTCATTGTAACTTTCAATGTGCAATCATTATAACATTTCCGTGCCTTTCTTCCAAAAATTAATAATAATTGACATGAAGAAAAAAATTTGAAATGAGCATTGAAAGTTTAAGTTAAAGTCATTGCAAGTCTCATATGTGAAGTTGAAATCTGTCTAGGTTCAAGTGCGCCGAATTTTCTGTTAACTAAAATTTTCTCCGTGACATCTATTTTTTATAGAAAATTAATTGTGCATGTTTTTTATGAATTCTATTGGAATAAGTAACTAAATTTCTTTTCCACATCTCATGTGCTTGGAAAATGCATTCATTTTAATCTGTTACATTTCCGCGATCCCGCAATAAAAGAATTCGTCGGTTATGTAGTCTGCAAAAGTAAAATGAATGTAAAATTCTTAGTCCGTTGATTGGATAGCTACATGTAAAGTTAAGTTTTTGAAACCTCTCAATGACTTTTTCTCCACTGCCAAAAAGACGATTGTTGTAAGGAAATACACGAATATCCCTACATACACGAAGATCCCCACCAAATTTGGAGTCTGTAGAAGTTACAGGTTAGAAATAAAAATTTTAGATTTTAACACCCACCCCCGCAATTCCTGTTGGAAGTAGACTTTATTGAAATCCATTTTGAGATGTTCTTTATTTGAATAATAAAAGATTCCTACCATATTTAGAATTTTTAGAAGCTATATTTCGAAATTGAAATTTTTTATTGTTAACACCCACCCCCGCGAACCTTATTGGAGGTGATTCATTGTAAAATCCGCTCGAAGATCATTTTTATATTACATATAGAACACTCTCACTAAATTTGGAGTCTATAGGAGCTATCGCTTGGAAATTGAAAATTTTCATTGTTAACGCTCCGCAATCTTCTTTGGGGTGGGATATCGTAAAATTTGTTCATAAATCATTTTTACATCACTTATAGAAAATTCCAACAAAATTTGGAGCTTGTAGGAGCTTTAGCTGGAAAATTAAAAATATTAATTGTTAATACCCACCCCCGCAACCCCCTGTGGGGTGAGCTATCGTAAAATTCGTTCATAGCCTATTTCTACACCTCGTACAGAAGATTCCTACCAAATTTGAAGTGTATAGGATCTATAGTTTAAAAACGGGAATTGTTCATTGTTAACGCCCCCGCAATCCCCTTTGGGGAATGAATTTCTTAAAATCTATTCATAGCTGACCTCTACATAGCAAAAGTAATATTCCTACCAAGTTTCACGTTTCTAAGTCTTATGGTTCCCGAGATTTCGTGGTGAGTGACTATATAGATGGGAATTCTTCGATTATCATCGAAATTTTTAACTTTTTATCGCGCTTTTTTAAAATTTTCTTACATACAAAACTTTCTCCTGACAATTCTGAAGATAAAAAAAAGCCCAATTGGTCCAGCCGTTCTCCACTACCGTGAGTAGATTCTTAGCTGAATGTAAAAAACCATAATCCGTTTAATACACTCTGTTGAAATCCATGAAAACAAAAGAATCAAGAGAAAATGCTTATCTTTTGTTTTTATTAGCGGGATAAATGTTCATAAAAGTAAAACAGCAATAAAAAAATGAAGGAATGTTGGAATTCAAAAAATAGATAGCCATAAACCATCTAGGAAAAATTTCGCATCGAATGGTGGTAGTTTCATGTCGATACGATCAGTGGTTTAGGCGTGATTGAGCCTCAAACGAAGACCATTTTCATTATATATATATAGAAGATGTTTTTATTAGCGGGATAAATGTTCATAAAAGTAAAACAGCAATAAAAAAATGAAGGAATGTTGGAATTCAAAAAATAGATAGCCATAAACCATCTAGGAAAAATTTCGCATCGAATGATGGTAGTTTCATGTCGATACGATCAGTGGTTTAGGCGTGATTGAGCCTCAAACGAAGACCATTTTCATTATATATATATATAGAAGATAAGATTGTTTTTATTAGCGGGATAAATGTTCATAAAAGTAAAACAGCAATAAAAAAATGAAGGAATGTTGGAATTCAAAAAATAGATAGCCATGAACCATCTAGGAAAAATTTCGCATCGAATGGTGGTAGTTTCATGTCGATACGATCAGTGGTTTAGGCGTGATTGAGCCTCAAACGAAGACCATTTTCATATATATAGAAGATAGAAGATAGATGTGGCCTATAATATAAAAAATGAGGATTGCTGAAGTTATTTAAATGACACTTGTCGTAACGTGGACCTTATTACATCGATAAAGTGCTCGTAATCCACAATATTGGACGCGTGTTTTCATTAACACTAACTTTTGCCCGCGACTTCGTCCGCGTCTGTTTGACAGTTTCCCGTAGAACAGTTTATTTCAGAGATCTGCTGATATTTTTAAGTTGTGTTAATGTTTCCTGTCGAAAATAAAATCGGGTGCTGTTTTTAATAATAAAGTTTTCAATAGTCCTTAAATTTTAAGTCCTCCGCTCCTTAAATGTCCGACTGGAATGAATTAAAAAGTATTTGTAGACAGAAAGTATTCAGTTACTATATTAATATAAGATGTACCTAGTAATTTTTGCAACACTTAACATGATTAGATGTATTACCACCGGGCTAGCACAGGTAGGAGACAAAAATCATATCCCCCGATTATATTCCCTGACAATTAACGTTTCCATCTGCTAAAGCACGGGAATATGGAATAGGAGAAGTTTAGCCCCGTTTATTATTATTACAACTTGTTCGGCAGTTGAAAAAGCTGTGGGAGAAGAAAATTTTGTATCGTTTTCCCGGGGATATAATTGTGACATTTCCATGCAGGTGACATCGTGGTCAATGACTATGTATTGGAGTTAAAAAAAGTCATGGTGGACATCGTTTAACACCTTGCTACTTGCTTAAGGGCTAACGTGTAGAGAATTACGAAAAAAAATCCGATGTCCGATTCGCATCGCCCGCCGGCCGCGGCACTTAAATGGGTCCTTAATTAATACACAGATAATCCGTCGCTTTGGTATTGTATACACCGAACACGATTGAGTAGATAGCATGAAATCTTTTGGGCTTCCGAATGCAAATATATAAATAAATATACTACGACGATATACATCGCAATCTAGCCCCAAAATAAGCTTGTATTTTGGTTATGAATATTTTTACGAATAATTTATAAAAATACTCATAATAGGTGTGTTTTAATTACTAAAATATCACTTGCTAAAACGGTGAAGGAACATATCGCGAGGAAACCTGCATGCGTGAAAGATTTCCATAATGTTCTCAGAGGCGTGTGGAGTTCACCAATCCGCACTGGGCCTGCGTGGTGGACTACGGCCTTGACCCCTGTAGTGGCCCGGTAATGGGTTTATACGATGATGACGATGAAGGATTAATACCCAGACACGTAATAACATTTATGTTCATCACACAAATATTTTTCACTTGTAGGAATCGAACCCACAGCCTTTGATTAGATATAGAAAGCAGCTTATCAACCGACATACTATGAATTTACATGTTCGGTCTTGCACCAGTTTCCTGTAATACTGTTTATAAGGAAACTTAACGTGCATTAAAATATTGCCCAAGTCTTAGCTATAATTATTAGCAGTATCTATTGGAAAGCCACCGTATAATCAGAAACTTAGCTGGCCACCGACTACGCCATTTTATTTTATATAAGAGATTTGTTATTTGATCAGGCTTCTATGGAGCCTAGATAAATGGGCATTAAAAACATATTTTACAATGAAAAGATTGTAAACACTGTAAGTACATAAATAAATTAGCGAAATTGAGTATCAATTAAAATCTTTCCCGGGCTGAGTAAATATCACGTTGCAATTTAAAATGAGTATCTCTCGTACGTAATTAAAAGACGACCCGTACTTTTTTAATATAGCAGCAGTCTCCAATGCAAAGGAAGGTATCCAATAGTTCTGGTCTGTTTGGTACTTGATTATATTAAATGCAATGGGTATCATTACAGACATGGTAGTAAGCCCACTTCAGACGTCTGTTTTCAGTTCATAAAGGTTGCTTCTTTGCTCTATATTTCATCTGTAAAACTGGAATGCTTTGTGAAACTTTAATCCATCGTATTTCATTAGCTTGTCTGGGACTTCTTAAAACAAAATGGCGATTTAATAAAGCTTCTCAAACGTTCACTCAACATCTTCTCAAGTAGGTGTATTGTATTTATGTTTTAATGAAATTCGTTAGGAAGCGAACTAGTATTGTTTTACAGTTTCAAAAGGTTATTTTTAATTTAAATTGCCAGACTAAAATTTTAAGTGTTTCGTTTTTGCATGCTATTTTTCTAGGTTATAATAAACATGTTATAATAAGTTTAATTAAGGAATATGTTAAAACAGCGAGGGTACTATACATTTGATGACAAAGTTGCTTGGAAGCATCCGGCTAGGCTTTCATCTCTCAAAATTGTAAATTTTTAATGTTGGAAAAGAGCAACTGCTGACTTTCTTGCCGGTTTCTTTTCGGTAAAATCTGCCTGCCGAACCTGTGGTAGAGTCATTACAAACAGAGGACTCGACTTTTCAAAGTGGTTAAAGAGTAGGCCCACTTGAAATAAATGAATTTTGAATAAGAATCTATATAGATTAACTGCGAGATAAAGAAGTTTAAAATAAAAGTTGTCTTTCGTTCGAGAAAAAATATTTATCAGGAGTTGTCGCTAGCCCATCATCGTCATCATCATCATATCAACCCATTATTGGCCCACTACAGGGCACGGTTCCTCTCCCACAATAACAAGGGGTAACGTCGTTTTTACTCCACCACGCTGGCCCAGTGCGGATTGGTGGACTTCTCACACCTTTGATTACATTATAGAGAACCCTCGCACATGCAGGTTTCCTCAGGATGTTTTCCTTCACATTGAAGCAAGTGATATTTAATTGCTTAAAATGCATAACTTAGAAGTCAGAGGTACGAGGGCCCCCGAAAGTGAAGTCGAAGTCGTACCCACTAGGCTAAGCTATTCAATATACTAGTTCAATATCCACACCATCTTAAGTCACGAACGGTGGGTGTGGATTTGCACGCAATCAGGGTCCACGCATTGATTGGACCAAATTGGTCCAACAACCTATTTATTATTAACTAGGCCAAGTATTTGGGTCACATCCGCCGATTTGCCCGCTGTTGCACTTTAGAATCAGCGGAGTGAAGTGATAGCCTGGTGGGTAAGGCTTCGGTTTTCTTTTCGTGGGTCCGAGTTCGAGCCCCGGTACAACACAAACTTTTCGGAGTTATGTGCGTTTTTAATTTTCACTTTATTTTAACGGTGTAGGAAAACATCATGGGCCGGTAATGGGTCGATATGATGACGAAGTGCGCCGCTAGCTTCAAAGGTTGGGAACCCCTGCGTTCGGTGATAGATAAAAAGAAAATAAATGGATACCTCTCAGTGCGTTGAGGCAAACCCTTCTGTTTTTATAGATATATTCAGTTTTGCAGCCGTGCCCGCAAGAGCAGGCGGTACCGTAGATTTTGCAGCCATACTGTATTTGGTCCGGCTCACAGGCCTGCACCACAACTGAAACATAAAAGCGTTAAATTTAAAAGCATATATAAAGTGGTTAAAGCCTATAAGCCCAAATGGAATAAAAAAAAACGCGCAGGAATCTCTCGCAGTGTGGGCTAGCTCTTACAATATGAATAAATAGATAACAGTAAAAGCTACCTGAAAGCATTTTCATTATAGAAGCAGACCACTGTAGCCTTAGTAAAAGATTTGCTACCTCGCAATCGAGGAGTCTAGTATCGAAATACTCGTACATCGCAGTAGAATGGATCTTATACGCATTGAATTTGACTACCATGCTTTATCTCTGAAATGAGCTACATTAAGTCCATTTTACTTTGGCGTTACAGAGTTTAATACTCGGAAACGAGTCCTCGATGGCGAGCGAGTTAATCTTGTACTAAAGCTGCTGCCACGTCTTTATTATATAAATACCCGCATGAAACTTACTTAATATGTTTGGAGTCACAAACAAACTCGTAACTGAGGTAGGTAAGCTGGTACTCAAAGCAGTGTCTATCCATTAACCAGTAGCCTTAGTACGAGACTTGCTCGCTCGCAATCGAGGAGTCGTTTTCGTCTATGGTAATACTTTGAACCTATGAATAATATAGATTTCATACGTGTTGTAAAATCCTTTAGCTCGGACATACGACAAAATGTTTTAGTTTTTTTAAGTTAGTTTTAAATTGCAATATTTTATAAGCTTATAATAATTATACACATTCCTATACGCATAGATAAAGTGAAACAATTTACGCACTTATTAGAATTAAAAAGTTATATTATGTATATCTGGTAAGTAGGAGGTCACTGGGGAAGTAAAACAATGTTCAGAAGGACAGGAATAGCGACTCTAATACGAATGACATAAGGTCCATTCTAATTTGAAAATACAAATTTTAAAACTTGATAGCGACTCCTCGATCGCGAGTGGGCAAATCTTGTACTGAGGCAACAGTACACTATTAACAACTCGACTTATTAATTTAAAGCTGCTTGTAAAGTTTAGTTTACTTTTGTTTCAACGATATTCATCAAAGTGCTCGTGAGTCTCCGTGAATAGGCAGTAAGCGGATTAGGGGCTTGGATCCTACAACGTTTATGATATTGCGAAAGCTTTCACCTTACCTCTTCCCGGAGGAACCTACCTCTTCCCCCCTTCCTCTCCCTTTGGGTGCATTGAGTTTGTTATTACGTATTATACGAAACATTTATTTTCCAAAGCGATTTAGTTTCTATGTCCAACATCGTCAGCCCCTTGAATGTATACAATATGCAACTAAGTTTAATTCACTAATGCTAATTTAGATACAAGTGCGTGTGTTCTTTACAAGACGGGTCAACAATATTGACGAGTGGAAATGTCAATCCAAATTTAAAATTCATTAAGTAGAGTTTATACGAACTTTTTGAAACGTCAAGTCAGTCTGTTTTTGGTGTCTACCACCGGTTCGGAACGCAGAATCTCCCGAGAAAAGCCGAAATTCAGCAGATTGCTCTTCTTCAAAAGCATTTCAAAGTTTAACAATCTTAAGAATTCTTTTAACTTTTGAGAGACGAGATTCCACATGTACTTGGGTATTTGTCTAGTGGGAGGTTCCAGCCGTGGTCACTGAACGTGCTACAGAAAAAAAGCCAATAGTCAACTGCTCGTAGCCCTTACAAGACCTTCCCCGAGGCCGTGGTGTTAATGGTTGAGGAGTTCTCCCAGATGGTGAAGTCCATCAGCTTTATTATTGCGACGAGCTTAAATAGCTTAGCGGCCGTGTAATACTAGTTATTGTGTAGTCCCGATGGCCATCTATGATCCTTATCCTGTATTCCATTCCTGACCATATGGTCAGTGGTGTGCATAGAGGGTATGCACAGGGTATGCAGACGATATAAAATAAAGAAACTCTAAAGTTACGAGTTGCCAAGGGTAATATAAATACGAAACAAAACGGGTGTTGTATTCTATCTCATTCCCTCCCATACATGTGTCGTCTATAAATCTGTCTATTTCTTGATCGTGAAGCATTGCGTTACATCGAGTTTAAAATCACAACGGTTCAAATTTCCCTTCAATAATTATTATAACACAAAGCAATACAATATAACTCCGTAGTGCAGTTTGCGTATGCGTTTTTTTTTAACTTTAGTTTTTGGCATAATTTTAAAATTAATTTATCAAGGAGAAGAAAATATTGACACAAATATAAATTCATCAACAATCGTTTTTTCCGTTGCATCCGGTTTGAAACCACGACGATTCTAAAGAAGTGTTACTTCAAAAATTGAAAACGTCATTGTCTCTGGTCAATCTTTGGTAGAAGTATTAAAAGTAAACCACATCATGCGTTTTCGATTAATTAAGACAGTCGAACTTAATTTCCTAAATAAAAGTCGAAAGAAATAAAATATAATTTAGATTTAACAGAAGTAAAAACTTATTGCTATAAATTAAAGTCACTCGGGCATGCTATATTGGATACGGATGAACGGGTTGAGCGGGGACGCATTTACATTGGGATTTCCGTTTCGACTTAATAACACGTATAAGCTATGGCTTTAATAACTATAAATTCAAATTTTAAAAACCTCCGACCGTGAATGAACGTAAGTCACTATTTTGTAGTAACATCCATCATGAATTTAAAATTTGTCAAGCCCTTGGATTAAATACTCATATTGGGAGAGTTGTGAAAAAAGGTATAATAGCTACGCCATATTGTAGTGGCGGCCATCTTGGCCACCCTCATCATCACACAAACACACAAACACAAACACACACACAGACACGTCAATCTTATAACACCCCATCGTTTTTGCGTATTATATTTTACATAATATGTTAGTAATAATTTACGGTTTAAGCATATGAGCCAGCTGATGGAAAACTATCACCTGTAAGCAACATGTTCTACAAGTTGCCGCCTTTTGTATCCACCAATTTCCGCTTTTGTCTGTTAAAAGATACAACTGCCTTATTCCTAATGAAATTTCGTTCTTTTAGTCAAGAGTAGTATTATACTGAATAGACGCTAGCTAAAATATGTTAAGCATTTTCAATATCTAGGACACGTTTTTACTGATGACCTTAAGATGATGTAGACATAGAACGAGAGCGAAGAGCGTTGACGGTGCGCTGTAATATGATGGTCCACAGGTTTGCCTGTTGTAGCCAGGGGGCAAAAGTTAGTTTGTTCAAAGCCTTTTGTCAAACCTTTTACACGGGATCACTCACTGTGGATCAGCTATACGCCTACGAGTTCAGTTTCATTGTGGTTTTCAGAATGCTGTTGGACTTACCACGTTATTGTAGCGCATCTGAAATGTTCGCGAGGACTCATACTGATTACTTTTTTGGCATCGGAAGGAAACGAGCAGTAACGGCATTCTGAAGGCATTAACAAATAGACACGATTCTCCAATATACAAGCTATATTTAAAAGTAATTATGTGTTATGATAAAGCTCTGATAATCTACTGGGTAGCACTGGAATTCATAGTTAAGAGGTGAAAAGGCCCTCAAAATTTACGTAGGGGTTGAATGTTGTAACATATTTTATTTGTCTTTAATAGCCAATCGCTGAAGAAACCCCTAACTTAATAGAGTTCCAAACATTATCGTCTATTATTTAACCCGGATGATTCTCTGATCCAATCAGAACCGCCAATAAATATTTATATATACAACTAGGAAAAGTCTAGAGGGTGGGTTGGGTAATCTTGTTACCAAAACTTGGTTAGCCAGCATTCTGCCCCTAACATCATCAACCTTTGTCAATGTATCGTCTTCTAACGGACCCTCTATCTTGACTATGAATTGCAGTGTGAGAGTTCGGCGTATCACTTTCGCAGTAAATCTGCGAGACTCTACCACCGTTTCGGATATACAAGGCTATGTCGTAAATTCGTTCCAAATTTACTTCTAACTCAAACACAAACTCTAGTAATATTTCGCCGCATACTGGGCCACCTTAATTTAAAGCTTATAAAATGGTAAGATTTAAAAAAAAAATAATTAAAGCTTATAAAATGGTAAAAATCAAAAAATAACACAAAATTTGAAATCACAAAAGACAAATATTTAAAGTTTTTGCCTAAAACAGATACAACTACAAATATTGGTGTTTTTTTTCACCATTTTGATGAAGAATTACGTTTTTTTTAAACCTTATAGTTATAATCCGCAACGGGATATTGTTCATGACATGCATATTTGAATATGTAAGAGGTGAAGTATGAAGCAGTGATAGCGCATTGGGAAGGTGCTCGACTCCACTTTCGGGGAGCCGAGTTCGAATCCCAGCACGCACCTCTAACTTTTCTTAGTTCTTTACGCTTTAAGTAAATCAAATATCTTTTATTATCTCTTAATTTTTATTAGAAGCAAAAATAAACTCGTTGTGCAGTTTACTAGGCTACACAAAATTGCCAATGCCTTCAAGGGCAATTGTATATTATTTTATAACAAATTACCAAATGAAATCTTTGAGTTGTCTCTCAATAAGTTCAAAGTTTATATAAAACGTAAGCTTACAGAAAAATCCTATTATAACATTAAGGATTATTTAAACGATAAAGCTGGGGTGTGAATTGCTCTAGCTTCATAGCTTTATTTAAATTTACTGGAAGATGGTGATAACAAAAAAATAAATTTACCCGGCTAAGTTTGTTGTGGGCTCTTCTTAGACCAGGGCGCGTTTGGAACCCTCGTAGCTTTAGATTTAAGTTGGCGAACGAAGTTATCACCATCCCGTTACAATTATGTAAACAAATATGTATGAACGCTTCATAAGTGCCTGTGATAGGCCTACATGAATAAAGAAAATTTGAATTTGAATTTATCACATGCTTCAACGGTGAAGGAAAGCATCGTGAGGAAACCTGCCTGAGAGTTCCACATAATGTTCTCAAAGGTGAGTGGAGTTCAGTAGGGTAGTAACTAGCCACCAGACCGGAACAGAGAAAATTCAGAAATTATGATTTTCCAAATTGCCCTTCCCGGGAATCGAACCCAGGACTTCCTACTTAAATTCAAAGCGCTCACCGTTGCGCCAGGGGGGTCGTCAACTAAGCCCTTAATTATGTGATAACATTTACACGTGGCGACGCTCATTTCGTTTGTGTTATCATTTGTGGATATTATTGTTTTTAATGCTATCTAGGCCGGACTCTAATCTTATAACTGTTGCCATAACAATCTGTGACCCCGTTTGCCTTATAGTACAGACGCTCAAATACTTTGCACGACACGCACTGGCATTTTTTTGAAACTACATCTGTGAAAAAAACCTATTACTTACTTACCTAATAGTTTTAATGAAATTGATGATATTATTTAAACATGACGGCCGACTGGCGCAGTGGGCAGCGACCCTGCTTTCTGAGTCCAAGGCCGTGGGTTCGATTCCCACAACTGGAAAATGTTTGTGTGATGAACATAATTGTTTTTCAGTCTCTGGGTGTTTATATGTATATTATAAGTATTTATGTATATTATTCATAAAAATATTCATCAGTCATCTTAGTACCCATAACACAAGCTACGCTTACTTTGGGGCTAGATGGCGATGTGTGTCGTAGTATATTTATTTATTTATTTATGATACTGTACTTGATATGAGATGGTACGAAATTATCAAGTATACTCGCGATAGTACTTATCATTTCAATAAATTATTGTAGGTAGGTACGCCAGAAATGGTTGGATGCATGTCTAATATATTAACAAAAAATAAGCAAATAAAATAAAATACCTTTACAAGGTATATACCGCAAGAATACGGAAATCGGGAAGCAGTGTCCTATGTGCTACTACTAGCATCCACTGGGAAAATTAACGCGTTTCCGTAGCGTGGGTAGGGCAAACGTACCACACAGGTATACTAACATACTCGTACATGTATACAATGGGTTCCCCAGGCGTCGAAACAATAGGGACATGTGGTGTTTTTTAGTTTGGGTACATAACCTCCACATAACCTCCGTCTTGCCCAAGAGTCAGAGCAATAAGGCCTGCCAAAAACAAAGGGCTAAGCTACCCGTTAGGAGAGGCCTATAGTCCAACAGTGGACTGTTATGTTAATAAATTAATAAGTATCAGTCATCTAAATTCTCCGAATAGCGTCTATCGTGTTTGCATATTCCGGCAGCCGCCATAAAGCGCCCAAACTTTTTGAACGAATGAACTTTAGACATAAACACAATTGATGTTTCGGTGAAAATGTGTATTTTTCTTATGAAACATGGAAAGTTTTGCATTAATACTGTAATACACCATCGGGAGTGAGGTCATTTTATATATCATAAAAGCACTACCTACTCTAAAGTGTATAACACAAGCTACGCTTACTTTGGGGCTGGATGGCGAAGTGTGCATTGTCGTAGTATATTTATTTATTTATTTAAAGTGTCTGTTCAACTAATATTTGAAAAAGTTTCAATTTTTATTGTAGTAGATGTAATTGTTTTATGCTTAGTTTTTTGAGGGCTTCTTCTTAGACCCTTTGGAACCCTCGTAGCTTTAGTTTTAAGTTTACGAATATGGTTATCGCCATCATCTTACTACCGTGTAAATCTCATGTTATGTGTGCATCAAAAATGCCGCCTTTCGGCCTACTTGAATAAATATATTTTTGACTTTGACTATGCCTACCTAGATTGAATGATGTAACCTACTGACAATCGGTCAGTACCAGTCTTGTATAGTTGTGTTTTAACAAAAATAAAAAAGAAAAAAAGAACAACTACTGAGTTTCTTGCCGACTCTTCTCGGTAGAATTTGCTATCCAAACCGGTGGTAGAGTCACTACAAACATACATACTTGACGTTTCAAAAGTGCTTATACAGTAGGCCTACTTGAAATGAATAAATTTTGAATTTTTTGAAGTTTGTTTCGCGGCCTTTGACGGTAGAGTGGTAACTAGCCACAGCCTAAGAACCTTCCAGCAGACCAAACCAGACGGAATTCAGTAATTATAAATTCCTAAATAGCCCTGAATCGAACCTGGTACCTCCCATTTATAAGAGCACAAGTCCCTCTGCATCCTATTTGTAGAATACTGCAGTACCTACTCGTACATCGGAAGTTGCATTTGATAGCGTTTGTTTATCAAATACATGATTCTATATGTAGGTACATTTTATGTAGTTATTAATTATGATATAGATACACTTGGCTTCATCTCAGTATTATGAATGCGAAAGTATAAATAAATAAATAATACTACGACAATACACACACACATCGGCATCTAGCCCCAAAATAAACATAGCTTGTGTTATGGGTACTAAGATGACTGATGAATATTTTTATGAATAATAGTACATAAATACTCATCACACCAATATTTTCCAGTTGTGGGAGTCGAACCCACGGCTTCTGACTCAGAAAGCTGAGTCGCGGCTCAATGCACCATCGGCCATCATATATGTGTTGTTGGGTTTCAACTCTATTTCTTTCACGCAGCAACAGAGCGAAAATGGCGTGATTTTATACGTCACATTTTACGGCACAAGGTTTATCTCCTACAACACGGCTAGCATGGGCAGGAGACAATTATATCCCCGGGGAAAGGATAAAAATTTATCTTCCCCCACAGCTTTATCAACTCTCAGAGCACAGCGCACAAGTCTAAATAATATCCAAATAATATGTGTAATAATAAACGGGGGTAAACTTCTCCTATTCCATATTCACGTGCTTTAGCAGGTGGACACGTTAATTATATGCATTGTGAGGGGATTTAATCGGGGGATATAATTTTTATCTCCTGCCCGTGCTAGCCCTGCAGCTCGGCAAAGGCCTCTTCAGGGTGTTTTCACATATACCCACAACATTAAAACCCGCCTAACCAGATTGTAGCTCGCGATCTGGTTTGGCGGGTTTTAATGTGTTAAAAGACACAGGGGTGGCTACCGCCAATTTTTCTCTACTGTGATTCTATTTTTACGCAAAATGTTATCCCGGGAACAAAACCCGGGAATCGAAGCCTCGTGATCACACCCATAATAGATACGAGACGGTGCGATAGCGAGCTTCATACGTAGGAGGGTAGAGCTGAGACTCACCACGCTGATATAATGCGGTTAAGCGGGCTTCAAAGATGATTTTTGAAACGATAATGACGATTGTAATTAATGTGGCGCTTAGTTACAAGTTGCGCAACCGACCCACAGGTCGCCACCAGATACTAACTGACATAAAAGTTCTATAATACGTGCATACTAATGGCATATGTATCATACTATATGGCAGTTTGTATGTTTGTTTCTCCTTCACGCACGTCTCAATTATGTGCTTTGGTAGTGGGTAGTGTAGTTTATGCATACGTCTGTTACTGCTACAGTTTTCAAATAAATCCAAGCTTACTTTAACAAAAATGATAGTCTCACAAAAGTATATACATTGTTTGACTTATTTTGTTTGTTTGTTTTATGCTCTGTTTATAGGCTTTTAGGTACAATGCCGTAAAGAGAGTAAAATTGCAGCTTCTAGTGTCGCTGGAAACTCCCAACAATAGACTTATATCCAGTGGCGTGCATAGTGGGTATGCACAGGGTATGCAGATGATATAAAATGAGTTATATTAATCCAGACTTAAGCGTAGGCTTTTTATAAACTCTCACAATGCCTAACCCTAAGTTTTTTATAACTCGTAGATTTTTTTCATTTTATGTAATCTGCATACCCTCTACTGTGTGCACTGGGTTTCATGCCAGGATATGCATACAGCAGGAAAATTGCATAAAATGGAAAAAATCCTCCTCTTATACGGGCTATATTAAAATTTGAGGGTATGCAGTGCTTTTGTGCATGTATGAAGTGCACACCACTGCCTATATCCAATAGTGGATATCAATCGATTGATAGGATGATGATGATGATAATGATCCTAACCTATCCTAACCTAAATTTGCAAATAAACAAATTAAATAACAGTCCTATGCTATAAAACCATTAACGGAAGCAGTCAACATGACCACGTTCTTTCAAACGAAGCTATCTTAAGCATTCATATCATTTCCTCTGAATTTAGCCAGATATATTATATAATACTAGCTCAGTCCCGTGGTATTACCCGCAGTGAAAAGTCGTGTGGTTGCTCTGTTATGATGTCTAGGAAGGACAATATTTGGTGTAAAAATACACTTGTTTCTGTTAACAATCCTTGGGTATTTGATGTTTTTTGGGGACCAAAACTAGTCTATGTTACTCGCAGTCTTTTAAATTATCTCTATGCCAAAAATGAGGTCGATTGATGGTTAAGGCGTAATGGAGGGACAAACATACAAAAAAACACACTGGCGAATTTATAATATAAGCAGTAAGTTGTAGATATCAGTTTAAGCATCGGTTGAGGTTGGCAAAATTAGTCAGATTCAAAAAAAATCTAAATTAAAAATTCATTTATTTCAAGTAGGCCTAATATAAGCACTTTTGAAACGTCAAGTCTGTCTGTTTGTAGTGATTCTACCACCGGTTCGGAAGGGAGATTCTACCGAGAAGAAGCCGGCAAGAAACTCAGCAGTTGCTCTTTTCCAACATCAACAATTTACATTTTACATTTTAACATTCATTTTTCTATCTTGTGAGAGCTGAAAGCGGAGCCGGATGCTTCCAAGCAACCTTGTCATTAGTCGTCGTCAATGGAATTACTTCCAACGTTTCATTTCTTTATAAAAGTGATTGCATATTTTATTTCTTAAGCATAGATCAACGGGTGCATTCGAAATATCGACAAATTCAAAATATTATCGTGGTACGAGTATGTACCCGTTCCTCTATGCTTAAGAAATGTTGATTTATCCCTCAGTTCTCCAGGGAATTTGAATTTAAATCAAACTGACTCATAACAGACTGTGGTCGGGAAGTAGAAGCTAGGATAGCGTGACTTTAAGGACGACAATTCTAAAATCAACATTGGCAAAATTAGATAAAGCTAATTCAATTATGTACCGTCTGAGTTTATCTTGTTCCTCCTTTCACAAAGTTCTCTGTGTTTTTTTAGGAATTTTAGGCTCTGGGCGAAATTAAAAAGGTTTTTCTGAAAATCTTAGTAGGTACCAGCATTTTTTTCACCACAAGTTAGTCCTTAATAGCTTGGCCCTTCTTTATCGGTAGGGAGGTAAGCAGCCATGGGCAAAGCCTCCCACCAGACCACAAAAATTAAAAAAATATAAATTTTCGAAACCGGAACCTCCCACTTAAAAACACAGCGCTCACCTCTGCGCACGGGAGGTCATCATACATGTAATAATCGATAAAGACCGCAAAAGCATTTTAGAGCAGCAATGTGGGTCTATACTCTTATACTTTCGCTCCTATGAGAGGAGATCTGTGTGGATATAAGCTAGAAAAGGAAATGTGCTAGAGTACTCCATCGATCGATACAGTTTGGATACGGCGGACATTCGCCGCTGATACTGCGAAAATAAACTATTGTTATGTATTGGAAAGGTACAATATTGCCAGTTTTAATAGGATCAGAAATATTTTCCCGTTCAAATTAATTTACATTTGGGAAGCATGTTTATTTTTCACTTTCTTAATTTATAATGGAAAAGCTAAACTATTGAATAAGAGAAATTAACTCGTTACCGACCCACACTTGCCTACCCCCACGTGCTATCTGGAGACTGGTTACGGGGGGGAAAATTTCTTTATACAAAAGAAAAAGAAAGGGAAAGAAATTAAAGACTCAATCAAGTGCTACAGTGAGGATTATACATTGGAATTTATGTATTAATCAAACAAAATTGACGGCCGATTGGCGAAGTGGGCAGCGACCCTGCTTTCTGAGTTCAAGGCCGTGGGGTCGATTCCCACAACTGTATCCCAAATGTTTGTGTGATAAACATGAATGTCTTTCAGTGTCTGGGTGTTTATCTATATATTATAAGTAGTTATGTATTTTCTTCATAAAATCATTCATCAGTTATCTTAGTACCTATAACACAAGCTACGCTTACTATGGGACTAGATGGCGATGTGTGTATGGTCGCAGTAAATTAAAAAAAGAAGTAATAAATTTGCGTTTTTTAGTTATAAATACTTAGTAGGTACCACTACGGAGTTAATGTTGACCAGTCTTATTTCGGTCCTTATTATTATCATTACACATTATTGATTATAATACCGGAGCAGCTTTGTGGGTCTTATAACATTAAGATCCCTGTTTTATTTAATAAATAAGCCCTTCAAAGGGTGAAATAACCACGAGCGAAGTCACGGCGCATAGCTAAGTAACATTCTTAACAACATGTGATACACTTTTAAGAACATGTAAGAGTTAACTCGCATCTTGCCTTTTAAGAACGCATTTTAAGAACATGTAAGTGTTTACTCGCATGTTGATTTTAAAGTGACAATCTCAAAGTCATAATTAAAAAATAAATTGAGACAGCATTGCAAGAATTCGCCGGATTAAAATGGAATATGCATGCAAAATAATATAAATTCGCGTAAAAATAACAAAATATAATTTAATAAAAATATTTTCACCGTACTCAATTCAATTCAGATTCCAATTCATTTTCAGTGCAATCGTGAATGCGATCAACAATATACTAGAAGTAGGTCTATAGTCCAATTTAAAGTCCAAAATCGAATAGAACAAGGTTAACATCTTTTTATCATCATCATCATATCGACCCATTACCGGTCCACTACAGGGCACGGGTCTCCACCACGCTGGCCCAGTGCGGATTGGTGGACTCCACATACCTTTGAGAACATTATGTACAGCTCTCAGATATACAGGTCTCCTCACGACGTTTTCCTTCACCGCTGAAGCTAGTGATATTTTTAATTACTTAAAACGAACTTAACTTTGAAAAGATTCGAACTCGGCCCACCGAAAGTGAAGTTGAGCTCCTACCCACTGCGCTATCACCGCTTATGACTTTTACTCTTTATCAATGGTTGATTATTTAATAATATAGAATTTATCGTAATAATAATGTGATAAATTCAATATTTTTGCATCATCTGCCTGTAAACGTCCACTTAACTGTGTTGTGCCAATTTAGTTAAACACTAAATTCTAAACGTAAATATTACTGCCAGAGTATTCTGTACATAGTTGGCACCAAATTAAGCGAGCAACTGTGGAATGTCGCCACCCTACAACGCCTAATGTGAGTAGAAATGAACTCAGTCGGAAACTCATGTTTCAGAATTCGAAGTATGGATGGATTTTTTTTTTTGATGCCAACGTTCCCAGTGGCTAGCTAAATTTGGTTACAACTGAGGCTTTGGTTTCAAGTTTTGTGATTCTTGTGCCAATGTTCTATGTGGAATGGAATAGTGCTATTTTAGAAATGTAAATTCGGCTTAGTTTACAGATTTTGTAAAGGAGATTTAGCACTGCCTTTTTACTAGTTAGCTTAACGACAATAGTTTAGGTAACTATTGTCGATAAGCTATGCATGATCATCGTTATCACATGAAACAATTATCGGCCCACCACAGGGTGTCCTCACACAATGAGAAGGGTTTAAGGCCATAGTCCACCACGCTGCCCCACTGCGGATTGGTGGACTTATTCAAAAAAGTTTAGTCATCATCATAACCATCATCATAAGCCCACTGCTGTGGCCGGGTCTTCTCCCATAATGAGGAGTCAAGGCCGTAGTCAACGATTCTGGCACAGTGACGATTGGTGGACTCCACACGCCTTTTGAGAACATTATGGAGTTCTCTCAGGCAGGCTTGTTTCTTCACGATGTTTTCATTCATCGTTTAAGCAAGTGATACTTTCATTACTTAAAACGCAACAAAAAGTTAGAGGTGAATGCTGGTATTCGAACTCTGCTCCCCGAAAATTAAGTCAAACCCTTAACCACTGACCTATTACTTCTACTTTTTATTTCTATCCTCTTATTTGACTCGTACACTTTTGAACGATCATAGATCTTAATCAATAATATTTTATATGGTTACTTGAAGATGTAAGATAGAGATAAAAATGACACTACGACACAAAAAGTGTGCTATGATAAAGAGATTTAAGTTAATGTTATATTTTTATTTCATTTATTACAATTTTTTGTATCAGTATATGCTACAATAAAACTTTGATTCACGATGAAGTTAAAATCTCTAGCATCATAGTCACCACTGGCACAGGCCTCCTTTCTCATAGGAGACGGTTCTAGAGCATTGACCCACCACGCTACTCCAATGCGGTGGGCTTTATCGATTATATAAGTGATAGTCAAAGTCAAAGTCAAATATTTCTTTATTCAAATAGGCACATAGATGATGCGTACATTACATGTAAAATATGACATAAAAGTGAGTTGATGGCAATAACTAAATTCGTCACCCACAACAATGCCCGTTCTTTTTTTATCACCATCTCACTATGTCATTTAAAACTATTAAAGAAGCAACCTGGTTAGAGCAATAATTTACACCCAAGCATTTTTATCGTTGACGTAGCCCTTAATACTATAATAGGACTTTTCTATAAGCTTACGTTTAATACAAACTTTGAACTTTTTCACAGATATCTCCAAGATATTAACTGGTAGTTTATTGTAAAATTGTATACAATTTCCTTTAAATTAATTACTTATTTTATGTAATCTAGTATATTGCCCTGCAAGTTTATTTTTGCTTCTGATGTTCAAATTAAGACAGAGAGACAGATAACAAACGGGATCGATGGTTCAACGTGCTCTCCGAGGTAAGCGGGTGAAGTCACCACCAATTAATAAGTGAGTTAACTATTAAACAACCAGAAGTCTTATTTACGACTAGATGTACCCTGCGTTTTATCTCGCGTTTATCTTCATCTACAGATCGCAACGGAGTGCTACATAGTCTACAAATTGCCCTGAAATACGTTAAGTAGTTTTCGCTTGATGCGCGCACAAACCAACCGACATACAGACAAACATATACACAGACAAATAGATAATAATTCACAAAATTGCATTTTGGTTTTTCATTACTTATTTCTAACGTATCACGCAGTGTAGTGCTACAATGTCTACAAAACGCACTCAAATACGTTCAGTAGTTTTCGCTTGATGGGCGCACAAACCAACAGACATACAGACAAACATATACACAGACAAATAGATAATAATTTAAAATAGCATTTTGGCGTTCCATTACTTGTTTCTAACGTATCCCTGTTATTTTTTTTTTTGGGAAAATCTTTAACGTACAGACACAGCTAGTCACACGATTTATTAAATGATTTAAATATTAGACGGTAACCGAGGACATTTCTAATAAAAGAGTTATAGTCATAATCTTTACGCGTATATCAAACAAACATTCGGCTACTCTAACGTGCGGCTTTCGTTTAATTAAAGCCAGCGTTTACCTTCGTTGGTCAACAAAGCTTTGCCGTAGTCGGCATACCTACTGTTGGCTAAATATTTGTTAGGGACAGTGAATAGAAAGCATGTAAAGTAGTAGTAATAAAGCAGTATTATTATAATTATTGTTACATTTCTATCATTTATTGTGTCATTTATTGTGTTTCTTTTAATTCTCAACAATTTTAAATTACCTAACACAGTACTTTTATTTGAATCTAAAAGCAAACGGTCAGAGCCTCAAAGTTATTATTATTATTACTATATACATCAGTTTTAAAAATAAATATGTATATTTGTTTCGCATCAACTGTAACATTAATCACTAAAAAAACAAGTCTTTATGACGCCCTCTTTGGCACAGTGTTGAGTGCTGTGATCTTATAAGTGAGAGGTCCCGGGTTTGATCCCCAACGGGGGAAATTAAAATTTCACTCATGAGAATATTTACAACTCATTTCTATGAAGTTTATATTAAAACTATGAAGAACGGCACGTAACAAAACATATGAAATTACATACATAATTTCTGAATTTTCTCGTGTAGTGTTTTGTTGTTCGTGGTTAGTTTACTCCCTATCGATGGAAATAGCGTTTTGGTATGATGCCGTTTAGAAACCAAAGAAGTATTAGTATAACTGTCATACCTCTAACAGGTTATCCCGCTACCATATTAGATCGCATCATGACTTACATCAGGTGAGATTACACTCAAGGGGTAACTTGTAATGGAATAACAAAAAAGTTATTAATAACTTATGAGTTCTGAGTTCGGCTTAAGGTGATTGAAAAACATATTAAAATTTTATATAAAATATATGCAGCACGGCAAAAAATATATGAAATATTTTACGATCTTATTTCTCAGTAAATATTTATCTGATTAGACACGATTTCAAATTCTCATTGGAGGGAACTTTGAGAAGAATTTACTATTCGTCTCAAAGTCAATGAGATCTAAGTTCCCTCCAACAAAAATTTGAAATACTCTTTTTTTTTCTTCTTTTTATTATTAGGTTAAAAATAATTTAAATTAGTAAACACATGATGATAATTACAAAATATCATTAATATTTACAAAAAATATTGCGACAGCTCATGGGTCACCAGACGTCAAGACCAATTTTTGGGACACGATGTTAGTTATTTATTAAAACTTTCTTATTTATTTATTAAAACATTGTATTTAAAACGTATAGTTGACTTTACTGAGTATTTTGGGGTTTTGTAATCAAAGTGTAGTTGTTTTAATTGGGAACGAGTTGAATTTACGTTTGGTACGATATTTAGAAGATTATTTCTCCCTCTTATGCTCAATTTCTCGTTTTCAGAAGTTTATTTTTAACATAGCCTGCTGTTAGAAAATCTTATACTCCGGTTAGGGCTTCGGCTATATTTTCGAGGGGCCGAGTTTGAATCCCAGCACGCAACTCTAACTTTTCTGCGTTGTAACCAATTAAACGCACAACTTGAAGAGAAACATCGTGAGGAAACCTGCCTGACAGTTTTCCATAATTCTCAAAGACGCGAGGAGTCCACCAATCCGCTCTGGGCCAGCGTGGTGGATTACGGCCTAAGCCCTACTCATTCTAAGAGGAGACCTTTTGTGGACCGGTTGATGATAATGATGATATTTAACATTATACTGCATTTCTAAATAAAAATCTAAAAGCTTTTATGTACTTTTTCTTCCTAAGTGAACTAGAAATTGTATTCGTTTTTAATATCCAGATAGAACCGGATTTAGCTGGAACGGTAGCTAGATTTATCACACAAAATTTGGTCTCGTCATATTTTACATAATTTACTAGAAGACGATATTACAGATTCAACTATATCTGAAAGAATGGTTCCGTCAATCAGGTCTTAGTTATCTTTTCGCGTGAATTTTAGCTTATGTATGTTGTGGCATCAAAAGCATGCTAATCAGCTACAATTTACGCGAAATATTGTAATAGCGTAACCGGGTTTTGGCACCAGGAGTTCAGCCCCAGAGCTCGAAGAAACTAGGAGTACATCAATCTAAGGGCGCCTACCTTCGAGGCTCGGAACTAAACTTACTGACGTCATCTTAAGTTTATGGTTGTCGGACCAGTATTTCGTTCATACTGTGATGCGATTCACGGCTGGATGGCGATCAAAATCGGGATCGTCTTCGCTGGCTAAGAAACACAGAGATTGTATTTCTGTGTTCTACTAAAAATTTGATCTATCGAGATGTAAAGAACGTTTTTTGTGCGGCTCCAATCAGGGTCGTCAAAACATGTTCTAGCAACCTGCACGTCGGCGTTTTGTCGTCGCACGCAAAAGCTTTCAATTATTAAAATGAAACTCCTTTCATCAGAACATTATCCAACCCTTAAAGTATTTAGATATATACAAGAAGCAAATCTTTTATGTTTATAATTTTATAATAGTCGTTTTTCGAGATGGATTATATCCATCTATTACGAAATTTTATCGATATCGGTTATATAATTTTAGCATAGCAAGATTAACTCAATTGCCTTATGAAACTGGTATGTTTTAAAGAATAAAAATTAGTCGTCTTTTTCATAGTCAACTATCTCTCGTCAACTACTTGCGCCATTGCTGCGTGAAAGAAGGACAAACCTACAAACACACTTTCGCAAAGTTTGATATGTTGCTAAAAGTTTCATGTCTAGGTAATATTTATAATATAACTAGCCGTTTGCCGCCCGCTTCGCTGGGCGAATTGAAAAAGGAAATAAATTACATTTTATGTTTCATTTTTATTTTTTTTTTCATGTTTTATTATTCTCCTTTTTTTTATTTTTGTATGAACATAAATAGGCCCCGCGGATAGAACTGTAAGCATCGATATTGTTTAGACTTACTCAAATTCCAAATTCCATCGATTTAGCCTGTATCTTTCATCCAGGCGATTTTTCTCACTAATATTCATTGTAACTTTCAATGTGCAATCATTATAACATTTCCGTGCCTTTCTTCCAAAAATTAATAATAATTGACATGAAGAAAAAAATTTGAAATTAGCATTGAAAGTTTAAGTTAAAGTCATAGCAAGTCTCATATGTGAAGTTGAAATCTTTCTAGGTTCAAGTGCGCCGAATTTTCTGTTAACTAAAATTTTCTCCGGGACATCTATTTTTTATAGAAAATTAATTGTGCATGTTTTTTATGAATTCTATTGGAATAAGTAACTAAATTTCTTTTCCACATCTCATGTGCTTGGAAAATGCATTCATTTTAATCTGTTACATTTCCGCGATCCCGCAATAAAAGAATTCGTCGGTTATGTAGTCTGCAAAAGTAAAATGAATGTAAAATTCTTAGTCCGTTGATTGGATAGCTACATGTAAAGTTAAGTTTTTGAAACCTCTCAATGACTTTTTCTCCACTGCCAAAAAGACGATTGTTGTAAGGAAATACACGAATATCCCTACATACACGAAGATCCCCACCAAATTTGGAGTCTGTAGAAGTTACAGGTTAGAAATAAAAATTTTAGATTTTAACACCCACCCCCGCAATTCCTGTCGGAAGTAGACTTTATTGAAATCCATTTTGAGATGTTCTTTATTTGAATAATAAAAGATTCCTACCATATTTAGAATTTTTAGAAGCTATATTTCGAAATTGAAATTTTTTATTGTTAACACCCACCCCCGCGAACCTTATTGGAGGTGATTCATTGTAAAATCCGCTCGAAGATCATTTTTATATTACATATAGAACACTCTCACTAAATTTGGAGTCTATAGGAGCTATCGCTTGGAAATTGAAAATTTTCATTGTTAACGCCCCCGCAATCTTCTTTGGGGTGGGATATCGTAAAATTTGTTCATAAATCATTTTTACATCACTTATAGAAAATTCCTACAAAATTTGGAGCTTGCTGGAAAAGCAGCTTTAGCTGGAAAATTAAAAATATTAATTGTTAATACCCACCCCCGCAACCCCCTGTGGGGTGAGCTATCGTAAAATTCGTTCATAGCCTATTTCTACACCTCTTACAGAAGATTCCTACCAAATTTGAAGTCTATAGAAGCTATAGTTTAAAAACGGGAATTGTTCATTGTTAACGCCCCCGCAATCCCCTTTGGGGAATGAATTTCTTAAAATCTATTCATAGCTGACCTCTACATAGCAAAAGTAATATTCCTACCAAGTTTCACGTTTCTAAGTCTTATGGTTCCCGAGATTTCGTGGTGAGTGACTATATAGATGGGAATTCTTCGGTTATCATCGAAATTTTTAACTTTTTATCGGGCTTTTTTAAAATTTTCTTACATACAAAACTTTCTCCTGACAATTCTAAAGATAAAAAAAAAAGCCCAATTGGTCCAGCCGTTCTCCACTACCGTGAGTAGATTCTTAGCTGAATGTAAAAAACCATAATCCGTTTAATACACTCTGTTGAAATTCATGAAAACAAAAGAATCAAGAGAAAATGCTTATCTTTTATTTTTATTAGCGGGATAAATGTTCATAAAAGTAAAACAGCAATAAAAAAATGAAGGAATGTTGGAATTCAAAAAATAGATAGCCATAAACCATCTAGGAAAAATTTCGCATCGAATGATAGTAGTTTCATGTCGATACGATCAGTGGTTTAGGCGTGATTGAGCCTCAAACGAAGACCATTTTCATTATATATATAACATAATAGATAGATTGTAATAATATAGATTGTAACATATTTTTATACCTAGGGTTGTCGAAAATAAGTTATTTTCCGTTATTTTCTAGTTTGAAGAAAAATGGTATATAAATATAGGTTTTTTTAAGAATATAATATTATATTTTCTATTCCACTACAAGTAAGCCCTTCACTGCAATCTCACCTGCTGGTGATTGATGATGCAGTCAGATGTTGGTAGCGGGCTAGCCTGTTAGGGGTAATATTAAACCTATACCTACTATATCGCTTAGCGCTATGTCTTTTCGGTAGGTTGCCTCCCACTAGACCAGACCAGAGAAAGTTAAGAAATTAAAAATTAAATAAAACCCGGGAACTTAAAACCAAAGCGCTCGCCGCTTCGCCAGGGAGGTCTTCAAAATATTCTAGGTATGGTAATGGATTAAAATAAATAGTAAATTCGCAACTTACAGCAGACGCAGGCCGTAACAGTGAGGACTAGGATTGTGCTGCTGACACGCATTGTCTGATGTGTGATTGGACCGCGACTGGGCCCGGCTCGGCTCGGCGATACGGTGCATCCTTTGACACGAGTGAATGTCCGTTGTATCTGCCTATCGCTCTCCGGTAGGGTTGTCACCTTTACTAATTATTATTTTAATTTACAATAATAATTATTTTGTTAACTGCATTGGCATTTATTATATAATATAACTAGCTATGCCCCGCGTTCTCCGTCCGCGTTTATTGCGTTTCTTTAAGATTCCGTGGGAACCGTTATATTATATATTCGTCATTTTAACTTCGTTATTTTAACTAACTCTATGCTAAAAATCATGTTTATTGGTTGCTTAGTTAGGGCGTGCGAGAAGAACAAACTTGCTAGTTTTTTTTTGTTAATTCAATCTTTGCCCCTATAGCCTGTATCGTTCCCTGTGTTGATTAAATACCTACATATTATAAATTAAAGCAAATTATATTAAAGCAAATTGTATTATTAAAAAATATTACCTTGACCGCTGTAGGATGATACAATTACAAATTTCTTATCGATACAAATCTAAGGAGCCAATACTTGAAGGGTACCGCCATTATACCAGAAGTACAATTTAATTGCATTGGTAATTAAGTTTAATCATCTGTAATGTAAATGATTGTAAAATTTCTAAGCGCAAGGAAATCATGACTGCAAGATTAAATAAAAGGTTATAATATCATGCCAAATACGTCGTCCAAATAACTATAACAAGATATAATGCCCATAATAGCAGTAGTAGTCTTTCTACTGGACCTGCTGATCGGTATATCAGACTACACACTCTATGAGACCGGATGCCATCTTAACTAATATTATAAATGCGAAGGTGTGTTTGTCTGTCCTTTCTTCACGTTCTAACTTTGCAAAAAATCTACTTGAATATCGGCATAGATTTAGTTGTTAGGACTGAGAGTAACATAGGTAACTTTTTATCAAAGGAAAACCTACAGGATCTGTTAAAAAAAACTGTAATAAACGCGGAGGTAGAACAGGTAGCATCGTAATAAATCAATCTCCCATTCTCGCCTTATGAACCCAGGGTTTACATCCACCAAGACCATTGTTATCTTGAATGTGAGAAAAAATATATTGTCAAAATAGCCGACGTGGCAACCCTAACGATATGCGAGAGTAAACTGCGACCTCTACCACAAAAGTGATCATTGTGACCATTTTTTTTGGTCAACGATTATCTTTCGGTAAACATGTTAGTTGTATGACTTCTTTGTTTTATCGATACAATACGCTTCTTGTTTGTGAACAGTGTATGTCTGGGTTCATACTAGGTTCAAATTGTGCGAGTTCAGTACACGCACTATTATATCAACTTTTAAATAATCGACACAATTCCGGCGCAACTTTGATACTACGGGGGTTTGATATTGTATGGAGCCTATGTATTGCCTACTGTCCAGTCATTCAATCTAAAACAGTCCGCTGCTGGACTAAAGGTACGGTAATTCTGGACCTACCAATGCATACTTTAAAAAAATGTGTAAATACACACGATACATTTGATGAATTTCTTAACGACAAGGTAGTTTAAAAGCAGTCAGCTTCGCTCTCATCTCACGCAAGGTAGAAAAATGATTGTAAATGTTGATGTTGGAAAAGAGGAACTACTGAGTTTTATGTCGGCTCTTCTCGGTTGAATCTGTTTTCCGAACCGGTGGTAGAATGACAAACAGACATACTTGACTTAAAAAGTACGCCTACTTGACACATGTTTTTTTTTTTAAAGGCCTTTTCCAACGGCTGTCCACTGCTGGATTAAGGCCTTTTTCAACGGACAGTTTTCCTATTGTCACTAAGCTGGACAGACGGGGCACGGTATATTGTAGAACAAGAACAGAGGACTCTGCTGGCCTTTCTCCATTATGTTCTGATACTCGCCTCGTTGGGGGTGTGGTGTAGGCAGATCAGAATACAGTTGCCACCCCTCATGTTCTCGCGGGAGTCATACGAAACGAATAAGGGAATGTAAAGGAGTTAGGCAGTATTTTTCATTAAAAGTAATAAAAAAACCCTTTGAGTTTGAAATCGCCCTCGGTTGCATCACTTCATCATGGCCTGTGGCGTTTTATTGCGTCGCATTTCTCGCGGGCATATTTCGGAATATTTGTAGCGAGTCCACACAACTTAGTTTTTTTACAAAAATCTTTCTAATAATGTACTGAAATAATTATAATAAATTGTGGAAACTTGAAGACACTAGATTCCTATGAATATATATACATATTTCCTATGTCCAGCTGTGGACCTAAATCGATTGAACTGATGATGTTGATATAAATCCAGCTTAAATACTATGTATGTGCTGTAACTAGTTTCCAATGAAAAAATATGCAACTGCTACTAACTTTGGTGTATATGTGGGTACCCCGATATATTGAATATATCGAGTGCACAGAAGTGATGTTATGAATGTCTAAGTTGTGGAAACTTCATTGGCTTATGTGATATAAAAATACTTTACTCTTAAGTATAACTTACTTACTTACAGTACTTTTTGTTTCCCTTAAAAAGCTAATAAAAAAATAAATGTGTGATTTCGTAAACTATGCATATATTATGCGCAGTGGCGTGCATTCTGTTTTTGGCCAAGGTATACATAAACAAGGAAGATGGCATAAGATGGAAAAATCCTTCGCGTTTATGAGTTAAACAAAAGTTTTAGTAGGCAGTGCATTCGTGCATGTATGAAGTGCACGCCACTGATTATGCGGTAGTATCCATCGCGGTTGATTAGCTGCAATGTTTTGAAGAGTTCCGTAGTCTATCTCGAAAACTATTCATCAGATGTATATGAAATTCAAATTGGACCATTTTGGAATGAAACCCACAACACTGTAGAGTGTAGAAATTCCTGCAAAAGACCTATGTCCAGCAGCGGACGACCTTTGCTTGATGTGATGTTGATGAGAGGTAATTTTAAAATTAAAAATTAATTTATTTCAAGTAGGCCTAATATAAGCACTTTTGAAACGTCAAGTATGTCAAGTATATCTGTTTGTAGTGACTCTACCACAGTTTCGGAAGGCAGATTCTACCGAGAAGAAGCCGGCAAGAAACTCAGTTTAACAAAGTTTGTTCTATCTTGTGTGAGATGAAAGCGGAGCAACTGGTTTTTAGGCAAACTTGTCATTAAGAAATTCATCGATAGTATAGTAACCTCGATGTATTAAATGTGTATTATAAATTCTTTAAACTTATGTAATGGTAAATCTAATATGACTTTTGGTATTATGTTATTAAAGCATAAACTGAAACAGCATAAACAGAAACCCTTTGTAAGTACAAAGGGTTTTTGTTCTTTTAAAAACCATAATTAATTTGCCCGCTCTAGGATCACCGGTAGACTCGATAACCCTTTTCGATAATTCTTTGAAAAGAGCTCTTGCCTCCGCACCCCACGGTCCCAAAGTCTCTACTCCAAAAGGCACAAAAATGAAGCTGCTATCTAGGTTTTCATATTTACGCCTCTTGGCCTGCTCGGCACTGCTAGCAGCCGCACCTACCATTGACGACGTGGCCTGGATGTGTGATGCAGCTGGGGTATCAACACAAGTTGCATCCCACACAAGTGACCTTCCAAGCCTCTAAGGTATGAGCGTCATACCATCAGGTCTCTTGCTATCGCTCCGCGCCAAACCAATAGGTCCTGATACAGGTAGTATTAGAATTTAATAAATTTAAACAATATATTAAAACACATTAAACCAATAGTGGTTACTACACGACTGATGTATTCCTTAACGCCAATGCTGCTTGAAACCAGGCCACTACGCTTTCATCTCCATAATACAGGTAAATTTAAAAGATTGTTAAACTACAAAATTATGATGGGAAAGAGCAATCTGCTAAGTTTCTTGCCGGCTCTTCTCAGTGGAACCTGCCTTCCGAACTGGTGTTAGAGTCACAACAAACAGACTGACTTGATATTCCAAAAGTGCTTATAAACTAGGTCTACTTGAAATAAATGAATTTTGAATTAACAACCCGTCGTTTTTGCGATGGGGCTCAAAAACACAACACACAATTAAAAAAATACAATACCTAGCAAATTTTTACCTGAGTCACGATTCAAACTAGTTGAACCTGCTAACTAATAGAAATTGAGGCAGTGATAAATACAACTCGTAATTTACAGTTCGCGGAGGAGATTATGTTAATTGAATGCTGAAAGAAATCGGCACCGCGGTTCACGAGATATTCGATTAGCGCCGCTTCGCATTAGCATTTTCAACGAATAATTGTGAGCGTAACCCTAAACATTAAGCTACACGCATCAAGCTTGCGGGACACGTCCTAAGTTTGTGGTCTTAATATATGTAGTAATGAGATCGTATGTACTCTAACATCGATCGCTATGGATTTCTATAACTTGTTGCAAAAGCATAGTTCCATCGATAACACTTTTGACATTACAAAAATTTTTAGAGAGATGACATCATCTCATACCATGTAGTATTAATAATAACTGCAATCGTAAAAACGCGCCCTTGCCTTTGTATGTAGTTTCACCTGTGTTATTGATTTGTAACTATAATTCTCCTGGCACGACAATCCACTGAACACCCAACCCTTTTTAAAATGTATTTTAAATCAGACTATTGACTGTTGCCTGCAATTTTATTTGCATTTGTTTCGGTTCTGAAACACCTGCGATGCTTTTTGTTTCCCCGGGCTTGCGGCAACAATGTGCAAGTCCCATCATGCGAAAGTCTCGCGAATATTGTTTCGCCTGTCCTTTGTAATTGAAACTGAAACGGAACGGTCAGTTGCCAATTTCGGCGCAAGTGTTAATTAACGTATTCGCACAATGGGTGAATTGTTTGGGCCAGACTTTGTGTCAAAGTTTAAAGCCCAACTTTATGGATATGAAAACCCATTGCCTATCCAAAACAGAGCGACACTCCACAGGCATGCAATTAACAAGCTATACAACATCCCGCTCTAAAGAGCTTAACCTGAGGCGTAGTTGCTAAACCTCATAATACCGGAAACCAGACTTGAAACACATCACACTGGCACACATGGTCAGAAAACTTTTTTCCAATAGCATTAAAATTATTCTTATAATATTAATTATTAATTAAACTGTACCATTATTTAAAGCTCATATACCTACTTAAGTTAAGCATAATGCAACAATGCTGCTTGGCGGCAGAAATAGTGGTAGGGCCCCTAATAGACCCCTGAATCTATCTGCGCTCTAATCCTCGTTTTTTGACGTGACAACGTCTTATAATTCGATGGAGCCGGCTGCACGCACGAAAAAACATGACGTATGCGGCGTTACCTCGCTCTGAGGCGTTCCATTCAAGGCTTGCTTCCTGCTTCGTGCGACGCAATGAGCTCTTGTCACAAATCACATTGTTTGTCAGCCTAACCTACCTATCATTGTTGTGCTTTCTTTCGGCATTAAATGGGGTTTTTTGAATCACTACTTTAAGTCAGAAATATTAATATTAATTAGAAAAAAGCGCAGAATTATGTTTGTAGGAAAAAGTTTAATAGAGATGCCCGTTTAGTTATAGTGAGTTTTTAGTTGACAATCTTATTGTTTATGTCCTCTTTGTGCGTCACACTGAACTTAGTAATGTTTGTTTCTATTAATTTTATACTCTCTTTGGTTTGCCTATAATCCTTAGATTTACTTGTCGCTGGGCACTCACCTATTCGCCTACTAGCAGCCAGACAGTAAGCGTTTAGGGTAAGCCGGTTATTTGAATACGTACAGTTTTGTTTGCCATTACGTGTGGTTAGGACTTCGGCTTCACTTTCGCGTAGCCGAGTCCCAGCACGCCTCTAACTTTTCTAAGTAATGTGCGTTTTAAGGGATTAAAAATATCACTTTTTTAAAACACGGTGAGCGTGCATCCTTCAAAGTTATCCATAATGTTCTCAAATGATGATGGCGTGTGATGTCCACCAATCCGCACTGTGCCAGCTCGGTGGACTACGGCCTTAACCCTTTTCATTGTGGTCTTGACAAAGCTAGCGTCAAAGAAAATGTCGTGCATATTTTAATAAAGCAGCGTATACTAGCTTGCTTACTTCGCCTTAAGTATCTACGTACGTACGCACTTTATTACTCAAAGGTCCTCGGATATCATTCATTAATTATTATTGGCGTTAGTAGGTCAAATGTGCACCGTCCGGCTATCAAGGCAATTGCAGCGTGCAATCCGAATGTTTTTATTGGTTGGGTACCTACTGTACGTACGCCTGAGGTGTATTTTGTTCTGTACACTGCGTTGTGATGTTTTTTTTTTGGCAGTATGTTTCGAACTACGAACTACACAAAATAGACTTATATTTTGTTATTTTGTGAATGTCTGTATGTTGTCCCTAATTCAATAAAATATATCACTACCATAAGACCCACATTATTGTCCACAAATAACTAAGCTTATTTGAATGTCTCGATACAAAAAATTAAAGATGAAAAATAGAGAAGATGTTAGTATAAAAAGAAATAAATAATTCTTCACTTATAATCATCATGATCATTTCAACCCATTACCGGTCCACTACAGGACACGGGTCTCCTACCACAATGAGAAGGGGTAGGGGTAGGGCCGTAGTCCACCACGCTGGCCAAGTGCGGATTAATAACAATAATAATAAATAATAATAATAATGATAATAAATAAATAATAATAATGCAATAATTGTTGACATAACTATTCCACATGACGATAATCTGGTGAAAGCTGAAAAGGAAAAAGTATCTAAATACTTGGACCTTGCTCACGAGATTACCGCCATGTGGAATGTTGAGTCGACCGTTGTTGTTCCGATCGTCGTTTCAGTCAATGGTCTTCTCGCGAAAAGCTTCGACCGAGCTTGTTGGATCAAGGGCCGGATATAGAAGGCAGTAGTCCTTGAAACGGCGCGTATTGTGAGGAGATTCCTCACTCTGGAGCCCTGACCACCGGTTGCTTTTGTATTCAAAAGCCCCGCAAGCGGAGGGTGGAAGTTTTTTTTTTTTTTTTTATAAATTTTTAATTTATTTTTAAGCATTGTTAATAATTAAAAAAAAAAAACAGGAAAATAATAAATGATAGAAAATAAATAATAATAATAATTTAGTTACTACATAACATAGAAAAGTTACAGGTTGACTGAGTTTCGAACACGGCCGCACGAAAGTGAAGTCTCTTTACAAAAATATTCCTTTTTTTATCAGGTGTGGTAAAAAAACGAATATTTGAACTGAAATTAGTGATTGTCAAACAGTTTTTTCAATTTCTTACTGGCCTTTTTTTTGTATTCATGTTCATCACACGATCACTTCCCAGTTGTGGGAATCGAACCCACGGCCTTGGACTCTGAAATCAGGGTCGCTGCCCACTGCGCCAATCGGCCGACGCTTTATTAAAGCATTTACATCAAAGCCATCGTGAAAACATCGTGGAATCGGTTTCTACGCGGCATCGATAATGAATTTCCGGTAGGTACGATTTTCTCGAAGCCACCCGACAAGAGTCAATTCAGAAATAACAAATTGCCTATCTCCCAATTATAGGCGTTCACCGTACTCTCATTGTACATCCGTTTACCCTTGTTGTGAACAAACCATGTTGATTCTAAGTTACTCAGCATGGATTCGAAATAGGTAGAGCTTCGAATTTCTTTGAGGAATAACGCAACTAATGAAGTAATACCATAATCCACAGTATAAATATTGTTGGACTCCACATACTTTTGGGAACATTATGTTGAACTCTCAGGCATGCCGTTTTCCTCACGATGTTTTTTTTTTAACAAGTGATATTTCAACTAACGCACATAACTAAGAAAATAAGAGGTGCGAACTGGAATTCGAACTCGGCCCCCCAAATTGAAGTCGAGCTCCTGTCCAATGCGCTATCACCGCTTTTTTAGTCGGTTAGTATATTTAAAAGCTTGGTTACTTCGTAGCTCAACATTAACTCGACTGTGAGATGGAGGTAACAAAAAAAAAACTGGCTAAGTTTGTTGTGGGCTCTTCATAGACCACGGCGCCTTTGGAACCCTCCTGCATTTATCAGCATCACTAACATTAGTGTAACATGTTAAATGTATGAACGCTTCATAAGTGCCTGTGATATGGTGTACATGAATAAAAGATTTTGAATTTTGAATTTTTGAGTCATTTAGCAGTTTACTAATTATTAGAGAAAATTCTGAAATTATGACTTCCCAAACTGCCTCCGGCCGCTTATAAAACCAAAGCTTTCACCACGTATATATCTATTGTCGAATATGGCTGGCGTTGAGGTAAGGTTAGTGATTGGACGCAAATGTAGTTGTGAGCAAAAGCATACACGTTTAGCGACGGATCACGAGGTACTGGATTCGATTCCCGAGTCAGGCGAAAAATCATTAGGTGTCGTGTTTGTCTGTTGTCGAATATGGCTGGCGTTGAGGTAAGGTTAGTGATTGGACGCAAATGTAGTTGTGAGCAAAAGCATACACGTTTAACGACGGATCACGAGGTACTGGATTCGATTCCCGAGTCAGGCGAAAAATCATTAATCATTATTTATCATTGTCGTGTTTGTCTGTTAAAGAATTTTCAGTACAAGCCTAGGTTATGAAATTGGCGGCGTCTACCCCCGTCTCCCGGGTCCCAGGTTATTATCGCTTACTTGTGATAATGGTATTGGATAGAAGCAGGCGTTACTTTGCGGAAATCAATGATATATTATGAAAATTAAGCATAATTTGCTATATTCCGTGAAAAGCAGGAGAATCTGTATAGTGTAATTTCTTATTTCTTGAATCCTTATACTCCACACCAAACAGGTCTTCGGCAAAGTACCCTTTACGCACGTTTCGTTCCGAAGCCGGAGCATCCTCAGGAGATGTTGGCTTTAAAATGCATAATTGTCAAAAAAAACAATTATTCATTGTAAAGTCGAGTTATAACATACACCATACAGATTCTCCTGCTTTTCGCGGACTATTGCAAATCAAGCTTAATTTACATACTGTGAAATTTAATAATAGTCATATAGTCATTAGAGCCCACCAACCCGCATTGGAACCGCGTGGCTGATCTATGCTTAATCTAATCTACGCTTTGTATTCATATCTTGTATCTCCAATGAGAGAGGAGCCCTGTGCCCACCAGTGGGACGATAATGGTGTGTACAAAAGTAGATGTACAGTAATGCTTAAGGTTCTAAGTTAAAGAATGTAGTTATCACTATCGCCTCACATTAGTGATAACATGTTATATGTAAGTATGAACGCTTCATTAAGGTAATAGGGTGATAAGGTCTACATGAATAAAACATCGAACGCGTCCGTGCAAGTGGACTGAGCATGGAGAGGGTAAACTCTTTACCAGTCTCATCTGATTGAGGCCGCCAACTTAAACCAGCTTTGACCTTGACAACTGGCTTCCCTCGAACTGGAGGATCCTACATTGGCAGTGTGGTGACGGCAGATCAGAATACAGTTGTCACCAACCCTGTTCTTCCCGCGGGTGTCGTACGAGGCGACTAAAGGAATATAATGTGAGATGGTGATAACAAAAAGAACACCCGGCTAAGTTTGTTGTGGGCTTTTTCTTAGACCAGGGCGCGATTGAAACCCTCGTAGCTTTAGTTTTAAGTTTACGATTGTAGTTATCGCCATCACTACTCACTGCTATGTATACATTTAGTATATAATAACGCATCAAAAGTGCCATCTATGTGCCTATTTGAATAAAGAAATATTTGACTTTGACTTGACTTTAACGGAGAATGGGCAGCTGCGTCCTCTTTATTACTGCTACCATCAGCTGCCGGTATGCCCAGCGTAGTGATTACGGGGAACCCCTTCCCATGGGCGGAGCGTTTAGTCCAGCGGTGGACTGTTATAGGCTATTAATGATGTTGAACAAAACATTTTTGAATTTGAATGCTGTATTCTGTTTGACGTAAATAAATATGTGTGTTCTATTAAGGACCTGTGTAATAGGTATTATAGCAAATAAAAGTTGAATATGGTATTTTTTTTTAATATTTATATATATACTTTATATTTTTATTTGTAAAACAGTAAAACACAGATGAAAAGCATATTAAAAATTATTTTGTCAACGTTTCCTTCTAAAGTATAGAAACATGTCCATTGTCTGAATCACAATTGGCAAGTTTCATTAAATGGATTTACTGGAAATCCTTTACAGCGAGATGAAAATTGAGCAAGTCGACAGTTAATATTACATCTCGCAGCTTCAGAAGTCCGCTTAGTAGATATAGAGATGAACTTGTATTGTACAACTATTATACTTTGAGAAATAATAGGTACCCCTTTTGAGATACATTTCAATCGTCTTGAGATACATTGAAAACGTCTTATTAAGAGAAATTTTAATAAGACATTTTCTGTCCGTACAAGAGCTAGACAAGTCTTTTATTCCACTACAAGTTAGACCTACCTCATGATGCAGTTTAAGATAGCAAGCTAACCTGCCAGGGAGATTGGCCTATACCGCTAATCGGTTTCTACCCGACACTTCATCGTACCGGAACGCTAAATCGGTACGTCTTTGTCGGTAGGGTGGTAACTAGCCATGACCGAAGCCACCAGACTAAAGCAGAGAAACTTCAGAATTTATAAATTCCCAAATGGCCCCAGCTGGGAATCGAACCGGTATGCGGTAGGGGATTTTCCTTGAGCCCTTCTATTTTTTTGTAAGTATCATTTATGAAAATACTGTATTTATTTATTATTTGTGTACCATAAATTGTGAATGAGAACATATGATACCTACATGAAGTGTACAAAGTACCAGTAACCCCAGGATGTGAATAAGATGATTTTATTGTGGTATAGATCAAAATTCAAATGTATGTACAATATACTAAATGATAACTACTAAAATAATACATTAAGTATATCTAAATAAACTATAATAAATAGGTAAATTAACAGCGCACGGACACCCACCTCACAGCCATAAATGCCAGTTTATCGTTGGTGTAGACTTATTAGTTAGGTAAGTACGATTGTTCGAATCTTAAACGAAAATTATTACGATTTATGTTATCACGATACGAATTGTGTGTCAAATATATCGCTTATTTAACGAATTCAATGGTTTCAAATGGATATCGATGCTACGTAGCGGTGATAGCTCAAGGGGTAGGAGCTCGGGTTTACTTTCGAGGGGCAGAGTTCGAATTCCAGCACACACCTCTAACTTTTCTTTGTACGCACTTGCGTTTTAAGTATTTAAAATATCACTTACTTCAACGGTGAAGGAAAACATCGTGAGGAAACCTGCATGCCTGAGAGTTCTACATAATGTTCTCAAAGGTGTGTGGACCAACCACTCCATCAAATCCACCAATCCGCACCGGGCCAGCGTGGTGGAGACCCGTGCCCAGTAGTGGGCTGGTAATGGGTTGATATGATGATGATGAAGATATTTGGTACGTAATTAAAATTCTTAAAGATTTCTATCAGTTTACTTTTCAATTAATTTAATATAAATTTTAATCGAGCCAAAAGTAAGCTATTTTTGGACATGGTTGGACGATGTTGTTTTCAATGGGAGATATAACAGCCTTTTATAATATTTATTATACGAAGAAACAGCATTATTTTTTTCGTCGGGAAATCTCGCATCAACTTCCATTTTCCGGAAGGCAGCTTGTACCGATAATTTACTAAAATCTCAGTCCCAGAAACTTTGCACTAGAGCAAGAGCCCTTTTGATGAATAAAACAACATAGTTGTATGATATTTATTTAATAAGAGTATCACAAAGCAATACCGCTTCAGCGATAATATCACAATACAGAATTTAAATATTATTTGGTATTAAATACGTGTATGAATTTTTCTACTCACAATATCTTAGTACAGTTTGTATTTAACATATCGCAAAAAATAGTCGCTATCTATAATGGGCATTTAGAGCTTTAAAAAAGTCCCAAATCACGCAGCGGGGAATAGAAAGAGCTTTTATCGGAGAATAAACACGTGATCAAATCAGAATTCAGGTCTTCTGTCGTAAAGTTACCTATACAGATCAAGAATAGAATAGAATATAATATGTTTTTTTACCAGAACAACACAAACCAGATAATTGCGATGAGAAAGTGGCAATGAGCGGGGCACATAGCTTGGAGGACTGTTGTACGGACAGCGTAGCACTGTTCGTACAACCAGTGGTTAACTCGTTACGCCAAGCAAAAAAATAGGTATTCGAACTAACAATTTGAATAGCTGTTAATTATTTGACGTTTCGTTTAATTTAGACCAACTATCTACATTTACGACAATGCCATAGAAAACCAGAATTGTAATCATTTCTATTTGTTATACATATTATAAATACCAATAAAAAATACAAAAAAATTATAAGACAATATTTAGTTCTTATTTTTACCTATAATGGGCACCAAAAAATAAATATTTAGACAAAACACAAACAGTTTGAGCCAAATATTAACTTAATACTTTAAATGTTTACAGACATTTAGATTTTTTTTTATTAATTACTAGAAATGCTTTTGTTACACCAATCCAAATTATAAAAAGGTTTAACAACATTAATAGTTACTCTATATAGTTAGATCGGATACTGGCAGCCTTTTGACTCTACATACGTCTCAATATAACGCTGTACAATACAACGTATCCCGTAGGACATTTTGATGATGAGAACCTAAAAATTATTAGTAAAAATCATTGTAAGCAGGCAAAATGAACTAAATGTAAATAATTCTATTACTTATATTTTGCTAACCTACATTTGGACAGCTTATGATTAATCGTTTTAACACCAGATCCACACTCTTGGGGATACGTCTAGAACCGAATCTTTTGAGTTAGTCACACTATAATCTGCAACATTTTCATCGTTTAGTAACCAGGGTTACTGAACCCATTACCAGCTCACTAAAGGGCACGGGTCTCCTCTCAGAAAGAGAAAGAGGAAAGGGGAGAAAGCGGAAAACGCGCGAGCTTAGTGCGGATCAGTAGAATTAACTCGGTTAGAACTCTCAGGCATGCAGGTTTCCTCACGATGTTTTCCTTTACCGTTTAAAGGAAATTATTATTAGTTACTAGCGGACCCCAGCGCCATCTGTCGGGCTGATTTGTGAATCTAAACCATCCAAGGTGCCACCCAAACGCATACCAAAAAATTCATTCAAATCGGTCCAGCCGTTTAGGAGGAGTTCAGTGACATACACACGCACACCAGAAATATATATATAAAGATTTAAATTGCTTGAATTAAAAACGCACATAACCCCGAAAAGTCAGTGGTGCGTCCCGCGGCTCCAACTCTGTCCCCACGAAAGGAAAGCCGAAGCCTCACCTACTAGGCTACCAGCAATTCTAAGTGCTATACGAGACCAAAAAGTCATTCAAAAAAGATGTCATTTCTGGAGGGTAGCGTGTGACGTGTGATGCCTTTAAAGTTTTTTTTTCCGATAGGCCAGCGCTAGAGAACTATCAACCCTGTTAGAGAACAATGCCCAGTCAAGGTTGGAGCCTGCTTCCCTAGAAAATGCACCTAGATAATTCACTGGCTACCGAGTCACACTTCATTTACTCGCGACGAGTCTGACGCTGTTCAATGAACCGGATCTGCTGAAACTCTCGATCTCGTTTCGTGTCGTCTTGTGGGTGTCAGTTATAAGTTAATAACATTAAATGATTTTAAAATGGGATTCTGCGCTCGACATTAATAAATGAAATAAATGAATAAATATACAATGACAATACAGTATACACACATCGCCACCTAGCCTAGTAAGCGTAGCTTGTGTTACGGGTACTAAGATGACTGATGAATCGTTTTTATGAATACTATACATAAATACATATATATAAAAACCCAGACACAGAAAAAACGTTCATATTCATCACACAAATATTGAAATATGGCTACCACACTATATAACAGCCCGCTACCGTCATAGAGTGCATCATCATTTACCACCAGGTGAGATTGCAGCTAAGGGCTAACATGTAGTGGAATAAAAAAAGTCTCTCTGGAAATTTACCAACGTGGTCGAAGACGGTCAGGGAAACTGGGTAATACAGATTTTTACATGCCTATATTTAACTTGCTTTTCTTTTCAAAAATATTATTTTTTTATTACGTGTGGTAATCTGATTGAAGTGAAATTAGTGATTGTTAAACACTTCCTTGAACATTTATAATACAATTTCTTACTTGTATATATACCTTTTTTTTTGTATTCATGTTCATCACACAAACATTTTCCAGTTGTGGGAATGGATCCCAAATGTTATTGGCCCATGGCCCACGGCCTTGAACACAGAAAGCAGGGTCGCTGCCCACTACGCCAATCGGCCGTTCTGTTTCCGACATTGTTATTCGGAACGTATTATCGACGCAATGAACAACAATCTGAAACTGTGTTCCATTCTGAAGGCCTGTAATTACATCGGGTACCACGGCTACATAGGCTTCAGGTAGACACAGCGGCATTTTGTAGGCTGTGTTCTTTGCATACCTTTTGCAGTGTTATTCGGAACGTATTATCGATGCAATGAACAAAAATCTGAAACTGTGTTCCGTTCTGAAGGGCGTGGTAGTCGATGTAATTACAGGCACATGCCTGTAATAACAGCGGCTACCACGGCTACATAGGCTTCAGGTAAACACAGCGGCATTTTATAGGCTGTGTTCTTTGCGTACCTTTTGCAGTGTTATTCGGAACGTATTGTCGTTGCAATCAACAAAAATCTGAAACTGTGTTTCGTTCTGAAGGGCGTGGTAGCCGATGTAATTACAGGCACATGCCTGTAATAACAGCGGCATTTTGTAGGCTGTGTGCCTTGCATACCTTTTGCAGTGTTATTCTGTCTATCATAGCATCATGGTATTTGGTTAATTATTATGATAAAAAAAAAAGTCAGTTATGTGTTTGTTTGACGTAGGCATGGATCCGGCTCAATTTACTTTAAAACAATTTAATGCTTATTATTAGTGATATAACATTACTTCTTCGTACAATCAAAAGTATCAAATAAAATATATTTAGCTCCCAGAGGGACCTTCTCTTTAATAAAATCTTACTTTTAATCTATTTGGACCACAAATCGACTGGACACGTAACCTGGATGTATTAAACAATTCTCTCTACCAAGGACTCTCAAGTCTCCAGGATATCATTAGCACTGGCCGTAGCTCTGGATATGTACTTCTCCTGTCATCAGCTGCCCCAAAGATACTGGGATTCAGTAGATCTATGATGTGCAACAGAAAAAGAGCAGCGATAGGACAGATCCCTAAGGTACACCGGCATTGATAGCCATAAGGTCAGAAGAGTGGCCATCAACAACCACTCGAAAAGACCATTCCCTCAAACAATCAGAGATCCAGTTGCAAAGGCCAACAGGTATACCTTAATCTGGAAGCATACTGTTTCTAGGCGACATCTAATCGGAGCACTAGGTAAATCTATTACCGGTAGGTTTCTTTTTAATTTGTTTAATTGTGCTTAACGTTGTGTGACTTACAAAGGCCGATATTCTAATGGGATCCAATGAAGTTAAATCGTAACAGTTGAAGCTCTATAAAGTATACAAGTAATTAAGTACTGTTTAGTTGTGTTTAATGCTCCCTTTATGTCCTCCGCGACGAGACTGTAAGGGCGCCGCGCATTGTTAGGAGATATCTGAGCCTCCCGATACGTGTATCTGAGCCTCCCATAACCTCATTTCCTGTCTATTATCTTGTTTTCAGCAGATTTTTCCCAGTGTCACGAAACAAATAATGCTGTTACGGCAATGCTAATGAACTGTATATATATATATATACATATGCATATATGCACATGCAAAGAAGGATGTGTCAGAGATAACTGCTGAGTTACGTGTCCCGTAGATTTTATGTTACAAAATTATACAACGTGTAACGGAATTACGAAATACTGTTGAAGGATGCAGAAGTATATTTCAATCAATCAAAAATACTTTATCATTGCACACAAGAACAAATCAGAAATAAATAAAAGAGAACAAAGGTACAAGTCATTTAAATTTGTGTAACAAAGGCGGCCTTATCACTTATAGTGATTTCATAAGTTCTTCATAAGGAGTCGCCCTGTAAAAATATTAAATCAATAGAAGCGTATTTATTTTTCCATACGATTAATTCAACACATTAGCAATGTTTACTAACGACAAACCTATTGACGATAAAAGACCGACACGTGCATAGTACCTACGCAACGCAACGCGTACCTAATAAAATGACAGGAGTTACTTGATTTAACTTTTGCATGTGGCGTTAGGGGGGTATATGATTCCTTTAAAAAAAAACTATAGCAACTTAAACTGTTCGGTTTCACAGATAAGTCTTAGCTACAGTAAATTATGTACCTCTAAAGCCTATGAAGTATTATTTCGGTTTTCATTTACACGTTGCATATTAAGTTTTTGATAAATTCCTCGTTTTACAATAAATTTTACTCTATTTGCGGTGTGGTGTAGAGGTTCATGAAGGGCGCGTTCTTGCCTTCCTGCAGCCAATTGTCGGGCGAATAGTTGTTGTTATGCTTTTCGATGACGTGGAAAGTGTAGGCGTGACGGCTCTTATCTGATTTGTTGTGCGCGCTTTTATGCACCACGTTTCCGTGTATTAGGATACAGGTGCCTGGAAAGAAAAAAAGGGTTTAACAAAGGCTGTAGGCCTGCACGGCTGGCATGCCATTTTGGCAGAAATAATTGTCTTCCCGAGGAAAGTATAAAAATTATTCTCCCACAGCTTTATCAACTCATTGGCGTACAAGTGGAAATAATATCCGTTGTAAGGCGTAGGTATTATTTTGCGCGTTCGGTCGGCGGTGTCCTTGGTTTGTTGCTATAGCAATCGTATGCACCGCCCGCGCCGAGCCGAACAACTCCTTACCCCGCCCGCAGTGAGCAGTTCGCTCGCGAGCGACGGTTCTATAGTACGTCGTACAATTGTATTAGAACTGTGTTAGAATTCGTTATTCTTAGTTGATTGTGGTGTATGTACTTTAATTTGTGTTTTTTTTACTATAATAAACGTTTACACCTAACACCTAAAGACCGCACGCGTAAAATATTACCTATGCCTTACACCGTGCAATAATAAACGGGGATTATCTTCTCCTATTCCATGTTCCCGTGCTTAAAATAATAATTTAATAGCAGGTGGAAGCGTTAATTATTACCCCCTGTCATGGGATATAATTTTTGTCTCCAGCCGGTACTAGCCCTGCTACCTATTTCTAAGCTCATGCAAGAATTGAAGCTCTGGAAACACGCGCCAACTTCTTAACGCTGAGGTGGATCAAAGTACATGTCGGGAGCCTTTACATATCGAGCCATTATCTACCGCCCACAAGACACAAATTTTACAATTCTATTTAAATAGATAAATCCCCCCCGCTCAGATAAACGCAGCGTTGGTCGACCCCCAAAAAGGTGGACATACGTCATCAAACGTTTCGTTGCAAGCGGCTCAGAAGCGTGGTGATGATGGTGATAGTGATACAGATAAAGTCTGGCAAAGTATTTATAAGAAAGACTTAAAAATGTAGAATATGAGTTCCGGTTACATTAAGTCGATGGTAATGGCTCGATATATTTCCGCGAGGTTTCTAATGCCATCATCATTTTCACCTATTACCGGCCCACAGGAAAATCGTGATGTTAAATCACGATTTTCCTCCCACAACAAGAAAGGTCTATAGGCCGAAGATTCACACGCCTTTGAGAACATTATATTTTTAAAGAAACTGATGCATGCAGGTTGCCCCTCAATGTGTTTATCATCGTTAGAGCAAGTAATATTTAGACGGTTGTTAATACACATATAACTTAGATAACTTAAAGTTACAGGTGTGTGCCGGGGTTCCAATTCCGCCCTCCGAATTTGAACCCCGAGCTTTGACTTATAAGGTACGAGGTTAATAACTAAGTTCGTTCCCGCCAGAATTAGTAAACTAGGATCGCGACTCGCCTAAAAAGGAGGAGGTTCTCAATTCTGTTGTATTTTTTTTTGTACATTACTTTACGCATCTTTTTTCGCTGGAAATCAACCTAAGCCAATGATTAGCCATAATACATAGTTTTGTGGACTAATCACGTCATTAACATAGATAGCATGCTTGATTTACGCCACAACTCCGGCGGTGTCGATTAAGCAAAGCGGAGGAATTTAAGAAGAAAAACAAAATAATAATTAAAAAAACCACAATAATAGTCTACACAACAATTATAGGAACGGTGTGATCCCAAAATGGTCTTCACTCAGCATGTTTGCAGTGCCTGTTAAGACACGGCGCTGATTTTAAAACTTTTTAACCGGGATTGTGCTTGGTGATTTTTTTAAGATTGGAAGTGTTGGGTTGGAAGGTTTATATGCCATGGAAAGACCTTTATCTAGTTACTTTGTAGTTTTTTCAGTATAGTTTCAAGTGATTTAAAAAGTAAATGTACTTTAATAAAAAATTTCACAATTCAGTATCCGTAGTCATATTAGTTTTTCAGTTATATCATCCACTATACCATGTGACAAACGGTTTTTTTTATATATAGTTTACATAATTCTTTGAAGGTACAAAATATTTGTTCATTTAAGGAAATGTAATGTAAATGAGGTTTTATGCGGATTAAAATGTGTAAACCTCTTTGTCGGTTAAAAAAACCGGTACTTGTGTGTACTTTATCCGGTACATTAAAATTGTCTATATTCATACATATCGCTTGCAGTGAGGTAAAAACTTAACATAAATAAACTTTTAAATACAGTTATGTTCGCATCCGGAGCAGTACGGTTACACTAAAGGCACTACAAATGCAAGCGCTAAACTTTTAAAACAGGTAAACGGGTGTTCCACAACGTTCAATTTTGGGTCCCCTTCTATTCTTAGTGTATTTTATATACCACATGATCATGATACATGATCTACCACACCATGTCAGTGAAACTTGAGACATTTTACTGTTTGCAGATGATACATCTCTAGTTTTTAAGACTGATAGAGGTAGAGACACTCGGGATCTGCATCATAAATAAAGCACAAGTATGGTAGTTTGAAATAAAACACGCGTATGTTGGATTAGGAGCCTTATATCGATGTAAAAAGGTCTAATTACGAGCAAGTGTGATGAAAATACTGTAAAATTTTTAGTTACCTTTGCTTACAGGCACAGCGGTGAAAGCAGACTGTGGATACACGGGGGCTCCTCTGTCATAAATCAGTGCTTCTTTAGACTGTTTATCTGGGTTGCGAATCAACCTCCTATGGACTCCTGATTTGTGAGAGCCTGGCGCCATCCAAAGACACCCATTCTGAACTGTGGCATCTTCTAAAGCTATCCAGAACCCGATTGGGGGGATAGGATCTGTGTATAAATATGAAGCGTCTTGGTGGGCTGACACTGTAAAGGAATAGAAAAGAAAAATTGTGATAACTCTCTCATAGTTATGTCAATGTCAATCAACTCACGTAACTCGTGTAACAGCGTACAATAATAGTGATAAATTCAAATTCATGCAGGCCTATCACAGGCACTTATGAAGCGTTTATGTTAACAAAATTGTAAGGCGATGGTGATAACTACGTTCGCTAACTTAAACCTAAAGCTACGAGGGTTCCAAACGCACCCTGGCTTAAGAAGAGCCCAGATAGGCATTAAATCCGAGACTGTCAGCTTGAATTTTATCTTCCGGGTAAGACGAAACAGAAAGCCTGTTATATAACTCCTTACATTTCTTTAAATATTCATATCTACTTTATCATAATTTGTTGATATTCTAGCTGTTATTACGCCCGTATTTAATGCATTTGTCACCATCCCATCTCTTTCCGCGGGTGTCACCTTAGGCAATAAAGGGAATATAACGGAGAACGTTACAGTAGCGTTCGCCACTACCGATCACAACCCCGTCTGCGAATAGTGGTCATTATGCAAACCCTTCCTTTGGGAGAGATCTTAAGTCCATCAGTGAATAGTAAAATTTTAGAGTTAGTCTAATCATTAAACTGAGTGAAAGCACATTTGACCGTTATACCTTCACCGCCCAATCCCGGGTTTTTGTAAATGTACATGCTCTGTACAACTGAAGGCTCTAGAAAGTTTAACTCCTGGCACACAGCTTTAACCCTGTCGCTAAATGTGTAGCACCTGAAGATCGGATGCAGCAAATGCAGAGCGTGGCCAACCTAGAAATAAAAACGGTACAGTGTAAAAATAAAAATAATTGTCAAAAATAATCTGAATATACCGTCAAAAATATTACCGATTGCGAAGCGTGTTGAACAATTGGAGTATTGTTAAAAAATATTTTCAATATTTATATTGAAAATATGAGAAAATAGCGGCTGACATATTCAAAGCTCTTTTGTATATATATCGCTTTTGTTGAATACCCGCTGCACGGTTGGTACCTGCAGTCGCTCACAATCACCCCACAATAATAAAACAGAACAATACACGAACGATTCATAGGTGTCTGCACCGGCTATGAATGTAATTTAATATCGCGATATATTTTAGTGCGTGGCCTCACGTTGTCTGTCTGAATTCGGTACATTTCAAAAGGACCTTTGTTGTTCTCGCGCCCACCTGCCTATCCAACATGCCTAGAGCTGCTAAAGGCATTTTTGTAAATATCAAACAATACAGCTTGTTTTACAGAATTTTCAGATGTCCATTTTGTATTTTAGTTTTATGGGATGTTTACACTCCGCCTCTCCGGATTGATATTGATTAATTCGTAACAGTAAAACCCAAAACAAATAAATATCAACCCTACTCGTAAGCTGAGTGCTGCTACCTGAGTTTGAAAGACCTAAAACTATTATGTAATCCAAATTGTGGGGTGATGGTGATAACTATGTCCGTTTGCTTAAAGCTTAAGTTAGGAGAATTCTAAACGCGCCATTGTCAAAGAACAGCCCTCGACGAACTTAGCCGGGTTTTATTTGTCATCACCATCTTACAATGAAATCAGTCAATAATAATGTAAGCATGTAGTTCTCCACAGCGAATAAATTATCGAACAAAATGGCAATGTAAATTTGAAGTTCATTTTTCTTATATCTTTTACGTATTAAATTTTTGGGATAAAATAAAAAAATATGCAGAACGGTATAAAAAGTAGTAAAACATCTATTAGTATAGATGTTTTACTACTTTTATATTTCACCTAGCAAGGTTTAAAATCTTAGGAAATATTTATTTCTTGTCATTAATATATTGGTTAAATAGTCTGATTTATATTCGTCATAACGATTTTTTTTTAAACACTTATTTATACTGATGACATTTCCTCCAAGTTTGGTAAAAACACTTTAATCAAAAGACATAAAATTCAATTTATGATGAACTAAAATGGATCAAAAAAAAAATTAAAAAAGAAATGTTAATTCAACGTTGCACGAGACCTGTAGCCTCTACAAAATCGGATCCAGTCATGTCACAATCTTAAGTACCTTATTTAATGACACACTCGGGTCAACTTGCAGCTTTGAGTCAGACCCCAAGGCACCGGCCTCGAAGAAGAAGCTGATCTTGTCATTGCTCTCCAGGAAATATGAGTCTTTTAGTTGCTGAAACAAAAAGATTGAACTTCCATAAACTAGCTTAGTTGGATTTTATAACCTCTTATAATCCTAGACTACAATTTTAGCTAGTGAATGAATACACTTTTATTGTACACCATATGAAAAAAAAGAATAGTTTGCACGAGGTTTACAATTAGGCGACCTTATCGTTACATAGCGATCTCTTACAGTCAACCGATGACGTAAAACACTGCTCAAGATAAGGGATAGGTAGGTATAGTAAGTGAATGTAGTCAAAGTTGGAAGCCGGCTAATAGAATAGGGGCATCACAGGGTTCTCAGGTATCATCATCATATCAACCAATTACCGACCCACCACAGGGCACGGGTTTCCTCCCACGTTGAGAAAGTAAAGGCCGTAGTCCACCACGCTAGCTCAGGGCAGTTTGGTGGACTCCACACACTTTTGAGAACATTATGTAGAACTCTCAGGCATGCAGGTTTCCTCGTGATGTTTTCACCGTTGAAGAAAGTGATATTTTAATAACTTAGAAAGAAAAGGAAGAATTCCTTTTTTTGTTTCGCAGGTATATTAAAACCTAATCGGTTTATACTTGGCATTGCGTTGGAACGCTCAATTGTTTGGCGGCACGTCTTTGCCCGTCGGCCGTCGGACTAGCCACGAGAAGACAGACCCGAGAAATTTCCTAAATGGTATATTCGCGTGCCCGCGCCGAGGTTCAAACCAAGGGCCTCACAGTTATGACACAACAGCGCTCATCATTGCGCCAGGGAGGTGCCAAAAAATACTAGGATATTACACCTGTCAAGATTGACGTCAGAAATTTCAGTTACCTTTGTGTTAATATCCCGATGACAACAGTTCTGCACTTTTAATAATAGTCACCTAAAATAATCACGATCTATCCTCATAATAAAAAATATCAAAAAACGGCTATCCACCTAAAAACCCGCTTAGGTAGTTTTGAGCTAGTTAAGTCATGGGGGATTGAAACCGCCCGGTTCTAACCGCAGGCGTTCAGACAGGGGGTTCTGGGGTTGCAGTCATTCCAATGATGGAAGTCGAAGAAGCAATATGACTTTTTTTTTATAATATCTGCATATTAACTTCATTGGCTTTGCAGCCAATAAAGTTACTTATGACACTTATATTTTAATGCTTTGAGTTGGTGTGGAGTCGAGATGGTGTTCATAGGGCATTATTGTTGTACCCTTCACTAACTTGGATACGAACCTGTCTTTCTCCTTCGATGGTGGAGAAGATCGACTTCTCCGTGGAGTCAGGGGCTTGCTTGGTTAACTCCAGGCCAGCAGCAACCAACTCTTCACACTCGGCCGGTCGGAGGAAGTCTTCCAGCACCACGTAGCCATCCTGCTCCAGCTAGAGAATAAGGGCATATTAATATTAACTTTATTACTTGTATTTTTGCGTATATTTTTGCATTATAATATATGTGTAGTAAAGAGAAGGTTGATTTAAAAAAAAAATACCTAAAAATTTTTACACATAAAATAAAACTCTTTGTAAAAAATTTGTGTGCTTATTAATATTCACTTTATTACTTATATTATCGCTGGTAAAATACTATAATATACTAGCGGACCCCAGTGCCATCTGACGGGCTGATTTGTGAATTTAAACCATCCAGGGTGCCACCCGAACGCATAACAAAAATTTCATTCAAATCGGTCCAGCCGTTTAGGATGAGTTCAGTGACATACACACGCACACTAGAAATATATATATAAAGATGTGTAATAAGAATTTCGATCCATTGCCGAGAAAAAAAAATTCACAGGAGAAGGTTCATTTAAAAAAAATTACCTAAAGATTTGTACACATAAAATATGTGCATTAAGTAAACTTAAAAATTAATACACAGAAAATAAAAGCTCTACGCACGTTTTGTAATATAAAGATTTAAGAAATTATAAATAACTCCATAGAGATTCGCCTGTTTTTCGCGAAGTTTAGCAAATTAAGCTTATTTTTTCATAATACAACATATTTTACAATATAACAATCATTGTTATATCTTGAGTTGGATAAAAGCGGAGCGGCTTGCTTCTGTTTCCTTATTACAATTAATAATGTAATAATACTTTGGATCGCATCGCATTTGAGTGAGATTCTAAAAATACGTAAGATTAATTTTGTCTGTGACTAAAATACATACCACGTGGGAGCGTCGGAACAATAATTCTTTTCACTCCACTATGATTTCTTGGCATATAAAAATAGTCCTAATATACAACGTGTGAATGAATACCAAAATAATACTTCTTAGGCTTTAGAGGTACATAATAAAATGTCTCTGAAAATTATCTGTGAAACCGAAACGCTAATAGTTTTTGAGTAAACAATCGCCATCAAGCCCCAAAGTAAGCTGTGTTATGTTTACTAAAATACATACACTGAAATATATTCATGTTCATCAAACAAACATTTTCCAGTAGCCTTTATCAAATTTTGTAAAAGGTAACAGGCTATTAACATCATATACGGGCTAGAGCATTCAAGCAACAAGGAAAAACGTCGGGTGGAGCGCATAGCAAAACCGTATAGAACGGACCGGTTGTAAATAGCAGGAACGTATATGAAGTTGTATGCCAGTGAGGATTATTAGGCCCCACAGCGTGGGGGAGACTGGGAAGGGTTATTTGTCGCAGCGGCCCTAATTGAAAACCGATTGAGCGGACTTCATAAAGTGCCATCCATAGAGTGCAAAGTAAACAGCATATCCACATCTACTTCTCTTCAATCTGTTCTGAAATACCGTAAAGGACAAATAATATTTCGGTTTTAAGATCTTAATTAATTAGTTCACTTGGTGATATCGCATTGGGGTGGCTTCACTTTCGGGGGGCCGAGTACGAATCCCAGCTCGCACCTCTAACTTTTCTAAGTTACGGGCGTTTTTTAATATCACACGCTTAAACGGTGGAGGCAAACATCGTGAGGAAACCTGCATGCCTGAGAGTTCTACATACTGTTCTCAAAGGTATGTAAAGTCCACCAATCCGCAGAGGCCAGCGTGGTGGACTACGGCCTTAACCCCTTCCCATTGTAGCGGCAGGAGACCCGTGCTCTGTAGTGGCCCGATAATGGGTTCGAGGGCAGAGTTCGAATCCCAGCATGCACCTAGCACCTTTTCATAGCTAGTCAAATCTTTAGAAAACAAGCAATCTTGAGATTACTTTATAATGTTCTCGAATGTTCTCGGCTTGTTGTTGTTGTTGTTGTTGTTGTTGATGATGATGATGGCGTTATCCCTTATGTTTTTAATAAACACCCGTAATCCAGTGGACCCTGTTTTATTCATAAAAATATTCATCAGTCATCTTTGTACGATTAAGCAAGCTATGCTTACTTTAGGGCTAGATATAATATGTGTTTATTGTCGCTGTATATTTATTTATATTATCAAGGTAAAGCTGTCGTTTAAATATAAATCGTATTAATAAAACTTCTCCGCAAAGCCCTCGAACGATTGCATAAACGAAAGCTTATTCCTTTCAAGCATAATCTTCTTACTTAGATACGAGTACGTCTTCATCTAACGTATAACGTCTGCAACGAAATATCCGATTAGGTCTATTCATGTATGATATAAATAAAAGGTAATTCGCTGGGTGTTTAACGTGTTTAATATATATTACTGAAACGGATTGGCCTAAGCTCGGCGGGAATTATTTGTCCCCCGGTATTCATCGTCCGGCGGCGCCCGGAATTCAAAGCATTTATTTAGATATACCTACGTACAATATCCGCGACTTTAGGTTACGAGTAAGGGCTACATTTGCGCAGATTTAATTGTACAGCGGAATTGAATAGTTTTTGAATGCAAACTACTTTTCAAGGTACTTTTAACTGGTTCAATTCCCGGCAGACACTATTTGGGAAGTTTCAAATTCTTAATTTGCGTCTGGTCTGGTCGAAGGCTTCCGCCGTGGCTAGTTACCACCCTACAAAGACTCAGCGTTCCGGAACGATGTCGCGTAGAAACCACTTAAGGTATGGATTTAATATAACTGCCATACCCTAATACGTTAGCCCGTTATTATCTTTAATTGCATCATCAAATACCAGCAGGTTAGAATGCAGTCAAGTGGGGTCAAGTCTATCTTGTAGTGGAATAAAAAATAGAACCGAAATCATAGAACTCGTGTCATGAAACTCTATACATGAGCTATATTATGCAGGCCTACTGTGTACATACCTATGTGTACTTTTTAAAATAGACATGTGCATATTTTGTTGCGTCGATCTACTAGACCTATATCTGTGAGCATGGCTTAGGGCAGTGGTATTTATGAACCTAGCTAATGCTAGCATAAGGCTAGCAACAAATTCAATTTTTTTTTTCTTATTCATTTAGACCTTATCAGAGGAAGTTATGATGCGTTCATAGATATAACATGTTACCACTAATATAATGTTAGCCGTTAGGTGATGGTGATATCAACATTCGTTAACTAAAGCAAGAGTTCCAAACGCGGTCTAAGCGGAGCCCACAATAAACTTAGCCAGGTTTTTTTTTTAATCACCATCTCACAGTCGAATTAGTATTTAGCTATGAAGTTAGAGCGATTTACCCAAGCTTTTTTATCATACTTGTAAACCTTAATATTATTATAGGACTTTTCTATAAGCTTGCGTTACAATAAACTTTGAACTTATTGAGAGACATCTCAAGGGTTTCATCTGGTTATAAAAGGATATACAATTACCCTTAAATGATTTACTAATTTTATGCAGCCTAGTACAAGTTTATTTTTACTTTTCATATCCTAATATTGTGACAGACCACTTTATTTTTGATATATTTTCTGTACGTAAATTAAATTTTCAAATATGTGTTTACTATGCAGCGTCATTATTTTAGCTCCTTTAAATTTATCTCTTAAAGACTCTCATGGGCCCGTGATGGCCCTGAAGACACGATGAGATCTTGGTTGATGAACGCTTGCCTAAAATTGCCTGTTTGTTGCTTCAAAAAGGTAACATAGAATATCAATACAGCGATAAAAAGAATAAACAACATAATAGGTAAAACAATTTCATTTAAATTAATAAACACATTTGTAATAAATATTTCAATCTAGCCTTGAAGGTAATAAAGATATAACAGGCAGGAAACACAGTAGCCATTAAGGCGACACCTTAGCGGTACTTATATTTTTTATTTTATAATTAGGAAAGGAAAATCTCCATGGACATTGGATTGTGCCGGTCTTCTACTGGCTAAAAACCCCTCCTGCCTTCTAACGTGAACGTTATTGTACCTGCCTTATGGCCTACAACTAACATCGTTGTCCATTTACACTCTCTCTTTCGTCTATTTCCTTTACTTTTATTATTTTTTTGTAGATTCCCATTTCTCTGATGCCTTTATCTGATTATGGAGTTTAGCTTTTCTGTTTCTATCTCACTTTTATTTCCTATTTCCTTGCTCACACCAGCGTTACTTATCTGAAACGTGAATAAAAAATGTTTCATGCGTGTCGATTGATACAATTCTGGATGTGGATAGCAGCGCTGAGGCCGTCTCGAAGTTCTATGGTAGAATGCGGATGGTGCCGCAGGAACGCCCCCATTCTGTTCCACACCCCTGTTCCAATGTGGGTAGAGTATAAGAATCCAATGCTGGTCTACCAACGGCACCACGGCTGGTTAGACGGGCTGATGGTCGCAGTATATGGTAGAAGTAGAACAGAGGACGCCGGTGACCTTTCTCCGCCATCGCCGATCGCCGTTTACTCCCTTGTGAATAGTAGCGGTAGTATTTAATCTGTCATCACTAATAACATATTATCCATCGAATTATATTGACAATAGTGAACGAATGGCGCCTTAATTGAGTCTATAAGAGCGAATAATTAAACGATAATACGCAAACATTAATCCGTGGGTATACCAGGCTTACGCATATTACAAATTAATTTTAGTATAATTATAGATATTGAACCTATTCATGCACAGATTACAATCACAGCCAGGATGGGATAGTATTCAGTTCAGTAATAATCTCTACGTTTCAATCAGCTCACGTCCATGTGGATACAAACTGAACCTAGGTACATCCAATGCAACATATTCAATCTGACAGGTATTATGTTATGAATCAACTACATTCAAAGCCAAGCTGCTCACAAACGCTCAATACGATTATGTCTTTGATAATTTCGCAATATCTTGTAGTAGCATTAAGGAAATAGATAGCATAAATGCTTGTGGTGGAGACTTTTCGGAGTTTTGTGCGTTGGATAATTTTAAATATCACTTGCTTTAACGGTGAAGGAAAACGTGGAAGGAAAACCTGCGCCTGAGAGTGCCGCAAAATGTTCGAACAGTTAAATTCTAATATTCTTTATTCATGTTACCCTATCACAGGCACTTATGAAGTGCTCATACATGTTTGTTTATATTATTGCCAACTTAAACCTAAAGCCACGAGAGTTCCAAACGCGCCTTGGTCTAAGAAGAGCCCACAACAAACAGCCGGGTATTTCTTTTGTTATCACCATCTCACAGTCAATTAATATTAAGCTATGGAGTTCGAGCAATTCACATCCAAGCTTTTTTATCGCTTAAGTAAGCCTCAATACTAAAACTGAAGAAGGCTTTCCTGAGATATTTGTTCAAGCGCTGCTATGGATATTACCCTTTCATTCAACTCCCTGGAGGGCAGACGGATTTGCGACCAACTAAAAATAATGCGCCAAATCTTACGAGGAGAAGTCGATGCTCTAGATCTTCATAACCAACTGTGTGTTGTATGCGTGCCTTAATAGAAAATATATAATCTGCGTCCACTGTAACTAACCCAACTGGTCCCTATCAAAGTCCTCTCTGTAAGGTTCCATAATTTCTCAAATAATACTGGCACATGATGCAGCCCCATAAAATTATGGGGTCCGATTTTCACTCGACATTACATTCTTTAAAATTATTGTTTATTTAGCGTGCAGGTTTTTCGAGGCGTAGATTCGATACACTACGAAAAACTAGTAGTTCGTCCCTTCTTGTAACACTGTTGCAGGAAGCATGGCACTGATACCGCGTCCATTGTCGTCATTCATGCTCTTGGATACCAATGCTCAAAGGGGTCTATTCCATGACGGGTTGACAGCATTGTTCCGGGAATTGTTGAGGTACTCTGAGCATATTGAATGACCTTGATATCAATATTCGCAGAGTATTACATAGACACTATATTAATATCAGGTGGAGAACTCCTTTGTGGAGTTGAGTATACGCTTTTACAACATGATTCCTAAGGTAATTCTGGACCTACAGAATTACCTTAGGAAACATCTCTACTACAGCACATTTGATGAATTTCTTACTGAAAAGATAGATTGGGAGGAGCCAGCTTCGCTCTCATCTCCCGTAAGATAGATAAAAGATTGTAAATATTGATGTTTGTAAAGAGCAGTTACTAAGTTTCTAATTATTAATGAAACATTCGGGACAAACTAATGAATTTTGTAGTATTTACAAACACATTTTTAAAACAGTGACGGCGATTTTATACGCATAAACATAGCGCTTTGAAACTGACATCTTTTTTATTGGATAAAGATATGAATGAGCAGGGTTATCCGCTCATCGGATGACCTTTAAGTTAGAGAAGTAAATACCTACTTTTAAGACAAACTTAATTTATTCGTATCAAGAGAGCCATAAATTTAAACTTATTTAAATAAATAAATATTTTGATCTAGTTTTTTAGGCTATATTTAGTTATCTCCCGATTAAATAATCGTATGTTACTCTCCGGCTCGTTAAAGGTGTGAATTAAATAATAACTCTTCGTTTTCTCAAAAAAAAACCTACATTCAGAAAAATAGAATAGAAAAACTTTACTGCAACACAACATAATAGGAAAAACACAAGGAAAACAGTAGTAGTACTTACAGCTAGGGTGCAAAGTCGGCCTTTTCACTAAAACTGATGTTTTAAAGGCAACCTGAACGTGCAAAGCCGATAAACAAGTGGAAAGTGGATGGTGCATAAAGTATGTTACAAAAAATAAAAATAAACATACATGAACATAAATACTACATTTACATAATAACTACAAAATACCAATAATATAGTATATTTACTAAAATAGATATTACTCAAAAATAAACTTACATAATACTCGTTTGCATAGATAAGTAATAATTTTTTAAGCGATGTTTAAACAGGTGAATTAATTTGATAGATTCAGGTTATTAGCAATCAAATCATGATAATATTTTACGTCTCAAAGTTGAAGCGTAGACACTAGACGCCGTGTTGTCATTTAGAGTACATACCACGACTCTGCTCTAATAAGGATTGGTGGGTTTAACGATTATTGTGAAATCATCACAATCATCATGGTTGTCTACTGCTCGACAAGTCTTTTATAGTTACGAATATCGCGTTCGTTCGTTTGTTTTAATTTTTTTTTTATAAATGTAAAACTGAAAGCCATATTATTTATTGCCAGGCTTTTTCCTTGGTATGCCTTGTATTTTTCAAACCGGTATTGTGTGTGCTCAGTACAAAATACCTCTTCCATCGCTAGCTGAGAGTCTAATGTCCGTTTTCACTGAACCTACGAAAGCTTAAATCTGATGCCTAATGATTTGGACGATGCGTGGATTAAAACAACGTTTCACCAACTGTTGACGATGACTAACGACGTTGGGCGGCATCTAAAATAATGGCACCGTTTCAGCTGTGCTGTGTTAAAGGGACTCGTAAACTGGCACTAGACCGATAAAAATAATATAAATTCGGTTTTTTTAATACCTTAAAACCATACCCCACTATATTACACACATTACATTATATAGAAATTTGACGGCAGATTGGTGCAGTGGGCAGCGACCCGGCTTTCTGAGTCTAAAGCTCTGGGTTCGATTTCATCAAGTGGAAAATGTTTTTGTGACGAACATGAATGTTTCTCAGTGGGAGTTTATATCTATATTATAAGTATTTAAGTGTATTATTCATAAAAAATTCATTAGTTATCTTAGTACCCATAACACAGTTTAGCTTACTTTGGGGCTAGATGGCGATGTATTATATTATGTTGTATTGTCGTAGTATATTTATTTATTTAGTTAATTAAAAATGACAAGCTAATATACTTACGATAATAGAAACATAAGTTTTTATATCTTTGTTTAACTACTGCGCTGTCGCTTATATTTACCAGTAAACCAGTCAAGTGTGTCTTCATTTTTTAATTGTGTTTTGGTGTAGATCAAACGCATAACACCTGTACCTACCCCCAGTATAAAATACATTCGCTCCCCTATCATACAGACGTTTTGGGGAATGGAAACACTGTAAAATAGAAAATGAAACTTATCTTCTTTCAGATTAAAGCTCAATTTTGTCCACAGTTCTGCAGGCAGTTCTCAGAGCAGTATCTACCCTTCGCTCCTAATTCAAGGTCGGTTTCGACAATCAATAATCAGTTACGTCAGAGTAAAATGGAAACGAAGGCAATCTCAAAGGGTATTAAGTGATGATACAGTCCGAGATGGTAACCGGTTAGGGGTATGGCAATTATATTGAACCCATACCTCTGATCGGTTCCCACGCGACGCTTTGATCGTTAGGGTGACTACCTACAGTCACGGCAGAAGTCTCCCCCAGACAAACGTGTTGAAAATAAGGAATAGCTCTGTAATTCGGCTCCGTAACAAAACAAAAACTAACTAACCTGGGGCTAAAAGAAACCAAAGAAAGTCGTAACTTTCTTGTGATATATAAATATAGTTCTAATCTCATACTAATATACGCCGCTGAAGAGTTTGTTTGTTTACTTGATGGCGATGGTGATTTACTTGATTACACTTAAATAATTTTCCGAGAATGATCTCGGAATTTGATTTGAAAAATTATTTAAGTGTTGGATAACCTGTACATCGAGGAAGCTATAGGCTACACATCATCACGCTAATCCCAATAGAAGCATAGCACCAATGAATATTGTTACACAATGGGGGTTTTCCTCCTCTTGCGTGCGCTGCATAAACGGTTAAAGTTTCGATAAGATCATATATGCCAAAGTTATTTATATTAAAAAGTAATTAAAAAAAGTCGACAGGCTATGTTTTTTTTTAGGTTGACTTATACGCGGACAAGGGACCGCTAGTAATATTATGAATGCGAAAGTTGGTATGGATGGATTTGTTGCTCTTTCAAGCATAAACTACTGACGGGTTTTGATAAAACTTTAAAATAATATATGCGTCAGGATAATAAATGGGCTATGTTTTATAAAGATCTGTATAAAGATATACAATAGAACAATAACAACAACAATAGAATTTAGTTACCAATACAGATGGTGACAAACAGTAATAGTGATAGGTTTGATGACAGTTCAAGAGTCCTGGGTTCATATCTGACTAAATGCATACATTCCAAAATATTATCGCCGCGGGAGACCGCTTGTTTAAGAATAATACTGCTTTAAGAGATAGCAGTAAGTCTCTTCACATCGGCGCGAGGAATATCGTAAGCATGGGCGGGACATTAGTGCATAGATATGAATCTACTTTAATGTGATTCACTAGTAGATATCAAAGTGATTAGTGTTATGTTCATAAATAATAATAATAAATAAATATACTACGACAATACACACATCGCCACCTAGCCCCAAAGTAAGCGTAGCTTGTGTTATGGGTACTAAGATAGCTGTTGAATATTTCTATGAATATAATACACAGAATTACTTATAATATATACAGATAAACACCCAGACACTGAAAAACATTCATGTTCATCACACAAACATTTTCCAGTTGTGGGAATCGAATCCACGGCCACGACTCAGAAAGCAGGTTCGCTGCCCACTGCGCCAGTCGGCCGTCATATGATTACACTTCTATTATCTTCGGCCGTTCATATAAGAATTCTGACATAGGTGCCTACACAAGATACCTAGTCACAGTAATGACGTGTTATTTCGAAAATATTCCGCAGCACTGGTACTGTCATATTAATATTATGTGGTATACATCGTGTCATGAAATAAGAGCACTGACAGTCTTAACGTGACTGCAGCCAATCATTTTCTACATAGGTTTTGCAAAGTTATATTTTGTGTTAACTAATAAAGTGTCTCTATCATTGCGCTTTTATACATAGTTTTTTAATCAGTAGGTACTTGATGTTACATTGTTGTGAAATCGAAATAAAAAATAAACCAGGCTGAGTTGGTTGTGAGTTTTTTTTAGACCAGGCCAGAGGTGAAATCTCTCGTAGTGTTTAGCTGACGAATTTTATTATCAACTAGTTTGTCTTCATTTTTTAAGTATTTGTCATAATTTCGTAGTTAATTTAGATTCTTTGCACCCTTGTCTGTGTACTGCAAATTTCACAGTGTCCATCAAAATTTATAAACCTCTTATTTTGAGAAGACAATAATAAGTTTTATTGTAACATCAGGGCTTCCGTAGATGATGCTTATATATCAAAAGTTTTTAATTATTTCTGCCTCATATTGTACAAAGTACTACATTATTTTTTGGTATTACTATGAAAAGAAAACTTTAGTGTTCAAACAAATGTTCAACAAATCAATTTCTTTTTTTAATAATCCTACACACAAATAAGTAACAAAAAATAGAGTTATTATAATGCAATAAGAAACAAATTAACTATAATAAAGTGATTTGAGTTTTTTCGTGTGATTATAGGATGCAATGGTTGCAGTTGATTTTCCCTTTTACACGATACCTACTATAGTTAATAATACAGTTTATATTTAGAAATGTATATTTATAAGTGGGTGCAACATGTCCTTTAAGCTTTCGCATTTCCGCAAGTTTCAACAAATAATTACAACCATCGCTATAATACAAACACATATCATATTGTATTTATCTAATGATATAAGATTCATGTATTATGCCGGCCGATTGGCGCAGTTTGCAGCGATCCTGCTTTCTGAGCCCCAGGCCGTGGGTTCGATTCCGACTACTGGAAAATGTCTGTGTGATGAGCATGAATATTTTTCAGTGTCTGGGTGTTTATATGCATGTTTTATTAATGTATGTTATTCATAAAAATATTCATCAGTTATCTTAGTACCCATAACACAAGCTACGTTTATTTTGGGGCTAGATGGCGATGTTTGTATTGTCCTAGTATATTTATTTATTTATTATTATGAAAAACGTATTTTTATATATTTTGAAGTGAGATTGGTATATATAAATATTTAATCAGTAAAACTGCCAATTCTAGCCACCATGACAGGGGAAACTCCGAATTAAAAAAATATGACGTCACTTCTATACAAACATAGTTTGTACCGCTTGAACTTCGAAAATGTATTAAGTATTTTGTGATTTCAAACGATTTATAAGTTTGTTATAATCAATACGAAAATGTAATAATCCTTAGCTATGGAACAAGTACTTTCTAAAGCTCCAATTTGCCGATGACGTCACGAGTACGGCCATGACACCCGTTGAGCTTTATCGCGGGCAATAATTTATTTTAATATAATTTGCAATTTTTATCAAAATAACCTTTTTGTTTCTCCAAAAATAAGATATTTTTTGGATCGTTTATTTGGATAGTGAAGTCTTTAGTAAAACAAAGAATATTCCCTTCCTCGTACCACGTGCACGCAAACTCTAAATTTTTTTGTTCATTGTGATTTTTATGAGACCGCGGGAGATAAACATATGGCTGTCGAACGGTTATAAATTTTAAAAGTATAGCAGTTATTCCTGTACAATAAGAATAACTTTTTTAAGTTTTGATTTTTTAGCGGCGTTAGGAAAAAATCATGGGAGTGAAATTATACAATATAACGAAATGGTTATGGTTATACGATTTTATTGTAACATGATTATAAAGCTATGACACCAAAGACTGCATAGGTTGCCTTCGCAGTGTTTGCTCTGCCTTTGTTTGGGTACCTACTGTTAAAGTAAGTTTGGAAAGTCCTTTTAATTGGGAATCATAGACATTTTCTGCTCCAGCCATTCTGCTATTGAAATTTTGTAATTCCAACCTCCAAGAAAACAGGATGAAGGTAGTTGGGGATACATCTTCCGCCAGCACACTTTATACGATGCGCACACCGTCACAAAAACGACACCCTGAAGTTAGCTATAGTCGACATTTTAGTTTTTCAAAAAAAGGTTTGACAGTCAAAGGGCTCATTCCTGTGAATTGTACAAAAATCTCAAATTTTAATGTTTAGTGAAACTTGGTGGTTCCATAATGACATAACTAGACAAAGCGTTATAATAAAACTTTCACTGCATTAAATACCTTTTTTTACTGTTAGTGTCGATTTCTCTACAAAGAGAACTCTTCTTTGGCGAGAACAAGATTTTTATCTTGTTCTCGCCAAAGAAGTACAACTTCTAACGCGTGTGCATAAGTACACACAGGTTTTTTTATAAGAGCGCGATATGAGCGAATTCGAATTTGGAAGCTGGACGCGGTAATTTGAAATGCGCCCTAACGTGCGACGCTCGCCGCTGCCGATCCGTGCACATTGTAAAATGAACCCTATACTGCGACGTTGCCACTACGTGCAATTTTCCAATGCTACTGATATTGTAAATTTTCGAAAGTTTGTAAGAATGGATGGATAGATGTTACTCAATCAAAGTTCCATCATACTCGCTGATACATCAACATGCAAAATTTAAACATTTAATTGTATTAATAATAATCTTAACTATACATATATGCAACGTGTAAATAAAAACCGAAATACTAGTTCACAGGCTTAAGAGGTACATTATGTCTCTGAGACTGTTGTGTGAATTCAAAACCTACTTTAGTTAAATAAGAAATAATATACTTAATATTAATATAATATAGGTTTTGTATTTTTATTTTTGAAGTTATACTTCTATTGGCGCGTTAGGGAAAAAGATGAGAGTAAATTTTCACGATGTGCGCGTACATCGTCACAAAAAATCAACACCCTGAAGTTAGCTATAAGGTTTGACAGATTGAATTGTACAAAAATCTCACTTGTTTGTCCAATAATGAGTCTATTAGTATTCCAAATTTAATTATGTTTATTATGTTAATTTCTTCAATTATGTATATATATATTTTTTTATGTTTAAAGAAACTTTGTTTAGATAATGCGTTATAATAAAAGTTTCAATGTATTAAATAGCTTTTTTCTATTGTTAGTGTCGTTTTTTCTACAAACGTAAAATAAGGCGAAAGATGAAAATTTTAAAAAGATTTTTGTCTTATTACGCCAAAGAAGTATAAGTTCTAACGCGTGTATATAAATACACACACACGTTTTTTTATATTTTCTCTTCGATTATATATTTCAATTATTTATTTTTACTCTTGCTAGCTCTTGCACAGACTCCGGTCTAATTCTGCTGCATCTTCCAAGACACCAGCACGGCATGAGATCATTTATCTTCTCCCACAGCTTTATCAACTCACAGAGCATTGATGCACATGTGGAAATAATATCCAATTAATATATGTGTAATAACAAACGGGGGTAAACTTCTCCTATTCCATGTTCCCGCTTTAGCAGATGAAAGCGTTAATTATTTGTCAACTTTATTTTGACACATATAATAAAAGAAGCGGTGATAGCGCATTGTGTAGGAGCTCAACTAACTTAAAGTTATATGCGTTTTAAGTAATTAAAATATCACTTCAACGGTAAAGAAAAACATCGTGGGGAAACCTGAATGCCAGAGAGTTATATGTTAATGTTTTCAAAGGTATGTGGAGTCCACTAATCCGCACTGGGCCAGCGTGGTGGGCTACGGCCTTAACCCCTTATCATTGTGGGAGGAGACCCGTGCTCTGTAGTGGGCCGGTAATAGACCCTTGTTATAATGATGATGATAACACGTGTCGCAGATTGTCCTGGTTTTGTTAGTTAATATGGTGGTCCTACTATTTTCACGGTTGATCAAGCACTCAGGAAGGTCTAATATTAAATCGGATGCAGTCAGACATTTGCAAGGAAGGCTCCTAATTGAATTTCCGGGCATATATACCTACTATCGTTAGACTGTCTCGTAGGTTTATGTTCATCTAAGGATGACGAGGTGCTCGGTTAGGTATTGAGAATTTTCTGTTGAATATATTTTCAGATTGGAGTTAGGAAGTTGGCGGTGTACAACCCCCGCGTGCCTCGGAGAGCACGTTAAGCCGTCGGTCCCGGTTATTATCACATGTGATAGTAGTTTTGTAAGCCCACCATCCCGGTATGGAGCAGTGTGTTGGGTCATTGCTGAAACCGTCTCAACTATGAAAGGCGAGGCCTATTGGCTGCGGATGCTTATATGGCTGAGTAAGGAAAAAAAACATTTTAATACTAATCTAGTTATAGCAACGCAATCTATTTCTATTAACGATAACAACTGAACTGAACGATTACATGTCGGTGACAATTCGCGGGACGTGAAAAGAAGTAGATATGCAACAAGTTCAAGGAGATTTTCCTCAGTCTGGACCATTATGGTCACTAGATGTATAACGTCGAAGTATTAATGTATTTTTTTTTCTTTCGAACGAATTAGTGATTGATCGTAATCGTTTTACGATTAGGCTTAAGATTAAATTTTAAGCATGTACAATCTGGATTAAATGGACCAAAATAGTAAAATTTTTTTGGTGATATTTGCAGCCCTTTCTCCAAAGTAACATTAGATGAGATTTGACTGGACCCTCTCCCCCCTTCAACATTTCACGTATTCTATGAACGCCCCCATAACAGATACTCAGTGACTAATAGATGTTCACCGGGGGCTAGTTTCGATTATCTTATTAATAGTTTGAATAGTGACTATTTAGATGTAAATAAAAATGTTGTTCTCTTAATAGGAGACAGTTTGAATGTCAAAAAGCATCAAATTATAAGATGCATTGATAAATTACTAGCTTTACATAGTAAAACTCAATGTTAATTCGTTATGTGTGCCTTTCCTTACTGTGGCACATTTAGTTCAAAGCAGAATGAACATATTTATAATTTAAATTTATTAATTTATAACCTGACATGCCGTCATAGTGACGCAGTTTTTTATTTTGACATCAATAAATCCATGTCATCCCTATTGTCTAGAGATAGTTTAATTTTATCTAAGAAAAGTAAGCATCACTTGGCATCTTTACTAGCTTACAACTTAAATGATACTGTTACAAGTATTGTAACTAAGTCTATTGACACCTCTACATATTGTACTTCAAGTACCACCAATATTTCTAATATTGACCCTAGTACTTGTTCTAGTACTATAATTAATTCAAATAGTTATTTAAACTAGACAGTGAGACAACGGGGAAGCTCTGTAATATGAACATTGTACATCAAAACATACAGAGCTTCACCGGCAAAGAATTAGAAATAGAACTGTTTGTTGAAAAATTCAATATACACATATTGTGTATAACTGAGCATTGGCTCACTGGAGCACAAATAGCAGTTAACATCAATAACTTCAAAATGTCAAGTGTGTTCTTTAGAAAGACTGCTATTCATGGTGGATCCTTAATTTTTGTACGCAATAATATAACATGTAAGGAGCGAAAAGATATAGTTAGTCTTTCTGTGGAGCGCATAATTGAACTGTCTTGTGTGGAGCTGGAGCGTTTTATAATAGTGTGTGTGTACCATCCCCCCTCAGGTGATTTCAACCAATTCGAGGATGTAATGGAAGATGTCCTTAAGCGATTGTGTATGTCTACTAAAAATGTAATAGTATGCGGGGATTTCAATGTTGATATCTTATTACATAATACTACTACGACTAGGTTGTTAAACTTATTTAAATGCTTTAATTTGAATAATGCTTTCGATGAACCTACTAGAATCACAGCAACTTCAGCATCTTGTTTAGATAATATTTTTTTTAACTGTGATATCTTAGGTAAATCGATATTAAACAATTTAAGGTCAGATCATTGTGGCCAACAAATTACTGTTGTTGGTACAAATAGAAATAAACATATTGTTAAGTACAGGCCGATAACTCAGAGTAAACTGACGCGATTTGAAGGTGAAATATCAGCCAAAATTCCTGCTCTCTTTTTTGAAAACTGTCATCCCGACAATCTTTATCGTACGCTTTTCAATGAAATAGAAAGTGCATTTAATAAAGTATTTACTTTTAAATACATAGATTCTAATAAAAAAATGAGGTTTAGTGATTGGGCGACAATAGGCATTTACAAAAGCAGGGATAAGTTGTATGAGCTATATGATGAAAAACAATACAATCAGACTCCAACCTTCCTTGAATATGTAAAAAGTTACTCCAAAACATTTAAAAATGTTTGTAGACAAGCTAAGTCGCTATACATTAAAGATCGGATAGTAAAATCTGAAAACAAAATACAAACAACCTGGAAAATTGTTAATAATGAATCTGGGAAAACTAAATCTCGAGACGGAAATTTTGAATTAATTATTAATAATAATATGGTAACTACTGATACAGAAGTTGCTAGTACTTTTGAAAACTTTTTTCAGAATGTTCCTATTTTGTTAACAGATTCACTAAATTCCTCACCTACTGCAGCTCAGAATTTATTAAGAGGCAACATTAATGAGTGCAAAGTTTTATTTCATTTCAAACATATAGATGCATCGGATATCAGTAAAAACTTCAAGTTGTTAAAATTAAAGAAAACAGGTGATATATGGGGAATGTCGGTAAAGGTAATATCTCAAATTATTGACGTCATTGCTCCTCTTTTAGCCATAATTTTCAATGAATGTGTTGATTTAGGTACTTTCCCGAACCTAATGAAACATAGTAAACTCATTCCTCTATTTAAATCTGGTAATAAAAATGATATAAACAATTACAGACCTATCTCAATCTTACCAGCTCTTAGTAAGATATTTGAAAAAATTATATTAAATCAACTCTTATATCATTTTAATGTAAATAACTTACTACACCCTGAGCAGTATGGCTTCACTAAAGATCGTAGCACAACGGACGCAGGCGCTAAACTTATAAAACATGTTTATGATGCCTGGGAATGTTCACAGAACGCCATGGGTGTTTTTTGTGATCTATCTAAAGCTTTCGATTGTGTTGATCATAAAACCTTGCTTCTTAAGCTAAGCCACTATGGTATCCAAAACGTTGCACTAAATTTGGTTGCCTCTTATCTCAGCAATAGAACCCAAAGAGTTTGCATAAATGATGCAAAGTCTCAGGGTTCAAATACCTCAATGGGTGTCCCACAAGGCTCGATTTTGGGTCCTTTTCTATTTTTAGTGTATATAAATGATCTACCGTACCATGTCAGTGGAACATGCGACATTGTATTGTTTGCAGATGATACATCTCTAATTTTTAAGACTGATAGGAGTAAAGATAACTCTGACGAAGTAAACCGTGTTATGTCGCATGTGTCGCACTGGTTTACAGTTAACAACTTACTTTTAAATGCAAAAAAAACAAAGTGTGTCGAATTTATCTTACCAAATGTAAAGAAAATTGATAAAAATATAATGATAAATGGTGAATCACTAAAAATAGAGACTTCCACAGTTTTTCTGGGCGTGACCTTGGATAATAAGCTACAGTGGGGTGCCCATATAGATTCACTAGCGGGTAAACTAAGCTCGGCTGCCTACGCAGTCAGAAAAATTAGACAGATTACTGACGTTGAAATAGCTAGGCTAGTTTATTTTGCGTACTTTCATAGTGTTATGTCCTATGGAATCTTGTTATGGGGTAAAGCAGCTGATATCGAAACTATATTTATATTGCAGAAAAGAGCTGTACGGTCAATATATAAACTTAAATCACGCGAATCCCTCCGTGAGAAGTTTAAAGAAATAGGCATACTTACTGTAGCTTCACAATATATTTATAACAATATAGTATTTGTAAGACAACATATTAGTCTTTATACACAAAAAGTGGACATAAACAGTCGACTTACAAGAAATGGTCATAAATTAGTGTCATCTGCATATCGTCTGCGTAAGGTACAGGGATCATTTGTGGGATTGAGTATACGCTTTTATAATATGATTCCTAAGGTGATTTTGGACCTGCCAATGCACAAGTTTAAAGAATTTGTTAAAACACATTTATTAGAGCGAGGTTACTATACAATTGATGAATTTTTTAATGACAAGGTTGCTTGGAAGCATCCGGCTCCGCTTTCAGCTCTCACAAGATAGAAAAATGAATGTTAAAATACAAAATGTAAATTGTTGATGTTGGAAAAGAGCAACTGCTGAGTTTCTTGCCGGCTTCTTCTCGGTAGAATCTGCCTTCCGAACCGGTGGTAGAATCACTACAAACAGACAGACTTGACGTTTCAAAAGTGCTTATATTAGGCCTACTTGAAATAAATGAATTTTGAATTTGAATTTGAATTTGATAGCAGATACGAAACATTGTCTTGTTTTAAATGTTTGCGTCAGGATGGTATTAAATAATGTTCAGAAATACTTATAATATAAAAGTAAACACTGAAACATTCATGTTCATCACACAAACATTTTCCAGTTGTGAGAATCGAACCCACGGCCTTAGACTCTCAAAGCAGTCAATCTTTCGGCAAGGGTCACTCCTACCTGTCCCCCTGCAAGGGGCAACCAAAGAGGATACAACGGAAACAAGAGGGTAAACAAAGGGGATTCTAATAATACAACTATTCGACTTTAATGGCTAAAATATGCTTTCGGCACGAGTCCCTACAAAATGTCCCCAATGCACAATAATGTAGATAAATTACACCATATACAAGTTACTATTTCTGTTTAAATTGTTTCTATATGTGTATATCTTTTATTTTTATTTGTGCTGTATTTGATGTTTAATTCTTTCATTTAAATACTTGTATTGAATTAAGTTATCGTGCTAATATGTATGCTGTGGCCACAGATAAGTGAAATTTTGTATCATTAGTAACCTAACGATAAAGCAAGTTATCCATAGCTAAAATACATGTAGGTAATTTTGTTGGTAGCTAAAATACATGTAGCTAATAAAAATAAATAAATAAGTATTCTATTAATTTAGCCGGTGACAACAACTTTTGCACTTTTTAGAACATTGAGAATAATGGAATAGAAGCAGGCGTTATTTTGCGGAATTCCATGATATACAATGAAAATTGTAAATCATGTACCTAACAGATCTTCAGCAATGTCGGCAGCTACCCTGCTTTCTGAGTCTAAGGTCAGAAAAATATACTAGATGCGATGTCACTCCAAAATAATTACTAAAAAAAAAAGACTTCTCACGAATTAGAAGCCTATTTTAAGCCTCCTTACCTTACCTACAATTAGAACAAATTATGTTAAAAAATCCCTTACCTTTGAAGGCGCCAAATTTTATAATAAAATACCTATACCTATACAAAACGTTAACTCATTCAATGTATTCAAAACTAAACTAGCTTCTTATATATTAAGTAATACCAATAAATTAATACATTAAATGAGTAGATAATAGTAAAATTGAATTTAGCTTAGTCTAATGACGAAGTGTATTAATTTATTATAGAAAATTAAGTTTCCTATGTAAGTGACTTATGGGAATAAATGTCTTTAAACCTAACCTATTTTAGTAAAAAGGACTTTTCCTTTCTTAATGTGCTCGTAATTGACATCCAAACAACTCATAAAGGTTATGTATGTATGTATCTTAAAATATGTCTGTAGATGAAATATAATAATATACGTAGATATATATTAGGTATTCATCGATAACAACTGGAGACGTTTATAGACTTTGTTTTAAACTGATAAATCAAGAACTTAATTCATCGAACCAAATATAACGGTAAGTATAATTATTAAGCGGCCTTAAATGGGTAGTCCATTTTTATTTACGTAGGTATCTTATTGTGTTAATAATGTTTTCATTACACTTTGACGTTTAATGGCGCGGCTTCGAGCGCTGTAGTTTTAAGTCGGAGGTCAAAAGTTCGATACCTGGCAGGGACATTATGGCAATCTATAATTTCAGAATTTTCTCCAGTTTGGTATGGTGGGAGACTTCGGCCGTGGCTAGTTACCACCTGCTGACAAAGACGTGCCGTTTCTGAACGATAGCGCGTCGAAACCGGTTTAATATACGAGTAACTACCATATTTACTCCCTAACAGGTTAACCCGCTATTCCACTACAAGTTGATAGTCTAACTGCATCAACTTGTAGTGGAACAAAAAAAATGAAAAATGAACCATGTTTTCAAAGTATTCAATAACAATAAATATATATTTAAAACCTTTATTTTGTAACTGAAATCTATATTTATATTACTGAGGTTAGGCTTTTTTTTTTATTTACATTAATGAAAGAGGTTTTTGAAGTGAAAACTTGCGATTTTGGGTAGAAACTAAAAGTTATACCTAGGTTCGCGTCACCGATGACGCCGACATGCTCGTTATGGTATGAGCCAGACTAGTGACGCATAGTACATGTAAATGCATTTAATTTATATATATATATATATATACATAGCAATACACCCTATATGTACGCATAGTACATGTAAATGCATTTAATTTATATATATATACGAGCTGTTGCCCGCGACTTCGTCTGCGTCTGATTTTGTTTTTATCGTATTCAGTATCGCTAAGCCTTAAATGAGTACATGTGACTGTCAATTAATTATAGACAAATAATTTGCAATAAAATAAAATTGCGACTATAATTAAATATCTAAGCTATCCTATCTCTTAAGTTGGACCAGACTGCTCACGGTGTGCCAATTTAATTTAAAATCGGTTAAGTAGTTTAGGAGTCCATCGCGGACAAACATCGTGACAGGAGATTTATATATATTAAGATATATATACATAGCAATACACCCTATATGTACACTCACTGTATCATAGGTGTGTTTGACTATTGGGATGGGTAAGCAAAACTCTTAAATGTAAGGTAAACTCTTCTGATTTTTAACACTCTTGTCTTAGCATTAGGTAAAGTTGTTACGATTTATAATAAAAAAAAATCTTTGAGTTATAACACTAACCAGAGACCACACTCCATTACGAACGCATTATTTTGGTATACTAAGATTTAAAAAAAGTATAGAGCTATATTTATCCATATATGATGTTTACTTTTTGACAGTCTCCTTTGTGGATCTTGCAAGTACGAGTATACGTGACATTGGCGAAATACGACATGCTAATATGGCACACCTAGATTAAACATAAAATAGAAACCAACAAACAAAATCTACACATTATCAAATTGCCTGCTATAACTAGGTAGGATAAGAATTAATACACTCGCAAATGGAAAATTCGCAAAAAGCCCACTCCATACTCTGTACTACTGCAATAATTAAATATAAAACTATGTATTATTAATAAATGTAATGAAAATAATATTTACTTACCTGGTTCCGTATAGTATTGCGCATGTTGATTGTTTATACAGATACAAGCCAACTGTGGGTCTCAGAAAGCGAAGCACAACTAAATTATGAATCGAATTTATCTTAACTGTAGACAAGTTCCTACTACACTGAACTATCGATGTATAATCATACAACGCTTGCCAAATACCGGAGCGATGAGTAACTGATGGTTTTAAGCCCGAAGTGGAAATGACGTAGATTGATAATGTCTTATATTCTTATAGAAAGTCGTATGCGTCTGCGCACGATGCTCGATGACGCGGCGCAAGCGGGGGCGGGTTTTGACAACAGATGTATGGAATTAATCGATAGATGTGCGAAATCAGCTCTAATTTCATTTGGATAAAGATGAAATTTTAATGAGCGTTTGATAATCAAATATGGACATGAGCCATAAATGCGATGTTTATACCTACTGTGTGTTTAGTTTTACGTAGGCTATATGATGCTCCAGTAGCTTTAGTACAAGATTTGGTAGCTCGCAATCGATTAGTCGTTTTCGAGTGTGGAATACTTGAACATCGGAGTAAGCTGGACCTTATCAAATTGAGGTAAAGTTCATATTTGCTTAGCTACTAGATATTAGCAATGACTAATGAATAGTTCCTAAGCAATATGACTCTTAAAAGAGGCACATTAGGTTAATTTTACCTTGACGACATAGAGTTTGGTAGGCGAAAATGACTCCTCAGCAAATACTAAGCCTCAGAAGTTAGCTCATTTTATCTTTGTTCAGAGAAGTATCTCTACAACTATATATCTGGTAAATTTCCTTCTAGTTCTAGATTTAAATTTCAAAAACAGGGAAAAGGCCGAATTCGATTTTTAGTACAGTAGCAATAATTTATTTTGCTGCTGCGCATCATAAATTAAATTTTATATTTTACAAGATGTTGCCGGCGTTCTTATTTCGCTTTAAGACGTGGGTTATAATATACATATAAACACCCAGACACTGAAAAACATTCGTGTTCATCACACAAACATTGTCCAGTTGTGGGAATCGAAACCACGGCCGCTTTCCACTGCACCATTGGCCGTCACATAACTACTGGCTAACTTTATACCCCTGTAAAGTTAGCCAGTTACCATCTTAGATTAGGCGGACGGAGATATTTGTGTTGGTAGTATCGGCTATAGGTATAACACCACGCTGCGACCAAAACCACGACCACGCCACGATCATCAATGATAAAAGTTGCAAAAACTGCAAAAATTGTCCTTTTCGAGAGATTCCAATGCGTGCGACGCGACTTGGGAACGGTAAACGTTGCGCCAAAACGACTGAAGTAGGTATGTTCGAATTGTTGGAATTGTTTCTTTAAAGTTCTAAAAAACAGTCCGCGACCACATACGACTACTTTTTAAGGTTGACTCATACGCGGACGAAGACGCGAGGGTCCGCTAGTATCTGTAATTATAAAAAAAACATAATAATATTAAAAGTATAGATTTCATATTTGCGTTGGTTTGAAATTTTGGAACGCGTATAACATACGACATTAACACCCAATCAGTGCAACAAACATCCAATTAGTGCGGACGCTTTAGCGAAACTAGTTTCAAGTCACGTTTACAAGATAGAATTATCTGTGTGCCACTAATTTTAATGAACAAACAAACGTTTTTGTTATGAACATTTTTTTTTCAGTTACAATCACTCCATACTTACAGTGAGATATCTTCTAAACGTTCCGTCAAAATTTAGAACAGTTAGTTGACGGCATCTGCTCTGCTATAATATAACGTAGCCAATATATTTAGATGCTAAAACTCTTTCGCCTTTTAAAGTAAGTAGGTAGGTAAGTGGATGGTGTTTAAAAACAAGTGATGTTTTATGAATGGTTTCATGATGGAGCTGCAAATGGTAACCAATATAGTTAATGGTGCTAACTTTAATTGTTTTTTACTATTTTTAACATAATCGCCATCTCCTCAACCACAGGATGCTGCTTGGTCCAGAGGCTGCTAATTAACATGATTTGTCACTTTGGCAACTATGCTATTTTAGGTCTGCTATTTTTCTTTTACTATGGCAACTATGCCATTATAATTGAATTATCTTAGTTCTAGACGCTCGTAATCACAATGGTCTTAAAAGTAGAAAGAGAATCGGAGTTCCTGTGAAGAAGGTATTTAGAAAGGAAGGAAATTGTATACAAAATTACAATAAACAACCAGTTGATACCTTGGATATGTCTCTGAAAAAGTTCGAAGTTTGTATTCAACGTAAACTTATAGAAAAGTCCTATTATATCTATTAAGGACTACGTCAACGATAAAAATGCTTAGGTGTAAATTATTGTTCTAACCAGGTTGCTTCTTTAATAGTTTTAAACGACAATGTGAGATGGTGAGAACAAAAAAAATAAACAACCGGCTAAGTTTGTTGTGGGTTTTTTCTTAGACCAGGGCGCGTTTTGGACCCTGATAGCTTAAGTTTAAGTTGACGAATTTAATTATCGCCATCAACTCACTTCTATATCATATTTTACATGTAATGTACGTATCAAAAGTGCCATCATTGTCCTATTTCAATAAAGAAATATTTGACTTTGACTTCGACTTAGGAAACCGTGACAGAAGGAAGCGCGATAATTGTTTTTAAATCAATATTGTTGACTCTATCGAATAGTGATGACTTACGGAACTGAGACATGGCCGCTAACTATGGTCCTTATAAGAAGGCTCAGAGTCACTCAGCGGGCGATGGAAAGAGCTATGCTAGGAGTTTCTCTACGTGATCAAATCAGAAATGAGGAGATCCGTAGAAGAACTAGAGTTACCGACATAGCTCAGCGAGTGGCGAAGCTGAAGTGGCAATGGGCAGGGCACATAGCTCGGAGAACCGATGGACGTTGGGTTCTTAAGGTGCTGGAATGGCGACCCCGCACCGGTCAACGCAGCGTAGGTCGGCCCCCAACGAGGTGGACAGATGACATCAGGCGAGTCGCTGGGAGCCGCTGGAGGCAAGCGGCCCGGGACCGTGTATTGTGGAACTCCCTACAAAAGGTCTATGTCCAGCTGTGAACGTCGATTGGTTGACATGATGATGATGATGGTAATGTGATTTAAAATCCCATTTTTATTTAAAAAAATACCTGAATACCTGTTACTCGCTGAGAATGTGGCTTTATGGAAAAAACTACGCATACACTCATGACGAACGTTTAATCTATTTGTTTTGACTAACAACACAAAATAAAATCAAGTAAATCAACTGATTTACCCATTTTTAAGACATACCCCCATACTATAAAGAGATGAAAAGGCGTTTTACACAATTACACAAGTGAAAAAATAGACTATACCTACAGATACATTTTATGTCACTATTTTGGAAATGTAAATAAATCCAATATATGTAAGTATTAATATGTTTAAACAATACTCTAAGATTGCAAGCTGTTTACAAAATAACACACTTTAAAAATAGACTATACCAACAGATCCGTTTTTCGTCACTATTTTCAAAATGTTAATAAATCAAATCATATAGATTGTACATAGTATTTTTATTTTTAAATAGGTACTAGTTTACGGTTACAAGTTGTTTGCAAAATAACACAAGTTAAAACAGATCCATTTTACGTCACTATTTTCGAAATGTAAATCCAATCTACGTTGAAAGGGCATAAAATGTACACGGGTTTTATTGCTTCAACAAAATAGTGTCCTCCTTTCAGCCAAAATAATTGTACGGGCGTTTGTAGTTACGCTTCCCTTCTCTTATCGGGCTGTAATATCAATATCCCTCAATCCAAATACGATTTGGCCATGCGGACACAAATTCAATTAAAATATTTCATAGGAAGCTTGGGATTTTATTGCTAAAACAATTTTTATTATGACGTGTATTAAGTAAGTGCGCGGTTGAATGCGGTGCATTGGAAAATAAATACAAATTATTACGGTTTTGTTTGACGTATTTGGTGTATAGCCGTAACCAAACAATAATAAACTTAGGAAAGTAGTGAAAATAATTAAAAATCAATCTGCCAGCGAAACGAACAGTAAAAGATATATTTTTCATCTTTATGTGGGTCCTTTTTAATTTAAGATATTATTTTCCTTTCAATAAATAAATAAATAATATAATTTATTTTACACTATGCCCTATCCCAGAAGAATTTTATTGTGTTTCACTTAGCTTCAGGAAATAAAAGATCTGATAATAAGAGCTGATAATCTGGGTTAGCTAGTAGGTACTTATATAAAATTGTATTTAAATTCGTTCAGTCGTTTTTGCGGTATGTGCGAAAAGACAGACAGAGAGACTTAAATTTAATTAAACACTTTTAATGATTCTATAGCTATATCAAAGCTTTCCACAAACTTGAAAAGTTATTTAATGTACAGAAAAAGTATATATCAGTAGATACGTTTTTTGTACATTTATTTAATTAACTTTTAAAAATCAGTAGATACTTTTAAAAGTATAAATAGCAATTACTTCTGTTTACACTTTGCTTTTAAATTTTGGCAGGCGCTGCCGGGACGTTCATTTGGGATGGCGATGACTTTCGATGCATAATAATTAAAGGTAATAATTAACATTAAGCTTCATAAACTCTTACTCACTTTACTTACTTCACGGTGAAATTTATAATTTATGCAATTGCAATAGAAGAAATTGTGATTGCATAGATACCAATCGCATCTTTTTAGAATTTGCTTTTAAATTGTGACAGGCAGTCTCTGGGACATTATTTACGTGATTGAAGGTAATTAACATTAAGCTTTATTTGTTATAATCTGTGAAAACCCGACAAGTGTGCATGGTGAAATTTATAATTTCTCAATTGCAATTGCAATTGTAAATAGTTGGAAAATCCAAAAAAGCGCGCCTCATAATCTCATTCATTACAATAAAATTGAGACTAGTGAAAAGTAATAGGCTTTACTTTTCACTAGTCTCAATTTTGTAATAGGCTATTCCTCAAAATACTGAAGCCTATAAAAAAAAGAACCAACTCGATAAGTGACGTATTTCGCTCGCTATCATGACCACAAGATACGGGATCCGCACATACAGATACGGACGTCCAAGACAGAACTTTTTTAAAGATTGTTTAATTAGTTTAAATGATAAAATTAAAAAATAAGAGATTTAAAAATATCATGAGTGTTAGAAATAGTGTTTTTTCTCAACATTTGTCTATTTATATTCACTTATAAAAGCAATAAAGAATAAAAAAGTGACATTTTAAGTTGAAGAATCACTCGATATGCGTCAACTGACAGTAATAATACCCACCTCAACGCTTCGCTTATAGAGGCGTGCAATTGACAATCTGCAATTACTACTTAGTTCATCGTGAAGCTAGCATCTCCGGATTCTTCGGTGTTTAACCGTGACGTGCGAAGAGAGTAAGTACATGTTGGAAAATCTTTTTTATGTGGTGTATTCAGATTGAAGAAACGAATAAATAAATAATTATACTACGAATTGTAGGAAGGTTTATCATGGAAATTGGAATTCCACAAAGTAGCGCCTGCTTCTATGCAATAATTGAGACAAAAGGTTCCAGATAGCGTTTGATTGAAGCACAGAGCAATGATGTTGTTTCTTGTATCTTCACAGAAACGCAATTTCGTCTGTATTTCAACTACCCATTGAAATGAGTACTATAAACATTATATATATTAAAAAACTTACTGAACAGTTTGTTTCATTTATAAATAAAGACAGCGGTATGCTGCGATCAGTAGTTTTTGCTGGTGAAACTGCATTGCAGATGGTGGCTGGTTAGATGGCGATAACAAAAAATAAACCCCAGCTAAGTTTTTTGTGGGCTCTTCTTAGACCAGACTGACTGGGATGCGCGGTACGACAGAGTTATGTCTACCCAATATCTCCTAAATCTCTATAGAAAATATACGAAAAACAGGTAGAGATAAGTATCTCGTGGTGCGCTTGCTAGCCCTATAGGGCGCGTTTGGAACCCTTCCAGCTTTATTTTTAGGTTAACGAATGTATTATCACCATCACCTAAAATTAATGGTAACATATTATATATATGTACGCTTCATATGTGCCTGGGAAAGGTCTACATGAATAAAACATTTTTAAATTTGTCTTATTTTGAGTGTGTCTTAGTCGTTAACGCAAGGTTCCTTGTAAGCAGGCCGCTTTCATCTCACATAAGATACAAAAACAGTTGTTAAATCATTGTAAAATGATGTTGGAAAAGAGCAACTGCTGAGGTTCTTGCCAGCTTTTGTAGAATTTTCCTTCTGAACCGGTGGTAGAGTCCAGTCATACAAACAGTTAGAACCTCTTAGGCTTACTTTATGCATGTACTATTTTATTGATAACTTTACAATATAATTTATAATAACACTTAAAGTATGAGGCATTGAACCGCGAAACATTAAATTAATAAATTAATTAATTTAATGTCTCGCTGTTAATTAATTAATTAAACGTCCCGCAAGATTTTTTCGTGATTAAGGCCATTCCTAGGTTTAGTGAAAACGGGCATTAGACTCCATGGTAGGATCACAGCGACTAAGAATAAATGAATGTTTATTTACATTTTTTTTATTTTGAGGATATAAATTATTGTTGAAAATTTGGCTTAAGACTCTAGAGCCAAATTGACCCGACACTTCACCGAAGATTCCCGGACGTCAGCCTTTATGAGATTAGTATGGCTCTCAAACAATTTAAGAACAGCGTGATGATGGAATCACAGCAGAACCCCTGAAAACGGGTGGAAAACCGATACTTAAAGTCCTTCAGCGGTTGTTCAATTCCATCATTCACCAAGGTACCGGAGTGTGGTGATTTTGTTCATCAATAAAGGTGACAATACCTACCTTAAGAACTACAGACCCATCTCGCTGCTGAGCCATGTCTAGAAGTTGTTCTCGAGTGTCATTACGAACCGTCTCGCGAACAGGTTCGACGACTTCCAGTCTCAGGCTGCTCAGGCTTTATTACCATTGACTACATACATACAGACAGACAGACCACATACATACAATACAGATTAAAGTATTTTAAACCCTTTGTCCTAAGTGTCTATAAGAACAATACTTCCTTTTAAAATCTTATCGTTCGCATGTGCCGCCTTTACAATGATTTAGTATCAAGTAATCGTAATATTGAAATTTTTAACAAAAGGATAAATATTTTAAAAATCAAATTATTAAGCACTATTCCACATAATCTTTAGGGAAATCATATATATATTATTTTTTATGTGTTTCTTTTTTGTTTCAACTTTAATTTTATCTTTACTTATTGTTTAATTTAATTCCAAGTTGTGTACACCTACTTTGGGTTGTAGCTTAGAACAAAACTTGTTATTACTTATATTTAGATCTACTTTTAGTTATTACCTGTTGTGTGTAGGTACCTAATTACAATAAACAATAAACATACGCTGCGGCAGGTTATACAGAAGACCGAAGAGTATAACCGTCCACTTTGCTTAGCGTTTGTGGACTATGATAAAAACTTTGATTCGGTGGAAACACGGGCTGTGTACAGTTCACTGCTGGGATGGCGATCACACTACTTTCAGTACATCGAAGTTTGAAGAGTTTGTACAAAAACGCCACTATGTCAGTCCGTATACAGCACCAGACTACGAGACCGATCCAACTGCAGCGAAGAGTGCGACAGGGAGATGTTATCTCCCCGAAGCGGTTTACCGTTGGAAGACGTTTTTAAGCTTCCGAATTATAACGAGCTTGGTATCAATATCAACGGCGAGTACTTCGTTCAACTTCGGTTTGCCGACGATGTAGTCTTAATGGCAGAGACTCAACTGTTGCTCTTTTCCAACATCATTAACAATTTAACAATCATTGACCTACCACCAAATCCAACTCGGTTCGGCAGCGATCGGGAAACTTCGTGATATCTTTTCGTCCAGAATCACTCAGTACCTGAAGACTAAAGTCTTCGAACAGTGTGTGTTGCCAGTGATGACTTGTAGATCCGGAACGTTTTCGCTTACTATGGGCAGTGGCGTGCACTTCATACAAGCACGAAAGCACTGCCTACCCTAAAATGTTTGTATGTCTCACAAAGGAGAAGAATTTTTCCGTTTCACACCATCCTCCTTCTTTATGCATGCCCTGGCCACAAACCTTGTGCACGCCACTGACTATGGGCCTCATGAGAAGGCTCAGAGTCATTTAGCGGGCACTGGAGAGAGCTATGCTACGAGTATCTTTACGTGATCAAATCATAAATAAAGAGATCTGTAGAAGAACTAGAGTTACTGAAATAGCTCAGCGAGTCGCGAAGCTGAAGTGGCAATGAGAAAGCTACACAGTTCAGAGAACCGATGGGCGTTGGGGTCTTAAAGTGCTGGAATGGCGACCCCGCATCGATTAAAGCAGCGTAGGTGGACCCCAAACAAGGTGCACAGATGTAATCAGGCGAGTCGCTGGGAGCCGCTGGAGGCGAGCAGCTCGGGACCGTTGATTGTGGAACTCTCTACAAAGGACCTATGTCCAGCTGTGGACGTCAATTTATTAAATTGATGAGGATGATGATGTTGAATTATCATTGAGTACTACACAGCAGTTCACATATATTGTGGGCAACGGTATCTTTATATGCGCTTTCATCAAAAGATCTATGTAGCTACTGGGTGAAGGATTACACACCGGCGGGGTGACCCATGCCGACGAGGGTCACGGCGATTTATCCAATTTTATCTCGTCTTAACAACAGTCTTTTCACATCTATTCACATTTATTCACATCTATTCACATCTATTCAAACAGCGGCTTTACAAATAAGAGGATTATACAAGCGTCCTTTACGTTGCAGTGTTATACAAGTGAATACCTTTAGAGACGCCTACTTATAGAGTATTAAATGCGACGCAGAATAAGTGCTAAAATAAATTATTATTTGTAACTACAACTATAACAATGAGACGAGTATAGCCTCGGGGACTTTTTTGTTGCTATAATAACAACTTTAAACATGTAGCACGCGGCGTTAGCCAGGAAAGTTCAAAGTCAAAGATTTTATATCTTAAATACTCGTTATTTTTCAGCCAATTTACAGAAAACCACTATAAAATATACACTAAACCTTCCGCAAGAGTAACTATTTTTATTAGTGATAACCATTTTAAAATCCGTTTGGTAGTTTCTCAGTTTTTCACGTCCAGACAGACAGACAGACCGACAGACGCGATATCAAACGACTCTGCAGGGCTATAGCACAGGCAGGAGACAAAAGTTATGTCCCCTGAAAAGTGTTGTCCACCTACTAAATCATGGGAACATGAAATTTACCCCGGTTAGTATTGCGAATATATTATTTGGTTATTATTTACGCTTGTGCGTCAGTGCTCTGAGAAGTTGATCAAGCTGTGGGAGAAGATAAATTTTTATCCTTTTCCGAGGATATAATTGATCGATATTTACATGATAATGAATCTGTTCATGAGCTTTAGCATATTTTTACTCCATTACAAACATATGTGTAGATGGTGCACTCTTGCGAAGCCTCTTTTGAGCCGATTTTTAAAATTTGGGTAAGCCAATAATGGCTTCCCCTCAGCGAACCAAGTGTCAATGGGTATAACGTAAAGGAAAGTATATATGTCATTATCATCATCAATAACGCCCACGGCCAACGGCGGCCACGGCCCACTACAGGGCGCGGATCTCATCCCACAATGAGAAGGGCTTACGCCGTAGTCCACAACGCTGGTCCAGTGCCGACCGGTGGACTTCACACGCGTTTGAAAACATTATGAAGAACTCACAGACGTGCAGGTTTCCTAACAATGTTTTTCTTCACCGTTAAAGAAAGTGATATTTAATTGTATACATTAATAACGCACATAGCTTTGAAAAGTTCGCCCTTAATAGAAGCCGAAGTCCAAACCTATTATTCTATAAGCTATATATTCTACTAGCCGTTGGCGACTTCAAACGTCAATGACGGTGTTTTACAAATCCAGGTATAAAAAGCAGCCCTTGTTTCTCTCCATCTTTTCAAGTAACTTTGTGCCAAAAATCAAGTATATTGGTTCTTTAGTTAGGTCGTAAAGGAAGGATAAATGAACAAACAAATAAACTTTCACATTTATAATATTAGTTAGGATCCGTTGCATTTGTTGCGTTTATCAAATATTCCGCAGTAACCATTGGTTAAGCCGAACATAAGTAAAAACATAAACATGTATACTTTAGCAATGATAATATTTGTAAAGCATAGCCAAATTTTAAACAATAAGTTCATTTGAGGATTCCTTCCGTCCTTCTAAATAGTTCACGAAACTCTGAAGACTTCTTGCCTTGTGCAAGAAACAACGCCGGAAATTTTCGAATAGCTTAGATTCTTGTTTCGTTTCCAAAATAGTACCCCTCACCGCTAGATTCTTGATCCAATCAAAGAAGCATCGCATCGCAAGGCAAAACTGGAAATTCAATAACCAACTTTCCTTTGTCAATTTGAATAACTAATTGGGCAGCAAATACGAGTATATCCGAAGGGATGAAATTCTTTTGTGTGCATTTGTTGTTTAGTTGTCATAATTTTAAAATTGCTTTAACACTAATAAGAGACCAAACGTACGCATCGGTACACCTTGAGACTCAATCAATTTTATATTCTATAGCAAAAATCCACGACGTGTTCTTCTTCTTCTGTTCCTGAGCCTGGTTGGCCTGAAACCGTCCGTTGTACATTGTAACTAGTCCAACTGGGTCCTATTAAAGATCTCTCCGTCAGGTTTTATAATTTTTAATCAGTGGCTAAGACCCCAACCTTATTGTCCCATAATAACTCAAGACTTTTAGAGCGTCAGAAGCAACGAGTTCACAAAAGTAGATTTCCTTAAATGGCATAAAAATAGAAGGGAAAATAGATCCTATTATCAACATCATGTCTCCTTCACATTATTATTCAATACATCATAGCATATTCAATTTCATCTCCCTACTCCAGGCATTCATATCTCCGGTAAACGGCATAGTGTATCACTCCTTCCTCTAAGTAAAGGAAGAAGTCTTTATGGTACCATTACCTCCTATTGAAATAATGGTAGTTGCGAGCCCCAACACACGCAGCGCAGCGGTGGACTCCTACCCGATCTAGGACTAGACACAAGTTCGATTGGTCGATTTTCTCTCGACATTACGTTCTAAATATTGTTTGTTTAGCGAGTAGGGTAGATTCGTTACAACATGGATGGATGGATCACTACAACCAGCCGAGCTCACTACAGAAGCTTAGCAGGCCGCCAAGGTCGCCGAGTGACTCGGTGTGCTGCGCGTTGTTCTGCTACTCCATTGCCTTGCTTGCATGCATGTTCTGCAGAGAGGACTGTCATATAATTATTAATTACATTGAATTTTTTGTTTTGTACAAGTTTAGTTGGCCATGGGTGTATGTATGCAAGGAACTCGTTCTGCGAGATGCGGGCCTGTATCCATTAACCTAAACACAGTATTGCAACAATGCTGCTTCGCGACAGAAATAAGCAAGACAGTAGTACTTCTGTCAGAAAAAGTTCTGTTTGTGATTTGGTTTTGTTAGTGTTTTTCTTATTTGAAGCTCTGAAATTTTATGATTAATTACTTGGTTGGTTCATATCTTTTTCAGCGGAAGGGTCGTTAATAATGTATCCAACTTCTGATACCTAAAATCGAAAGTTGTTTGTTTAATAGGCAGTGGCCTGTTATCATACCTATAACTTTCCTTAGTTTACCCCGATTTAGTTGCAGTAATGTTGTTGTTAATTGTGGGTTGAGGTCTGGTAGGGCCTCTTTCGTGTGTCTGCAATCTTTTAATCCATAGCTCCGAGTGCATTTGTTTATGGAGCCATGTTTTGTACTCACTGATAGGTATGGTCGTAATAGGTTCGGGTCCAACTACCCTTAGTTATGTTGCCAGCCGCGCTCATTCGTCGCACACCTTTGTTACCGTAGTGACCTCGTACCCATTTTAGAGCAACTTTGTTTGATTTTGATAGTGTTTGTAGGGCCTTATGACAGTCCAGTAGGCGTTTTGATGATGATGTTTGGTTAAGGCACTTAGTACAGCTTGTCTGTAACTGTTTGTGATAATATTAAAGCCTTTTACATTTCTGTTTAGCATGGCTACGACTGCTGTTGTGATGCCCACGTACTCCGCTTGAAAGACAGAGCTGTTCTTACCAAGCGCTTGGCCAATATTTATGTTTAGCTCCGAGCAGTATACTCCTGTGCCTGAGTTTGTCTCTGATCCATCCATAGACCTAGACCTCTATTGCGACGGTGTCTGCTTTGTCTGTTTTGTTTTCTTCAACGGCTACTTTATAGTGCCTGTCTAGCACGTGCTGTTTCCGCATCATGTCACATATCCACTCTAATTGTGGACATTTTGTCATTACTCTTGATAGTACCTTTTGTGTGTCTTATGTTTGTATCCTTCCACAGCCCGTAGGCCCTTAGTCTAAGGGCTGCAAGTGTAGCTTTCCCTTTAATGTGTAGGTTTAGTGGTGATATACATAGTATATTCTCTAACGCAGTTGTTGGTGTTATGCTCATGCAGTCTGTGATTGCTAGGTACGTGTTAGGAATACCCTATGTACTTAGGGACAAAGTACGCGTCAGTATGACCGTGTTAGAATATAATGAAAGAGAGAACTTGATAATTATTACATTTAATTATGATTTGTAAACGTATATTTAAAGTTAAAACTAATATCCACACATTTAATATACTGACCATTACTAATGGTCAACATACAATGATGCCACTGTACTTGAGGAATTAATAACGGTGTCACTATACCGCCCTTAATACACAATTGTCATTATACAATTGTTTACAATTATATTACAAAAATAATATTTAGAGTAAGTGAAATTAATATAAAACCATTGTTGTTAAAGTAATCATCCCATGATGTTATATTATAGTTGAAGTATTCATTTCTGTACATACAATTTTCATGATACCGTTGTGTCATTTTACTTTAAAATTAACGCTTTGCGGAAATAGGTATTAGTAAACCACGTGATGTCAAAAAGTCAGGTGTGACTTGTCAAAAAAGGCTCATTATTACCAGCGATTAGTTGGTTATCTTATTACTTTTCATACAATAAAAGTCTGTGTTTATAATTGGGTAGTAAGTTGGCTTAAAGTATAAAATATGTTTTATAAAAGTGAAAATACCAAAGAAATAATTATAATAAAATATTGTATATGTTGTATTTAAAAAGAAGGGTTGCTCTTGAGTTTCTTCCGCTACTTCTTCTCTATGACATATGATTCCTTCCGAAGTGGTAGTAGTTTATATAGAAAAGTTTAATATGAAATATTTGACCAACATACTTCATTGTCATTGTTTTATTTTTATGTCATTTAATTTGGAATCAATTACTACTTCAATTAGAAGAATAATAGTCTATTCATTTAAAGAAGAATCGACTAATAAGTCTCTTAGTTGAAAGAGTTAACTAAGATAATATTTCTAGACTTGCTAACAAAAAAAATCTATTACACGCGTGTCGTTGGAGTTTTTGTAGTTCGTGCTGAGTTAGTGAGCTCGTAATGACTGCTTAGGACAACCATTTCGTTATGTGTGGTTTAAGCCCCCAGGTTCTTCCTACCATGCACCATACAGAATTGTTGCCAGGATTTGGCAGCTTTCTGTTTCAAGAGTCTTTTGTATTGAGATTGAACCTCTTTGAGCTTATCCCAATCTTCGTCCTTTCTGGTGTTCCTTGCTCTGTTGAAGAGGCACTTTACCTTTTTCTCTCCAGGTCGGGTCCCCATCAACTGTGTTTTGGTGCTTATTTTGTTTTTTGTGTCCTGAAGGAGCATGCTTTTTCATAGAATCTGTTTCGTTATTAGTTCGAAATTTTGGCCTAATTTGGCGTTCCCCTTTTTTCGGGGTTTCCACTTCACGTAATTGCAACGTGCAGCGGAATCCCGTACCAGAGCTTGTATTTCTGTCTGTTGGTTTTTCTAGGATTTCTCCTGGGAATTCTTGCATTTTACCCACGACGTCGTCTGTTATCTAAAACTGGTTAAATATTTTATCATAACATACAAAATGTCATTCTACGAAACATCGCGTTAACCCGATTACCCGAATCATCAAATAACCTTGAACCTCCCTCAAGAATAAGGATATCAAATCCTAAAACATGTGTCATATTACGAAATACCAATTTTCATAGATTTAACTTGAAAAACTACGGTCTTTTTTATAAACTTTCATGCTTTACACTTCTTATAACTTATTGTACCTAAACAGACATTTATCTTCTTCATATACAATTGATTGTGTCGAATAAATACACTTTCCTCTCTTCTCCTTCAACTCCAGACTTTTTCTTTTTTCACTTTGCGCCTTTAAGAAGAATTTTATGTACATCGCCTCTAGTAATACTGTCGCCTCTAAGAAGGTACTGATTGCATTAACCGTTATATGATCATTCCTATCCTTGATGTTATTTCTCCCATCCTGATCCTAACACATTTTCAACCTGTTCAATTTCCCGATGATTGGATAACTGCTCAGATTATTTCTCAATAAAAACGCTAGACCTGCTTCTCTTTCAGATTTCCGTCCCATTTCTTTTTTACCTTTTTTGTCAAAATTCCTTGAAAAATTAGTTTACAAGCATTTAAGCCTTTTTCTTAATAAAATGACATTTAGTCTCCTGCAATCGGAATTTTGTCCTGTTACAAGTTAAAGTCACCGATGACATTTGGTGGCCAATGGATAGTATGTACCTTACAGTCCTGACTTTACTTAATTTTAGTAACGCTTTTAATACCGTTGACTATGATACCTTCTTAGTCTCTTGCGCTCTATTAACACATCTCCATCGGCGATAGACTTGTTTCCTTATTGGTCGTCGACAACAAATTTGCACTGATGAGTCCATTTCATTATAGTGTGATGTTACCGACCGGGGTACCTCAGGGTGACGTGTTATCTCCTTTACTATTTGCCATATTCATTAATTCTATCACTCAAGATATAGCTTATCTCTACCACACGTATGCAGATGAGGTGATGTGATGCATGGATGTGATAATTACGGATGCGAGCTTTCTTAATTTGACTGAGGACCGTACTAACAAACTTGCTATTCAAATAGTTGCTATTCGGTACATATTTAACCTATGCAAATATGACTTTATTTCTGAATTTCGGCATAAACTCAAGTGGCTCCCTATTCGCCGTCGCCGATATTTGCATGTACTTTCGCTTCTGTACTGAGTATTATTACATTTAAAAACTCCTTATTACCTTAAGGAGAAGGTTACTTTTAACTAGTATTTACTTTTATTTATGTATTTCTGAAATGTTAAAGTTTAAATTAGTTTTTTTTTTTATTATTTATTATATTTTGATTTATTTTATTTGTGTGATCTAGTTCATGTATAAGTATGTAGTTATTCGTATGTATTTTTTATCCTCATGTTTTGTAATCCTTAGATTGCCTGGCAGAGATCACTATTAAGCGATAAGGCTGCCTTTTGAATACTGCTTCTGTCTGTGTTTTTTTTATTCCTTTCCTGTTTTTTTTTAATTTGTAGTGTGCAAATAAAGAGTAAAAATAAAAAAAAAATCATTTATAGTAACTTATTTTTGCAGAAAAGTAAAACCAAATATACAAACTATTTAAAACAGAAAAGAGAATGGAAATGCTTTTAATTATAAAGGACAGTTCTCCCAGCTTCCCTCGAATCAGAATAGACTGTAATTATTTTATAGTGTTATAATAATAATCTTAAGTGGTTACTTGAACTAAGCTTGTCCTATCATAAATTATAAGCGCCTACATACTACGAGGTAGGCCTATAGTAAAAAGTAGGTTCTCGTATATTTTTTAATACATAATGTACACCAAACAAAAAAAAAATTTAACAAGATGACAATTGTATAACCTATCATCCATCATTCTAATCTGATTCTCTCTTCGTTTTGCGAAATAAATATAGTTATTATTATGAATAATACTAATAATATTAATTATAATATAATAATAATATAATATAACAATGGTACGGTTACGGGGCAATATTCCGTGTGGACTGTCTGTAAGTCCGGCGGTATCTTACATTATTTTTCTATAGATAACATCAGAGTAAGGTAGAGGCCGCACTACGGTTTTTTCCAGCGAGCGGTTAGCCGCTATAACCGCAAAACCGCCCGAGAATCACACACTACGATTAAAAACTGCGAAATTGCTTCCAATTTTCGCAGTATTGAAGATGGATTTCAAGAGAGCAGTATGTATTGTTGCTCTAATACTAAGAAATAGAAAAAGAAGACGTCAGCGTAAATTTCGCAAATATTGGGTCCATCCACTCACTAGCCGTAGATTTAAGAAAGGTTTTTTTCACAAGAAATATCAAGATTTAAGAGAACATCCTGAGAAATTTTTTAATTACTATCGGATGTCAGTAGCCAGTTTTGATAAAATTTTGCAAATTGTGCGTCCACACATTACCTTCATGGATACAACATTTCGCAAATGTATTTCACCAGAGGAGCGCCTGTCAGTTACCTTGAGGTAAGTAAGAAAAATAGACATATATATTTTTATACTTTATAGTGTATTTTTATTGTTAAAAATATACAACAAACTTATTGTTCTTGCAATTGGGACAGATAGTTGGCAGCTGTAGGTTGTTGTTCATATTGCAATAGTTCTGACTGATCGAGTATTTGAATGGAATCCATGGGTGTTTGTGATGTTGATGGAGCAGAAGAAGTATTGAGCGGTAAGTAGATGGTTTGTTTTGCAGGCCCTGTAATAAACTGTGCTCCAGTTTGTTGCCCAGTCGATATTATCTCTTGATGGATGATCTGTGGCTTCTTAGTTACTGAAGGTGTGGCAGGCACTGGTGTTGAAACTGGTGACTGTATCGGCATAGTTGGTGATGGAGAAGGGGAATATGTATAATATGATTGCGGATAATGTGATTTTGATCTTTGACAATGGATTGATGATTCAAATGGATAGAAAGATTTGGCTTTTTGCAAAACATTCATAATTTCTATCTTAGCAAAATGTTTTTGATCATCATTCAGTTTGCGTAGCATCGGTACAATCATCTGTGAAAAGTTTACGTCTTCGTCATATTCACACTTATTTTGCATTTTATTCAAATAATCTAACAATTTTTGTTTATAATCATCATTATGACTTTGGCTTTTGGAGGCCTTTTTACAGGATGAGGTTCGATTATTATTCGTTGGTGGAAGGTTTTCAGTGTCATCAGGATAATCTTGTGAAGGAGACTTAACATTGCTGCTAGTCTCCCTTTTTTGAAGAGATGGTACCAAAAACCACAGAGAATCGAAATGTACATACTTTTTCTTTTTTATAGCACCTTGACCTGATTTACCCCGTTGCATAGCTAATTCTTTAGCAAAAGAATCGCGCATATTCTTCCATTTCTTTTGTATTGTACTTCCTGTAAAAAAAATATATTTATTAATACTTTTTTTTTCAGGTATCTTGCCAGCGGAAACAGTATGAAGTCATTGTATTTTGAATATTTGATTGGCACAACAACTCTAAGTGAAATAATTCAACACACATGCAAGTGTTTGTGGATATGTTTGCAGCCTTCATATATGCCGGAAAAAACAGAAGAAGATTGGATAAATATAGCAAAACTTTTTTTCGAAAGAACATTTGGTTTGAATTGCGTTGGTTCCATAGATGGAAAACATATTAGAATAGAAAGGCCAGAAAATACTGGTTCAGAAGCCTTCAATTACAGTTCAAGTTCAGTGTCCTGCTGATGCATTTTCCTATCATGAATTGATATATCTTTCCTACAAAATACGTCCTCATAAAGCAAAATCGAGAACACTTCTGCAGCGTAACTTTGGAGGGATTGACAAGAGTCGCCTTTGTAATGATGCCAGCCTCTTGGATTGGAATGCTATAACAGCTGTTGACTTAATTGATCAGAAGGATGAGATATTTAATACTCTTGTAACGCAGCTTTATGATACGCATGCTCCGATAAGATCTATTAAGATGAAGCACTTGCCAGCACCGTGGTTGTCGGATGAAATCAAAGTCTCAATGAATAAAAAGAACTCCGCAAAATACAAATACAAAGTTAATAACTCGGTTGATAACCGTTTAAAGTACCATAAATTACGGAATCGCTGTAATACATTGTGTAGAGATGCCCAACGACGCCACATACATAAGTCAGTCGAAAGTGGTAGCCCTGCTAAAACATGGAAGTTTCTCGAGTCACTTGGAGTTGGTAAATCATCTAATAAGACTTCTTTTAACATTGATATTGAACTCCTGAACAAACATTTATCTACCTCCGATACAATTGATGGTGTCGATAAAGAAAATACACTTAGAACTCTTTCTTCTCCCTCAACTCCAAACTTTCTCTCTTTTAACTTCGAGTCTTTCTCTGAATGTGATGTTAAGAAGAGTATAATGTCCATCGCCTCGAATGCTGTCGGTACTGATTGCATTAGCCGTAATATGATCATTCCTATTCTTGAGGTTATTTCTCCCATTTTAACTAATATTCTGAATTTTTCAATCTGTTGTAGCAAATTTCCCGATGCGTGGAAAAATGCTCAGATTATTCCTCTCCCTAAAAAGGCTAGACCTGTTTCTCTTTCAGATTTCCGTCCCATTTCGATTTTACCTTTCTTGTCAAAAGTCCTTGAAAAATTAGTTTACAAGCAGTTAAGCCTATTTCTTAATAAAAATAATCTTCTTAGTCCCTTGCAATCGGGATTTCGTCCTGGTCATAGTACGGTTACAGCATTGGTCAAAGTCACCGATGACATTCGGTGGGCGATGGATAATAAGCAGCTTACTGTTCTGACTCTGCTTGATTTTAGTAACGCTTTCAATACCGTTGACTATGATATCTTGCTTAGTCTTCTGCGCTCTATTAACATATCTCCATCGGCGATAGACTGGTTTCGGAGTTACCTCATTGGTCGTCGAAACGGACGGATTCGGACTGATGAGTCCGTTTCATCTTGTGATGTTACGGCCGGGGTACCTCAGGGTGGCGTGTTATCTCCTTTACTATTTGCCATATTCATTAATTCTATCACTCAAAAAATAGCTTCTCTCTATCACATGTATGCAGATGATGTCCAGATTTATCGCCACTCAACTTTTGAAAATCTTGGCTCTGCTATTACTGCTGTTAATGTTGATCTTTCACTGATCTGTGAATGGAGCAAGCAGTATGGGCTGAAGGTGAACCCCGCAAAATCGCAATCAATAATTATTGGCAGTCCGGGAATGATATCGGGTTGGCTGTCGTCCGCTGAGGAGTTGTGCCTTCTATCTCCAATCACATTCATCAGATCTACACGAAATTTGGGCAAAATTAAACAGACATTATAACCTCTAAAGTACAAAAGTAATTATTTAAATCGGTTATCATCATTTGACGTTGTTATGGTATAAAATCGTCAAACACCTTTCTACCCCACCCCAAAAGAACTGAGCTTAATTTTGGTATAAAAAGCATCCTATATTAATTCTAATACCTTCAGAAATATGTGTACAAAGTTTCATGATGATCGGTTAAGTAGTTTTTGCGTGAAAGCGTAACAAACAAACTTACATTCACATTTATAATATTAAGTAGGGATAGGGATAGGGATAGAATATCTTCATCTTTAGAATAAGATCAACATAATACCCGTCTATTACAGGGCACGGGTATATCCGGGTATCCTCTCAGAATAAGACGGGTAGAGGCTGTAGTCCACCACGCTGCGAAGTGCGGATTGGTAGACTTTACACGCTTCTAAGAACATTAAGGAAAACTATCAGGCATTCAGGTTACCTCCAGTTATTTCCTACACTGTTAAAGTATACAATATTTTATTGCCTAAAATGCACATAGCTCCGAAATATTAGAGATGCGTTCTTTAAAAGAGCTCTTGATCTGCTATGGGTTCTTAAAAATAATTGGATAGAAGCAGGCGTTACTTTGCGGAAATCAATGATATATTATGAAAATTAAGCTTAATTTTCTATACTCCGCGAAAAGATTTACAATTAATAATTGTCAAGTCAAGACATAGAAAGACAAAGATCTGTTTGGTATGGAGTATAAGGATTGAAGAAATTTTAAATAACACCATACAGATTCTCCTTCTTTTCACGGACTACAGCAAATTAGGCTTAATTTCCATATAATATCTTCAATAGTTATACAGTGGTAAGAATACAATTCAATACTCAAAACGCATATAAAATACAATACGTATTTGTTATCTATAGGTTACAATTTTGTGGGTAATTAATAGTGTAGTAAATTACTATAGGCGATGTCTGTGTGCGTGTGCGTCAGTCAGTCAGTCAGTCAGGCAGAGATGAGCGGTATTAAATATGCGGGGCCCCCTTTCGCGCGGGGCCCGTAGCAATTGCTACACTTGCTACGTGGTTAAGCCGGCACTGGCTGCGTGCCTGGTAATAGTTATTAATGTATAATCTATGGCGCCGGACTCAAGTAACTTTTTTTATTAAATTTTTATCCCGCAGAAGCAAACGGCTCCGTAATTCAGTCAAAATACTGCTAAGCAAACGCCACGTAACAGTTCATCATAGAAACCTTAAAACCTTAGAAACCGTACATTAGTTATCCTCTGTGCGAGAACAAATAGATTTACCCTACAATCAAAAGTCAAAAGTCAAAGTCAAATATTTCTTCATTCACATATGCGTATTTGAGGCGTAACCTACCTTACATAAAAAATGTGCACATGGTGGCTATACACTACACAACTTAAAACTAAACCTACGAGGGTTTCTTAACGCGCCCTGGACTAAGAAGACTGAGAAGAAGCCCACAATAAACTTAGCCGGGTGTTTTATTATCACCATCTCACATTGTCATTTAAAACTAAACAAAGCAACCAGTTTAGAATTGAAATTCAAAATTGTTTTATTCATGTAGACTTTATTACAGGCACTTATGAGGCGTTCATACATTTAACAATTTAAGGCTAATTATAGGTGATGGTGATATCTACCTTCTTTAACTTAAAACTAAAGCTAGGAGGGTTTCAAACGCGGTCTAAGAAAATCCCACAACAAACTTAGGCAGGTATTTTTTTTTTGCTATCACCATCTCACAGTCTAGTAAATAATTAGCTTTGAAGTAAGAGCAATTCATACCCAAGTTTTTTTTAAGCTTACATTACGTACGTTTTGTACCTATAAACTTTGAACTTATTCATTGACATCTATAATATATGGTAATTTGTTATAAAATGATATACAATTTCTCTTAATGAATTGCTAGTTTTATGCTAAATTGACCTTAAACCTTCCTTTCCATAGCAAGGTAAAGGAAGGTCATTCATGTAAATGAGGAACAGAAAAGGTCTTAGTATTGCCCCCTGAGGGACACCTATTTTCATAAATGACCGGCCGCGGCAGGGGTATTACCTATCTCGCCTATTCTGATTAATGTCTCATGTTGAACACAATCAAAAGTCTTGGACAAATCACAGAAGACGCCAAAGGTGTCTTAAGTCTCCTCGCAGGCTTCAAATATATTATGTTCTAGCTGACCCGCGCAACTTCGTCTGCACCCAGAAAAAAACCGAGAAACTAATTGCAGCGCTAGCTATTATTTCCAAACTATGTTATTCGCGGCCGTACGTGTTATTCTATACCCGTCGCAACTTCTAAGCGATAGGTCAATTTGAATATTTTAAAACTTAAATATAACTTAAAGTATAATTAAAAAAATATAATCAATCTTAATATTTATATTACTATATTTCTTTCGCATTTATAAGTATTTAGTAGGATGATATGCATGCGTTCGATCGTTGTCCCATGTGCCTCGCGACTGGCTGTTATCTGTGAAGAGTTATGTCCTTTATCTCCGACAATATTTATCAGATCTTCATTCAAATTAGACAGAACATGCTTGATAGTATATACTTTCAAATAAAAAAAGAATTATAAAAATTGGTCGAAATTTAACGGAGCTATGAAGTAAAATTGAAAAAAATTTCACCCCATTTCCCGGAGGAAACTTATTGTTTATCGGTCGGTGTTATTTAAATCCGTTCAGTAGTTTTCACGTGATGCCCGGTCAGACAGACCGATAGACAGACAGATAGACAGACAGACAAACAGACAGACAAAATAACAAAATATATTAAATGTACCGAAATCATCCGGTTACAGTTTTATTATAAGTATAGTTTAACTCAATACCAGCGTCGGTTGTTGAGCGAACTCGTGTAAAACCAAATTGCTTCATCATCATCATCATCATATAATAGTTAAATAACTGATTTAATATAATATTTACGAAGATTTTACTTAGAGTGGGTAGTACAGATATTTGTAAACTAATTTACTGTGTTTCATCAAGTTAGGAATCACACCACAGTCTATACAATAATTTAATATGAATGATAGGTCGGGTGAAACTATATCAATCAAGGACTTAACAACGTTGACGGAAATTCCTCACAAATCATTTGTTTTTTTTAAATTAAAGGCCCTTATAACATCTGAACTACTAACATGTCTGAATTTTAAAGTATTATTACATTCAGTTACATTATCTTCAAACAAAGAGAGAGAGAGCGCTCTCTGGTGAAGCGTTTAATGATCTGGTTGTGGAGACAGGAATGTCGGTGAAGAACGTTTCAAAAGTAGTAAAACCTCTAAATCCGACGTTATAAGTTTGTTTTCTACATGAAGTTTCATTAGTATACGTTGATACTGTTCCTGTTTACTCATTAATTATCTTCTCTTATTTTGTATTAGCTTCTGCCGGTGACTTCGTCTACGTGGACTTCAGAATTGTTTCTGAAGCTTCGTTCGTTAACAATTTTTAATCCTACCACGGGAACTATTTTAGAGATCGGTATTGTCCATGCCCTTTTCCATAGCATAGTGGACATGCATACTAAATTTCAAAGCTGACTGCCGCTTCTTAGCTCGTAAACAATTTTAAATCTTCCCTCGGGAACTACTTAAGGATTCAGGTGGTCTATGTGCATTTCCATATCAAAGGCTACATGCATGCCAAATTTTATCCAAATCCGTTCTGCTATTTTTGGGTTATTGAGTAACACACATTTAATTTACATTTTCGCTTTCACATTTATAATATAAGTTAGATAGAATAAATGATGATTTGGCTAAAACGCAAACTCGTTTAAAATTCTTGGAACATAATTGAACCTTTTTTTATACTCATTATTGGTATCATATTCTCGTTCTGCGTACAGTTCGTAAAACCTTAGCCCACTCACTGAAAACTATTGTATCAGCAATCATAACAGCCTTACTAGTGAAAATAGAATTAAATAATTCAAATTTAATTAAAAATCTAAATTCATTTATTTCAAGTAGGCCTACTTTATAAGTACTTTTGAAACGTCAAGTATGTCTATTTGTAGTGACTCTACCACAGAGAAGAGCCGCCAAGTTACTCAATAGTTGCTCTTTCCAACATACGAAAAAATTTACCATAATTTTTGTATCTTGCGGAAGATGAGAGTGAAGCTAGCTGCTTCCAATCTACCTTGTCATTAAGAAATTCATCAAATGTATATTAGCTACGGTAATAAATACTGTAATAAAAAATTGTGTGTATTTTGTTAGGATACGTTGTAGATGGTTGAAATGTTAGATCTTTAATAAGGCCTATTTTGATTTTTTCCAACAGGTCCGATGTTACTGGCAGTAAAGTATTTTTATGTTTAGACAATTTGTTATCCCAATTGATTATTATACTTATCATACTTTTACTGATTGGGTTAATATTTGTGAAAATATTCTCTAAACATGTTTCGCTAGTGGAAGTTATTCTTGTAGGCTCCGTTAACATCCCTATCCCTATCCCTACTTAATATTATAAATGTCAATGTAAGTTTGTTAGTTACGCTTTCACGCAAAAACTACTTAACCGATCCTCATGAAACTTTGTACACATATTCTTTTAAGTGTTAGAAGTAATATAGAATACTTTTATCCCGACATAAAGCTGTGTTCTTTTGGGAGAGGGAATGAAAGTGTTTGACGATTTTACACCATAACTCCGACAAATTATAACCGATTTAAATTTGTATTATAGAGGTTATTATATGTGTTTAATTTTGCCCAAACTTTGTGTAGATCCGAATGTGGTTGGAGATAGAGGACAGAACTCTTCAGCAGACATCAGCAAACCACTCATTTAAGGCTTAGCGATACTGATAACTTATTTTTTTTTAGAACTACAACTAAATTGAATGCCATATTAAAAAACAAAATAAAAACGCAGACGAAGTCGCGGGCAACAGCTAGTATTTGATAAATTGTAAGCTTGAAATTTATTTATTTATTTATTTATTAGCTTTTCAAGGGAAACAAACAGTATAATTATACATAAAAGTAATGCCGTATTTTTGTATCACATAGACCAATAAAGTTTCCACAACTTGGTTATACATATAACACGATAACATTAACCACAATTGCTTAGGAGTAAATACCTAGCAAGCAATTATTATACAAAAAAAAGAAAAAATAATAATAATGTAAGTAAAACAAGAATGAAAAACAAAAACTTAAAAGCTATAGTACTTATTTTGTCAAAATAAATTTTCTAAACGTGCCAATTTTGACATGAAAAATGTCCGTCTCACAATATTTGTTGTTAAAAGCATTGCACGCACGAGATAAAAAGTTATTTGCCGAATACCTTGTCTTCCATCTAGCCCACGCAAAGGGAGGTTTACACCTTGCATTTAACCTACGACATGCAAAATCGATATTACTTAGAAGAAGTGGAGAGTCAACTAAATTATGTATTATTTTATATAACAACAGTTGATCTCTTAAATCGCGTCTTTTTTCTAAAGTAATAAAATTAGTAGCCTGCAATATTGTTAATTACTCTCTTTAATATGCACTTTTTTTTTTTCTATATTAAAATCTCATATAATCAATTATACTAAAGCTGTACTAGAAGATTTCTGTACATTTAATATATTTCGAAAATTTTGATCGGGGGATGCTTTATAATCGATACTGAGTCCAAAACAGATTTTTATTTGGATATTGAATAGAAGCAGGCGTTACTTTGCGGAAAATCTATAATATATTATGAAAATTAATCTGTATGGTGTAATTTATAATTACTTCAATCCGTATACCTACTCCACACCAAACAGATCCTCGCCAATGTTCCCTCTACGCACGTTTCGCTCCGAAACCGGAGCATCCTCGGGAGATGTTGACTTTACAAAAAACACACAGGAGATGTTCACTTAACAATTATTTATTATTCTTAAGCTTAATTTTCATAAGATTTTTATTTAATTTTTGCCTGCCTGTATTTCAGTCTGTCTGTCTGTCTGTTTGTCCGGGCATCACGTGAAAACCACTTAAAGGGATTTAAATAATTTTTTTTATAGTGTTAGCTGATATTCCGGGTCAGCATATAGGATTATTTTTATCCCGATAAACAATAAGTTTCCTCCGGGAAATGGAATAAATTTTTCTCCGTTCAATTTAAACCAATTTTAATAATATTTTTTTTTGAAAATGCCAGCATGTATTGTCTTATTTTGATAAAGATCTAATAAATATTGTCGGAGATAAAGCACATACTATTATCTGTGAAGAGTTATCTTCACGTATAATAGTATGGTGTCGTAACTTTAGTCGGCGCCTAACGTCGTTAGTCATCACATGAGAGTTCGCGAAACGTTTTTCTAGGATTCACAGAAATCACTAGGCACCTGGTTAAGGCTATTCCTAGCTTTAGTGAAAACGGGCATTAAACTCCTGATATATCCCCTCAGTGGAAAATGAAACAGAGATCCCTCAACCCTCGAGTCAATCACGAGCGCAGTTTGCCGCGCGTAGAACAATACAAAGCGGCAGCGATGATCAATCATCAAATATTGGTCGTGCGTGCACAGGCGCGAGAACAATAATTTTAGGTTTTAAGTAAATTTTTACATTTGCATTAGCTTTATTATTATTTTTATACTCTAAAATAAATCTATTCTCCCATAGAATAGGTATTTTCTATTGTCTGAAAATAAAGAATTATTATTATAAACGGTGTACAGACACTGTGAAGGGCACTCAATTCAAAGGGCATTGTAGCGTTATAAAAGATTTGCTCGCTCGCAATCGATGATTGTAATTCGAGTATAGAAATACTTGGACAACAGAGTAAAATTGGATCTTATTTAATTCAGTTAAAGCTCAAATTTGCCTACAAATCTCATCAGCCCGGGCTTTTGATAGGGACTTCAAAACGAGAGACACTGCTTGCATTATTTTGATGACCTGGCGCAATGGTGAGCACTGTTAATTTAAGGGGGCCCCGTGTTCGATTTCCGGCACGGGCAATTTGGGAATGAGCGACTCCACGATTGCGGGTGACAAAGTCTTGTACTAAGGCAAGACTAAAATCAACAAATCTATGGTTTCGGTATTCGCAAAGTGCTTACAAACCAGTTTGTGGGTTTCCTTTTTTATAGTACTAATAAATAATAAAATTAATATTTTACGACAATACACAGATCGCCATCTAGCCCTAAAGTAAGCGTAGCTTGTTACGTGTACTAAGATAATTGATGAATAATTTATGTACTTATAATATAATAAAAACTTACAATATATACCTATATAAACACCCAGAGACTAAAAATTCCTAACATTTTCCACTTGTGAGAATCGAACTGTTATATCCTTCCCCATGCTAGCAATAATGCTGAGACAGTGATGCCTCAGTCCTATTGCATATCAAATATAATGGAAAGGGACAGTCAGTCTTCCACCGGCATTCAAGTGAAATACTCGTGTTTTATTGACCAATCCCATATTGTTTAATATTTTCTATTTCCTTTTTTTTATATTAAAGTTTCTATAGCAAGTAATAAATCTTTTTTTTAAAACTTAAATCGTGTAACCCCCGATAACAGAACCCACAGCGTTGGACTCAGAAAGCAGGGTCGCTGCCCACTAGGTCACTCGGCCGTCACTAATAGTTGACGGACTAAGCAGATGATATCTAGGTAGAGGGATGTTCGTTCGATCTACAAAATGGGTCCGAGAGAGTCATTGAGAGATAAATTTAAAGATTTTAAAATAATGACAGTACACATTTGAAAATTTAATGTACGTTCTAAAAAAACATTTCTAAATTTAAGAAAAAATGTGACTGCAATAATTTAAACTTTAGAAGTAAGAATAAACTTACAGTGCAATATACTAGGTTACATAAAATTCATAATTCATACAATTCTACAATAAACTACCAATTGACATCTTGGAGATGTCTCTTAAAAAGTTCAAAGTTAGTATTAAACGTAAGCTTATAGAAAAGTCCTATTATAGTATAAAGGACTACGTAATCGATAAAAAAGCTTGGGTGTAAATTATTGCTCTAACCAAGTTGCTCTTCTAATAATTTAAAATGACATTGTGAGATGGTAATAACAAAAAAACACCCGGCTAAGTTTTTTGTGGGCGTCTTCTTAGACCAGGACGCGTTCGGAACCCTCATAGCTTTAGTTTTAAGTTTACGAATGTGGTTATCGCCGTCATCTCATTACCGTGTAATTCTTATGTACGCATCAAAAGTGCCAACTATGGGCCTACTTGAATAAAGATATTTTTGACTTTGACTTTGACTTAAAACTTATGAACATCGTCATCATCATCATCAATTCAACCAATTGACGTCGACGACATAGGGCTTTTGTAGGGAATTCCACAATCCACGGTCCTTGGTCGCTTGCCTCCAGCGGCTTCCAGCGACTCGCCTGATATCATCCGTCCACCTCGTTGAAGTGGGGTAGGCAATACAAAATAAATAAATAAATATACTACGACAATACACACATCGCCATCTAGCCCCAAAGTAAGCGTTGCTTGTGTTATTGAAATTGAAATTTTTTTTTTATGAATTTAATACACATCAGTACTTACAATATACAGATGAACACCCAGACACTGGAAAACAATCATGTTCATCACACAAACATTTTCCAGTTGTGGGAATCGAACCCACGGCCTTGGACTCAGAAAGCAGGGTCGCTGCCCACTGCGCCAGTCGGCCGTTGAAAATGAACCATCTATTTTTATTAATAATCATCATAATTTCTATGTGTAAACAGTGAACAATAAAATTCAATTCTGTTCTAACATGTCAACCCATTACCGGCCCACTACAGGGCAAGGCTTGCCTCCCACTATGAGAAGGGGTTAAGTAGTCCGCCATGCTGGCGCAAAGTGAATCAGTGGACTCCACACTGCTTTGAGAATATCATAGAGCACTATCAAGCATGCAGGTTTCCTCACGATGTTTTCTTTCACCGTAGAAGCAAGTGATGTTTTAATTACCTTAAAAACGCACATTACTCAGAAAAGTCAGAATTGCGTGCTGGGATTCGAACTCGGCCCCCCAAGTAGAGTCCTTACTTACTTTACTTACTTACTTAGAATGGGTATTGGGATATCATCGCTTCCTTACTAATAATTTATTATTACTTTATCAGTTTAAACATTACTCTAAAACACGAGACAAGCTCACTTGTTACTAATTCATTAACTCATTCTGATCAAAGAAGAAGCCCACAATAAACTTCGCCGGGTATTTTTTTGTGATCACCATCTCACGCGTGTGTATAGCGTATTTTATTTATTTTTTATTCCTCTATAAGTTAAGCCCTTTACTGCAATCTCACCTGGTGGTAAGTGATGATGTTGATATGTGGTAGTCATAATCGGTTTCTACGCGACCTCGCACCTGAATACTAAATCGCTTAGCGGCACCTCTTTGTCGGTAGGGTGGTAACTAGCCACAGCCGAAGCCAGACCAAATAACAATAGTTATTTATCTAATATCTTTAAACGAGCAATAGATTACAGAGTTATAGATCTTATATCTTTAAACGAGCAATTCTTGTATACATATAATTGGAATCTCGGAAGCGGCTCCAACGATTTTCCTGAAATTTAGTATACATTGGGGTTTCGGGGGCGATAAATCGATCGAGCTAGGATTCATTTATATTGGAATCTCGGGAAAAAACGGCAAAAAATATCCTTATTGAGAGATTCTGATGCGTGCGATGCGTGAACGGTAAACGTTACGCCAAACTACGGAAGTATGTAGTGTGTATATCGGAATTGTTGTTTCTTTAAAGTTCCATAAAACAGTCCGTGACAACATACGAATATTTTTTTAAGTCGACTCATTCGCGGATGAAGTCGCACGGGTCCGCTAGTTATGTTTAAAAAGCAACCTGTTAAGAGCAATCATTCATACCCAAACTTAATACAATATACTGCAAATGACTACAATAAACTTGCACAAAGATCAAAGAGTTTAACTATTGATATTTCCCCTCAACAGAAAATGAAGCAGAGCTCCCTCGGCCCTCGGGTCAATCGAATTCAGCGCCGCATTCGTTGCGCGTAGAGCAATAAAAAAGTGACCAAGCGCGAGACCGACTCGTGTGCGAGTCGGACTCGCGCGGGTTCCAAACGCGTCCTGGTCTAAGAAGAAGCGCACAAGAAACTTAGCCGGGTGTTTTTTTTTTTTCACAATGTCATTTTAAATTATTAGAAGAGCAACCTGGTTAGAGCAATAATTTACACCCAAGCTTTTTTATCGATTACGTAGTCCTTTATACTATAATAGGACTTTTCTATAAGCTTACGTTTAATACTAACTTTGAACTTTTTGAGAGACATCTCCAAGATGTCAATTGGTAGTTTATTGTAGAGACCGACTCGTGTGCGAGTCGGACTCGCGCTTGGGGCTCCGTCCTCCCACTATCTTTCCTACTATCTTTTTTATTCCGCTTTTATAGTTTTTGTTGTTATAGCGGCAACAGAAATAAATTATCTGTGGAAAGTTCAATTGTCACGTTTCATGAGATACAACGTGGTGATAGATTGACATACAGACAGACGAACGGAGCGGAGTCTTAGTAATAGGGTCTCGTTTTACACTTTGGGTACGGAACCCTATAAAGCCATACCGATGATCAATAGCAAGTTATATTATATCGGTGTACAGACGCTATAAAAGTCTATTGAAAGCATACTGTACAATCAGTGAATGTATGCTTTCAGTATTTGTAAAGTATTTATTAGAGTTAGCCTTTTTCCAGCTTCGGAGGGACCAGGTTCGCACCTTTAAGTTTCTCAGTTATGCTATGCTTCTAAATATAACTCACTTTAACGGTGAAGGAAAACATTATGATCGTCATACACCTTTGTCAACATTTTTTTTTAATTTATTGTTAAATGTACCTAAGAACATTTTACACCATTCAATATTCAATAAGATCCAAGCACTCGCTGTTTAATTACCGGTGTTTCGGAAAATGCAGGAATAGACAGGAGTCTGCGCTAGGGCTAGCATGAGCTTTGTATTAGTTTCGATCAACAACCATATTGAGTGCATTCACATCTGGTGTTAAGTGATGATGCAGATTGAGGTACATAGTTGTTGATAGGATGGTAACTACATCAACATGAAGCGTTAGGGCTTTTTTCTACATTGCCTCTACCGGAAGTCAAACCCGGGACCTCCCACTTATACACAACAGCATTCAGCACTGCGACACGTAGGTCTTCATTAAGTAATAAGAAATGCATTGAGTCCAAAACCTTTTTGGAAATATACCGGGTCCAAAATCAAAACAGCTAAAACCCAGTATTCAGTGTTTTGTCCCACTTCAACTGAGAGCATCAATCCAATGTCAGAGCGTGACAAAAAACTGAAACTCACTGGCCGCAATGCTAAGTAAATATCAGCTAGAAATGTTACACTCGGTGTCGGATGACGTCATCATCATCATCCATTACAGGCCACTGCAGACCCTCACATAATGCGAAGGGTTTAGTCTTATTTAAAGTTAGGATTGTTAAACTTTACACACCTTTGAGAACACCATAGAGTTGACGGCCGATTGGCGCAGTGGGCAGCGACCCAGTTTTCAGAGTCCAAACAACAGACACAAAACTGAAACTCATATTCCAAAGAGATACTCGTAATACGCCTATATTGTAGGCCCTATGTTACCAAATTAGATACATTACGCCGGAAAACTCCCAAACTCTAACTATACAACGTGTTTATGGAAACGTGTTTATGTAATTGGAAATCGTATACGAGCTAAGCCACGGGCAAACAGCTTTGAAATGTTGTTTGCATGTTACCTATGCTTTGGAAAAGGACATGTACTTTCTATACCGATCTCTCATATAGTTCCAGTGGTAGGATTAAAACTTTTTAACGAGCGAAGTTTAAGATCAATTCTGAAGTCCACGCAGACGAAGTCGCGGGCAAAAGCTAGTGTATATATTTAAAATGCAAAGGTGACTGACTGATTCACTGACTGACTAATCTATCAATGCACAGCTCTAACCGCTTGACGGATCGGGCTGAAATTTTGCACGTTATACAACGATAGTTATTACAACGTAGGTATCCGCTAACAGAGGATAAAATTCCAACCCTAACAGGGTTAAATGGGGTATGAAAGTTTGTATAAAATTCTACATTTATCAATTTTTTTTTCATTTTAAATCCAAGAAACTTTAATTTAGGTTTTCAAATAAAACTCAAGAAATCACTTTTACAAATTTTAAAAATTCCAACTACTAATATAGGCATGAAAGTTTTTGATTTTCTAAGTAATTTACATTCATATTTTATATTTGCAGCAAGACATTTTTTTGAACCTTTGTAGTTAAAATTTAATAAATCAAAAATTAAACTTAACGTGAGCGAAGCAGCGGGCAACAGCTAGTTATTTATAAAAATATTCATTAGTCATCTTAGCCTACCCATAACACAACCTACGCTTAAGTCTAGATGGCGATGTGTGTAATTTATATTATGGATAACTTTGAGGCTGGATGTGTCTCCATTCACCGCTAATTTAAACCCGCTCCGACGTAATTTGATTACAGGAAAGCGCGACGCCCCAGTGGTGGTATCCTCGTAGGGTGGACCTCCAATAACCTCATACCTTCATAACGTTTTTATCGCTTCTGTGATTCTCGCAACTCGCAATTCGAGTATTACTTAATTATCTTGAAGTTAGCCCTTGACCGCATCCCCACCTGGTGATAACTAATAATCTAAGGTGGTAGCCGGTTAACCTGTTAGGTTTATTTATTTAGTTCCAAAAAAAAACATAAAAACGAAAGGACGGACAACTCAACTAAAGAGAATACTTCTAGAAGCCCTCGAATGTGAATAAAATTGAAGAGTACAGTTGAGTAAGGTGCTTAAAGAAATAACTGATAAGAAGAGATACAATACAAAGATTTGCACAGATATAGAAGAAGAAGAAGAAGCAGAAAGACTTTATTGCACGTATAACATACAGGAGAAGAAACAGTAAGGAGTATACAGTACACAATGTAGAGTATACAGTACACAAAGGTTGCCTGTAAGAGATTGTATGCAGCAATAAGGCCGCCTTTGCATACCTACAATTATTGTTCTTTTGTTTATTCTTTATTTTATGTATATTTTGATGTTTCTGTGCATTAAAGTATTTCTTCTTCTTCTTCAATAAAATATGACATACAGAATGAAAGATATTTACTGCTTCTGTCTTATATTTTAGTTTATGACAGTTACAATAATTATAATACACCTCAACCTTATATTAAATGCTTCAAATCTGTTACCACGCAACGTTTTTCTTGCTAACTAGCCACGGCCTCACACGAGTCCAGTTATGAGAAAATTTAGAAATTATAAATTTCCATATTGCCCCTGCCCGAAAAGAACCCCGGACTTCACGTCACAGCGTACGCCACTGCGCCATGGAGGTTGCCATAACTGACAGCATTATCAAGGCGAATAGGCAAGTAACTGAATATAAGTAGAGATTGTTTGTTAAAGTAAAATAGTAGGCCTCTTTTCGCGGGAAAATCTCCAAGTTACGAAGGACTCTTGGTACCGGGTAAAATATCTACCTAAACTGTGTACGTATCATAGCGACGCGCGACGGGTGGCCCGATCACAGCAATGCACACATAACGACTTGATTCAATTAAGGTTCGCTTCAGTATCGTCTAAAAATCGATATAGCAAATAAACGTTATCCGAATTATTTAGACAGCCGAATGGCGCCGTGGGCAGCAACCTTTTCTGAGTCCAAGGCCGTGGGTTCTATTCCCACAACTGGAAAATGTTTGTGTGATGAACATTAATGTTTAATGAATGTTTATTTGTATATTACAAGTATTTATGTATATTGTATTCAAGAAAATATTCATCAGTTATCTTACCACCTATATAAGAAGCTATGTTTACTTTGGGGCTAGATGGCGACGTTTGTATCGTTGTTGTATATTTATTATTTTTTTATTATTACAGTCCACCGGTACAGTGAAGCGGTGATAGCCCAGTGGGTAGGAGCTCGATTTGACTTTTGGGAGGCCGAGTTCGAATCCCAGCACGCACCTCCACCATTTTTAAGTTATGTGCGTTTTAAGTAATAAAATATTACTTGCTTCAACGGTGAAGAAAAACATCGTGGGTACACCTGCATGCCTGAGAGCTCTACATAATGTTCCCAAATTTGTGTGGAGCCCACCAATCCGCATTGGGCCAGCGTGGTGGAATACGGCCTTAACCCTCACTGTGGAAGGAAACCCGTGCTTTGTTGTGGCCGGTAATGGGTTGATATGATGAATTATTTGTAAAGCGTAACAGCATATTTTAATTTGTATGAACGCGCTAATCCGGAATTACTACTGGGGCTTAAAAAACTGCTTTATCAAATTCAAAATTCAAAATTCATTTATTTCAAGCACTTTTGAAACGTCAAGTCTCTCTGTGTGTAGTGACTCTACACCTGTTCGGAAGGCATACTCTACGGAGAAGAAGCCGGTAAGAAACTCAGCAGTTGCTCTTTTCCAATTTTTTATTTGCATTGCATTTGATACCCCGATTGTTCTAGAAGCTTGAAGAAAATTCAACATCATGCTGAGACCCTTATGAGCCGAGAAAACAAAGTTATAGCAACCCAACCCTTTGGGTCAGGGTATCTTGTTTAAATACCAGGTGAAAGTTTTTACTTTATTCTTATTGCTTTTATTTATTGTTCAAATTAAATTGCATCACACGTTTTACAATAACATCAGCTATCCTCTTAGAAACTAACACTGTAATTATACATACCCTATTTGTAGTCAAAATTCAAAATTCAAAATTCATTTATTTCAAGTAGGCCTAATATAAGCACTTTTGAAACGTCAAGTCTGTCTGTTTGTAGTGATTCTACCACCGGTTCGGAAGGCAGATTCTACCGAGAAGAAGCCGGCAAGAAACTCAGCAGTTGCTCTTTTCCAACATCAACAATTTACATTTTGCATTTTAACATTCATTTTTCTATCTTGCGAGAGCTGAAAGCGGAGCCGGATGCTTCCAAGCAACCTTGTCATTAAAAAATTCATCAATTGTATAGTCACCATAGTTTCCCCTGATCGATTTCATTCACGGTGGTCAACCTCCACAATTATTTTCCAGCCACGCGGGAGATATTATACTCGTAGTGAACAAGTTTAGTGTACGCAACGCACTCGCAATCCAATGGGACGGCAGATCCGACACGACGGGACGGGATCAGACGCGGGACTGGCAACTAAACGGCCTACGTGACAACCACGCACCGGGGTACACCGCTAATTTTTTAAGTTTGGAAATTAGCGGTGTATCCCCGATTTATATTAGCGGTGAATATGACGATGGGTTTTTTATATCAAGAAATGCTTAGGAGTTCCTTGATACAAAAACCCATTGGCCCGACCCGTGGAACGTGTTATTATGATGTATCAAAATAATAAAAGTATTTCTATTCAGCAACTAGTAACGCTATCTATTGTGCAAAAGCTATTCTATTCTACTTATCTATTGCATTGTGTATTATCTGTGGTTCACATGTTTCATTGTAGGTTATGGGCCAACCGGATATTATCAGTTATTTTGTTTAAAATTGATAATTAGTGACAGTGAAATCGATATTTTTTTATTTATTTTTTATTTATTTATTTGGTATCTATGACCGATCACAACGCACTACACTATAACATAAATAGAATACTTAAAAACTAAACTAAATAAAAAACTTACATTAAATATTAATATGCAATATAAATAAAAAAAAAGTTACAAATTAAAATTTCTGCGATAATATGTAAACTAAAAGTATAAGTACCTTGATGTATTATTATCATCAATTGCCTTTAACAGCCCACTGCTGGACAAACAGCTCTCTCAACCTGGCGTTGGCGTTGGTTAGTCCAATAATCACCAGTAGATAACAGCGCATGACACCACCCCTCTCTTATCACTAGAATCTATATACAAAGTGTAAATAAAACCGAAATAATACTTGAACACAATTAAAATCAAGTGACTCCTGCCACTTATTTAATATACTGTAAAGGTACACGTAGCGCAGCAAATACGGATTTAAAAATATTTCATTAATGTAGACCTTATCACAGGCACTTATGAAGCATTCATACATTTAACATGTTAACATTCATGTTAGGTGATAACTGCATTCGTTAACGTTAGTAGCGTAGGTACTATGCGTGTGTCGGTTTTTTATCTTCAATAGGGTTGTTAAATGTGTGTGAATTTTGAAGTGCTTGATTTGATTGTTGTATTGCAAATAAATGTTTTTATTTATTTAGAACAATTAACAATTTAGTTATTAAACGAGATTATTTGTTGTTATTCATACATTCATAGTTCATTAACTTCATAATAAAAACTTTTATTGAAATAAACACTTTTTTTAAAGTTTACGGTGTACATTTTATATATACCAACAAATTGTTATCTAGATTTGTTATAGCAGAAAACTTATTAAGTTTTCTGTTTTATTCAACTCGAATTTATAATTTCCTAAGTTAGGCTATTTTCCAGAGTTATTTTCCAAGGGTCAATGTACGTTTTTCTCAATCCATTTTCACGAACTACAGTGGGAAACATATTCGACTGCAGGACTACGAGGTCCAAGGTTTGATCCCGGGTCCTGCCTTTAGTACTAGCCTGGGGTTTGGAAATTTGCGGTGATTCACCCCCGTGCCTTGAGAGCACGTTAAGCTGTCAGTCTTATCTCTTTCCGGTGTCAGATCTGCCAACCCATTACACTACTAAAGTGATGGAATACAAAGTGCACCTGTGTTTGCGCACACATATGTGCACTATAATATATCCCGCGTAGTTGCAAAATAAAGTAAAAAAAATATCTTTATTCAAGTAGGCACTATTTAATTTGTAATGTGGAATCTCCACATTACAAATTAAATAGTCTACCCCGGCCGAAATCGGTCAGGAAACTTTTGTTTTTTTTATCGTGGAAGTTTAAAGGCTGATCACAAAAAACCGCTCAGGGGCTGAGAAAATGAAGTTAAAGCGCGGGAAAACGATGTGACATGGTGGGTGTATTGAGAAGGACAGCGGATTAAAGTTTTTATATGAAAAAAATACTTATCGAAGTTAAAAGCACTGAATCGCGAATTTTAAATAAACGGTTACACCGTTTCACCGGTTTTTTACAGCAGGTTACTTGTATGGTTAGTACCCAGATTCAGGTCCTACCTGAATTTACCTCGAACTGACTGTATTACAACGATTTATTCATAAAAAGTGCTAAAAGACACCTTTCATGTTGTATCCAAAGGATTGTACTACTTAAACAATGATGAAAGTAAAAGACAAAAAATACTCAAATAGGCCTACAATATACTGTTATGATACGCTAATGCATTAAAATATTTAATAAATTCAAATAACCTGGGATAAGTTACTGCATTAAACTTTATTATTGCGTGGTAATAGCTACATTCTTCGACTTGAAAGTAATGCTACTAAGTGCCAAAACACACTCGCTGTATGAAGAAGTTCACATCAAAATTTCCCGGTTTTCTTTGTTGTTAAGTTATTTATTTATAGTTGTAATGTGTACGGTGCCGCCGGTAGGATTATTGAAATAGGCCTATATACTAACAAATTCGGATGAATCTTATATTTATTTACTTTCCGTATAATGATTTATTTCCGGGTCTTCTAGAAGTGATTTTCAATGATTAGCATTTTTAAGTCGTGAATGCGAAATTGAATGCTATTTTTTTTAGTCTAGTAGTTATATAAACTTCTTGAATCGTTTTCCTTAGTATGTTTATTAGTTTGCAATTTGGTTACGCAACAAAGAGCTAACGACGTTACGAGTATTTCTTCCATTGAGTTAGTTTATGGAACGGTTTTATTTTTTTAAACCAAAATTCCTAAAGTAGTTTATAGAACTACCGACCCTAAGTTTAACCAATGCGTTAAAACTCATTTATGAAGAAAATGGTACAAGACAGTTGATGAAAATCTTAATTACAAGTTTATCTGGAAGCGCGCACACAATAATGTATTGTTAAATTGTAAAATGTTAATGTTTTAAACGGGCAACTGCTGATTTTCTTGCCGGCTTCATATCGGTATCTGCTTTCCTAACCGGTAGTGGAGTTACTACAAACAGACTGGCTCGACGTTTCAAAAGTAGTATAAAGTCCGTAGTAGATATTAAGGCCTATTAGGTGTCAAAAGTATTTATATAAGGTCCGGTATTAGGCCTACTTGAAATAATAAATTTCGAAATTGGAAAATGACATAGGCTACTTTTACTCAAACTGACTTACCAAGGAATCTTTCGTCCAGGAACGTGCTTAAATTTAGTAGAAAAATAGTGAAATTAGGTCTCTTAAGACATTTTATGATAAACATACTCCTGTCGTACAATTTAGTTTTAAGAAAGGAGCTCATTGCATTTGCTTTAGACCCGATATTTTGAAAATGAATTGTTCCGCCGACATTATACAAAACCTCGAAACATACAAACACAATTCTTAAAGCTTTGTTAACTCAGGTAACGTTTAACAAAACATTATGATACAAGCGATCACAAATTTAAGTTAAGTTTGTTTTATGCATAATTCGGCAAACGTCCCGCTAAGCTGGAAAAAATATAACATAGTCACTGCGGGCATATACTATACGCAGATGAATCCGCGCGGGAAAATTCACGCGCGTGTTTAGTTCAAAATGTAACGGAACTTTACATATCGATCAGAATTAAAGTATAAATTGACATACAAATAGTACTATATACAAATATCTCTGTTTCATTTTATCTAACGCGAGTAAATGAATAAATGTATGCAAAGGCCGGTTGTAGTGGGCGGTGCATTCGGGGGCCAGCCCAGGATGCAAGGAGCGGGTACAGCACTAGAGCTTAAATACGAGATGAATTTCCCACATTCCCTCGTCGGCTCTCATAGTGCGCGCACCTAACCACCTAGCAGCCTGGACTAAGCTTTGAAGCTATGGCAGCGAGACAGTGGGGGTTGAAACCGCGCCGCGTTAGTGTCTTGTGAAAATCTAACAGTGATCTTTTATTTAAATTCTGATTTTTTTTTAATCCGTTAAAATTTCCATCGCCGCGGCATTGACCTCTGTGAATCGAACACTGAACTTTTAAATGAATTCCGTTTTGATTTTAATCTAATTTATTAGTGAAATATGAACTTTGAAATATTTTACGCACCTACCGGGCACGATGGGAGATTCGGAAGAGATAACTTCAGAGGTAAGTTTTTGTGCATTAAATGTTATTTTCGCGAAACTTTTACACGGCAAATAATTTATTTTTTTACGGTTTTATTATTTTTTAATTCAATATGAACACCGCGATTTTCTGTTTCTTTGGTTAATTCGTTTGATGCGGGCGTAAATGTTCGGCGACATCTTTACTGGAGATTCCGTATTCGAGTATTGGCTGAGTCGAGTGGCAAATAATACAATTTTTCAATTTCCCAAACATTTGCTGCAAAACATTAATAAATAGGCGTGCGCTTCTGTGTATTTGTATAATTCGCGGTTCCATTATTCCTTTCTTGGTTATGTTAATCATTGCGATTTTCTTTGCGTCCTATAAATTTAACTGCGATGTTTTATAGTTGCCAAAATTATATTTTTGACTAGACCGCTGACTTCGCCTTCGCGTAGCCTACGCGCTGCAGCTCTATTTCCCTATTAATTCAATGTTTGCAAAAGTTACTGAGGGATCGTTAAGTGTTCATTACTTTTTTAGACTTAAATAAATACAAATATTAGATAAAACGAGCCATTAAAGTTTTATGAGCCGTTATATACCCCTAATCGGTTACTACGCGACATTGTACCGGAACGGTAATACGGCACGTCTTTTTCGATAGGGTGGTAACCAGCTACAGCTAAAGTTCAGGCCGCCATTGCCCGAGAGTCGCAGGTTCAAATCCTGTCGGTTCCGAAAAATTTTTATATGCGTTTTTAAATTTATAAAAATTTATAATTCCTCCAAGTGTAGGTAAAAACACTAATAAAAAAATTTTTATAAAAATACAGCTAAAGTGTTGAGCAAAACGAGTCCAAAGAAAAGTCTCTAAAAATTCCCCAATTTTCTCTCCCGGTGATTGAACCTGGGACCTCCCACTTTACACCGTCCCGGCTCAACACTGAGCCAGGGAGATTGTTATAGCTTACTTTGTTTTTACTTTACTTTTCAATACCTGAGCATCTTATTAATTCAAATAACTACTAAAACCATAAAGAAACGTTCCAGTCTATGCGAAAATTACCTTAAAAGTAGCATTAAAGAAGAAAAAACTTCATTATCATTCATAGAAAGAGAGTTTAAGAGCATAAACAAACAACGCTGCTTCAGTTGGCCTTCAGTTGGCCGATTTTGACGATTATTACCACAATATGTTAGTACCCGGCCCCGAAGACTTAGCGTGCTCCCCGAAGCATACGGATAGATATCGCCACTGTTGTAACTCTAGACTGTTGCCGAGATTATTTTTAATAGAAAAATCCAATGATGTTTTGGACCGACACAGGAATCGATTCCAAGACCTTGCGACCCCTCTGCTTCACGCGGGTCTGTACGGTGCGCCTAAGGGAACATAACTGTGAACATGCAGTATCGTCCTTTGTGCTACTACCTACCATTTCCTGCGATCACCAACGACTCTGGGCAAACCCTTCCGTTGCAATGGGCCCTTAGTCCAGCAGAGGAGATAATTTTCGGACCGACACAATCGGGAATCAAACTCAAGACCTTGCGATACGTAGTTGAACAAACTTACCACTAGACCAACGATGAAATATAAACTTTCAGTTCGGCTGATTAGTTTCCGGTTTACTTACGCGGTATTTAAAAGCTGTACCTACTAACGAGTTATCTAAAAAGCATAGATAAAAAATAAAAAATTGTTATAAAAAATAGTCCTTATGCGTTGTTAAAACAACGTACTTGTAAGTTATTAAAAATATTACTTAAGCATTATTTATAAAGTACATACTCAGTATTACTCAGTATACACAAGTATACATATTCAGTATTTAAAAAACATACTCACGCGTTAATTAAAAAGCGGACTAACGCGGTATTAAAAGCAAAGTTTCTCGTTCATTAAAAAGCGAACTAACGCGTTAATTAAAAATTGAACAAATGCATTTAATAAAAATTGTACTTACGTGTTATTTCGAAAGTAAACTAACGCGTTAGTTGAAAAGTAAACTTGCGCGTTCAATAAAAAGCGGACCAAGCATTTAATAAAAAGCGTACTTATTAAGTATATTAGAAGCATACTCACCGCGTTTAATAAAAAGCGTAGATATTCAGTATTTAAGAAGCATACTTACGCGTTTAATATACAGCGTACATACGCGTTATTTAAAAAGCGTAAACATTCAGTAGGTAATTAAAAAACATACTTACTTGTTAATAAAAAAGCGAACCAACTTGTTAATTAAAAAAGCGAACTAACGCGTTCAAAGATAAATATTCTGTATCTAAAAAGACTACGCACGCTTTAATTAAAAAGCGGACTAATTCGTTTAATGAAAAGCGTACTTACGCGTTGTTTAAAAAGCGAACTAACGCGTTAATTCGTTAAAAAAGCAAACTTATTCTTTATTTAAAATAGTATTTATTTTAAATGAGCAATTAACTAATTTTTACGAGTTTTTTTAAAAGCGCATTAAAGCGTTATTAAAGCATTTATTCAATAAAGTATTTATTCTTTTCGTAAACTACGAGTACGTGTCAATTATTCATAAAGAGTGAAAAGCGTCCGTATTCGTTATTTAAAAAGTTTAAACACGTTTTAGTTAAAAAGCGAATTACATATTCACTATATAATCGTACTAACGAGTGACTTAAAAAACGGACTTATGCGGTACTTAAAGTTCTTAGTTGAACCTAGTAGCTAGAAATTTTTAACCCGAACAGGGAATTATACCCAGGATGTTGATAAAACATGTTAATTAAACCAACGAGGTAGTTATGGGAATTATTGCTGAATAAAAGATAGGTCCAGTTCGTGAAATGGATTAGATGCTTCCTTTATTTTCATCTTCATCATAACAGCCTATTACAGTGAACTGCTGGACTAAAGATATCTTCCAACTGGAGCATTTGCCCACCACGCTAGGCAGGCGGGGATGGCGGTCGCAGTAGATGGATTCAGTGGCGCAGAGGATGCTGCTGCCCGCTTTCCGTAACATTCCCTTAGTCGCCTCGTACGACACACGCGGCAAGAAGAGGGGTGGTGACAAATGTATTCTGTACTGCCGTTACCACAATTTAGATTTGCTCACAATTGAAAATAAAGGACACTTCACTAACAGTCCTTTGTTTCCAATTGCTAGCAAATCTCTCATTCCTATACTTCCATCCACTGACGAAGCTGATAGGTACAAAGCAGACCTTTGTGACACAGACAACGTGGGTCACACACTCTATTAAGCCCAGTCACTGTCATACCGAATTTGTCTTCCTACTGCATGCAAAACAACTACGTGATTCAATAAGGTGCCTAACTCACAAACAACTGCGAAGCGGCAGGGTTAGAACTTGGCAACGTTTTCGAATAACCTTTTAAATGCTGTCATCCGTATGCTAAAAGGACGCTGTGTGATGAAACTTAATTTTGAGCAGAGAGCAAAATAAAATGCAGGATACCTCGCCACTACACGCTGCTGTTTAATTTCGAGTTCAATTTATTCAGCACAATACATACCAAATGTTACATTTATAATACAATATTTAAAATAAATCTTATTACATTTTTTTATTAATTCAATAATTTTATGAAATTCAAAACTATAACGTTTAACTACACGAAGCTTTTATTGAATGGCAAAGAAGTTGTATCAAATAAAAAACTATTTTATTTTTCTTTCTAGTACTGAATTAAATAATAAAATATATGAGTACTAACGTGTTATTTGAAAAGAATATTTACGCAATATTAACAAAAGCATTTTCACGAGCTATTTAAAAATAGTATTAAAGAAGCGAGGGCCCGGGGCTTTTAATGCGTAAATTGACTCGGATTTACAAAGCTTAGAATCTCTAAGCCTTATTAATCTTCGTGATTGCTTCGTTTCAACGATCTTAGTATTTTCAGGCATATATTAAGTTTTAACCCTTATTATTAGGGATCACGAATTTAAGATAATCTCAGCTCCAGTATAGACATTGCAAACACTTTTGTAGTTCATCTAAATATTCGATTAAAAAAACTCTCAACATTAATTTTTTTTATTAGATGAAAGTGATTTTAAAGATTGAAAGCTTGAGTATGTAATATTATAAAATTGATCTAAATCTTTCTTGAAAATAAATATATTAACAATTATTCGAATCGTACACGTAGCATTATTTTAAATAGCCTAAAGGCTAACAAATGTCATATTAGCAATCCGAATGATAGTTCTCTGGAACTATGATTCGGATTGCTTCTTGATCTCTGATCAAACCTGCTTTAAATACTACATTAAATCGAAAATATTGAGGATTGATGATTTAGATGCATTAAACGAGCCTTGTTAAAAAATTCAGGTGCTGTCACCGAAGTTTTTAACCACATTTTACATAAATAAATAAATAAATATACTACGATACTAGCTTGTGTTATGGGTACTACCAATTTAATATATTATAAGTATTTATGTGTATTTTATTGAATATAATACACATAAATACTTATAATATACAGATAAACACCCAGACACTGAAAAACATTCATTTTCATTACACAAAAATTTTCTAGTTGTGGGAATCGATCCACGACCTTGGACTCAGAAAGCAGGGTCGCTGCCCACTGACTGACTCGATCACGTTTCACTCGGCCGTCATTTACATGTAATAATAATAATCATATTATTATGGAAGAAAATGTTACTTCCACACAAGTCCAATATAAGTGGGTGGATTACAACAATTATTATGTACGAGTGATAATAGTCGGGACTGACGGCTTAACGGATTGCTTTTGGCGAAAATCATATGACGACCCAAATCGGGTAATTAAAAGATTTTCTTATAAAAACCCGATTTCACTCATTATATAATAATAATAATGTAATAATCAAAAATTCAGGCTAAAAATAATGGATACAATAATTACATGAATGGCCTAACCTCTGCGGAAGGAAAACCTGTGTTACAGAGGGTAGGTCCTTCCAGTTGTTATAAAGGGTGCTTATTTATTTAAACCTATTATGAAATCTACATATTATAACAATTAAAAAGCTAAAAAAAATAAGAAAACTTAAATATGAATTAAACAATAACTGTAGAATAAATTATGTTGGTCTGTATGGGGCATTCGGGGTGTGTGTGTGTTTGAGTGTTCATTAAAGTAATGACCAAAAAATGGAAGTCGTGAAACACGCTTGCCAGTTTACAAGCGAGGCAGGCAACAAATATGGGAGCATTGTGCATTAAGCTTAGTAATGCAAAATACTTCCCATTAACTTTGATCGCATTCAAGAGCAACTTTTCAGGTACTGTTTTAATATTTAACCACGAAAGTTCCTCTAGTGCTTTTAAAGTATTTAAATATGCGCTGCGGTCACTCAGCGGGCGATGGAGACAACAATAGTAGGAGTATATTTACGTGATCAAATCAGAAATGACGAGATACGTAGAAGAACTAGAGTTACCGACGTAGCTCAGCGAGTCGTGAAGCTGAAATGGCATTGGGTGGGCACATAGCTCGGAGAACCGATGGATGTTGGGGTCTTAAGGTGCTGGAATGGCGACCCCGCACCGGTAAGCGCAGCGTAGGTCGGCCCCCAACGAGGTGGACAGACGACATAAGGCGAAACTCCCTACCACCACCACCACCACCACCACCAAAGCCAGCCACCTATACCCAGCAGTGGACGTGAACTGGTTGAATTGAAGCGGTGAAGCGGTGTTTTCTTTGTGGGAAGTGTTTCGGTCGCCGAGTTCGAATAACAGCACTGCAACGCACCTCTAACTTTTCTAAATTATGCGCGCCTTAAGAAATAATAATATAATTTTGTGAAAATATCGTGAGGAAACCTGCATGTTCTTGAGAGAAAACCTGAGAGTTCTCCATAATGTTCTCAAAGGCGGATGGAGTTCACAAATTTTAATAAATTTTTTTGGACCTTCCACTAACTACAGGGTACACTACACTTCCACTTTCAAACTATTAGATCTTCAAAAGCGTGATTCTCGGTAGCCAAAACATATTGGGAGGCTCCCGAATCTCCTAGGAACGCACCGGTGCCTCCCTTGTATAACGCCAGTAGCTCGTCCAGGTAATTATTCCCGAATCATGTAGGTACGTCGCTATGAGATAAAACCACACAGGTTGCTTTTGACCGTCTTTGACGTTCCTAAAATGTTATAAAAGATATGCAATTTCAAGAACAAAATTTTTTTTTATTAGGTTTAGAATCTATGATACCTCAAAATGATCTAGAATTTCATATGGTTATATATATACGAACTGATGCCAAAAAGGATGTTAGTAACTTACCACTGCAGCCACAACCCTCTTGTCTGATACGAGGAACAATTTAACAGAGATCGACCACGCTACAATGCGAGTCGGCAGATTTTATCGATTATTAAGCATATGTAACTCATAATAGCTACGGATCAAAATATGAACCCGAGCGGATAGTGGACTCGCCTTTAGACTGCACGATACGACAACGGTAATATAATTAAACGTTCTTCGAAATGCACGTTAATAGCATGATCATAAAATAAATCCAACATTCTCTGATGGATAGATTCTGGTGTCATATAAATCCTACATATTGGATAAAACTTTACACTGCGGATATAAGATGGAAATGAAACATATATATAATAAAATATGATGAATTATAAGCGGTGATAGCCTAGTGAGTAGGAGCTCGCTTAACTTTCGGGAGGCCGAGTTCGAAGCCCAGCAAGCCCCTCTAATTTTTCAAAGTTATGTGCGTTTTAAGTAATCAAAATGTCCGTTGCTGCAACGGTGAAGAAAAGAATCGTGAGTAAGCCTGCATGCCTGAGAATTCTCCATAAATTTCTCAAAGGTGTGCACACACCTTTGAGAAATTCTACCAATCCTCACTGGGCGGGAGGAGACCCGTGCCCTGTCGTGGGTCAGTGTTATGGGTCTATATGATGATGATGATGATGATGATAGTGAAAATTAATTTGTAACAGGACAGTAAAAGAAAATGGTTTCGTTTTGTTTCGGAATCATTATCGTATCGGAATTTATAAAAAAGTTAACGAAAGTTGGGATAGGTGGGGTGCGCTGTTGCCAGGGGCTCGAAACACCCCTCATTCCTGCGCTGCCATTTTAGTGTGTGCACGTCTCTTCATAGCCTGACCGGTGCAAACTTGGCAGACGATATTTATCGTGCGCGATTTACCGCCAGGAACGCGAACAAAAGTGTCGTGAAAAAGTGCTGTGTTTACATACAATGGGATAATATCCCAGGAAAAACAGTCTGTAATAGTTAATAATTTAACGGACTGCTTCAGAAGAAGATTTTGGGAGTTTTAAAATCAGTAATCGATTAAGAAACAGTATATTATCCTAAAGATTCGTAAAACAGTGGTTTGCGTGGGATTGTCTTGAACTAGTAATGACAGTGTCGGATAATTAACAAAGTTAAAGGACTTGCAAGAAACGGCAGTTTAACAGGTTTAAATCAGTAGGTGTTCAATTTAAAAAAAAAAGTTACGCAAAAAAAGTTGAGAAAAAGTTTGGTGTCGTCTTGCGTGGGTTACCTACATACCTAGTAATGCCAGTGTGTGATATAATTAACAATTTTAAAGAACTTTTTAACAAACATCAGTTTAACCATTTTAAATCAGTATTCTATTAAAAAATAAAATAAGTAATAAAGTTGCGTGTTGGCTTGCGTGTGATACCTACAGACCTAGTAATGACAGTGTGTGATATAATAAAAAATCTTAAAGGATGTTTAACAAACATCAGTGTAAGAATTTTAAATCAGTACATTATTTAAAAAACAATTTAATAAATAATCGTAATAAATTTGCGTGTTGGCTTGCGTGTGATGCTTACAGACCTAGTAATGACAGAGTGTGATATAATAAAAAAAATTAAAGAACTTGTAATAAAACCAGTTTAACAATTTTTAATTAGTATTCTATTAAAACAAAAGATAAACAGATAATCGTAATAAAGTTGCGTGTTGGCTTGCGTGGGATACCTATAGACCTAGTAATGACAGTGTTTGATAAATAATAATTTTAGATGCTTTTTAACAAACAGCTATTTAACAAAAAGATTGGTGAAACAGTGGATTGCGTGGGACAATCTTGAACTAGTAATTACAGTTGGTGCCAATTAAAAACTCTAACGGACTGTTAAAGAAACAGCAATTTAACAGTTTTATATCAGTCTCCGAAAAAAAAAACTACAATTTAATAAACGTAAATATTTGTGCATTGGTTTGCGTGGGATTGACCGAGTAAAGGCAGTGTGTTATAATTAACTATTTTAAAGGACTCTTTAAGAAGAAGCATTATCACAGTTTTAAAATCACTAATCAATTAAGAAAAGTCATAGGCAGTTTAACACATAGAATAGTCTTGAACTAGAAAATACAGTGTTTGATAATAAACAATTTTTAAAGGACTGTACAACTAACAGTAGTTTAACTGAAATATTCGTAAAACAGTGGGATAACAGACCTAGTAATGACAGTGCGTGCTAATTAACAAAGTTAAATGACTTTTTAAGAAACAGCAGCTAAACCGTTTTAAAATTAGTCGGTATTCTATTAAAAAAAAAAAACAGTTTAAAATACCGATTTGTGAAACAGTGTTTTGCGTGCAATAGTCTTGAACTAGTAAATACAGTGTGTGATAATTAACAATTTTAAAGAACTGTGAATTGAATAGCAGTTTAACTGTAATATTAGTGAAACATTGGACTGCGTGTGATACCTGACCCTGCAATGACAGTGTGAGATAATTAACAACGTTAAATGACTTTTCAAAAATAGACCCATTAAAAGTTTTAAATCTGTCGGTATTTAATTTAAAAAAAAAAATAGTTTAACAAAGAAATCGTAAGAACCTCTGATAGTACTGACCTAGTCAGTGGTATGCGTGGAAAACTTGACCTCGTAATTACAGTGAGTGATAATTAAAAACGTTACTTGACTTTTTAAGAAAAAGCAGTTTAACAGTTGAATATCAGTCGGTATTCTATTAAAAAAAACCGGTTAACTTAATCTAGTAAATAGAGTGTTTCATTATTAACAATTTTAAAGGACTGTACAATTTATTAAAGTTTAACAGAAATATTTACGAAACAGTGGATTGCGTGGGATATCTGATATAGTGAATGTGTAATAATTAACAAAGTTAAATGACGTTTTAAGAAACAGCAGCTAAACCGTTTTAAAATTAGTCGGTATTCTATTTAAAAAAAAAACAGTTTTAAATACCGATTCGCGCAACAGTGTTTTGCGTGGGATAGTCTTGACCTAGTAAATACAGTGTTTGATAATTTACAATTTTAAAGGACTGTAAAATTTATTACAGTTTATCAGAAATATTCACGCAACAGTGGATTGCGTGGGATATCTGACTTATAAATGACAGTGTGTTATGATTTACAGCGTTAAATGACTTTTTAAGAAAAAGCAGTTTAACAGTTGAATATCAGTCGGTATTCTATTAAAAAAAAAACCGGTTAACTTAAACTAGTAAATATAGTGTTTCATTATTAACAATTTTAAAGCACTGTACAATTTATTACAGTTTAACAGAAATATTTACGAAACAGTGGATTGCGTGGGATATTTGACTTATTAATGACAGTGTGTGATGATTAACAGCGTTAAATGACTTTTTAAGAAAAAGCAGGTTTAACAGATTTAAGTAAGTTTTATTATTTAAACAAAAAACAGTTAAACAAAGAAATCGTGGAAACGTTGTGCGTTGGTTTGCTTGGGATAACTACTCATAGTACGGACCTAGGCAGTGGTTACGTGGAATACCTGACCTATTAATGACAGTGTGTGATAACTAACAACGTTAAATGACTTTTTAAGTAAAAGCAGTTTAACACTTTTAAATCAGTCGGTATTCTATTTAAACAAAGCACAGTTTAACAAAGAAATCGTGTAAATGATGCGCGTTGGTTTGCGTGGGATTACTACTTATAGTACGGACCTAGGCAGTGGTTGCGTCAAATACCTGACCTGGTAATGAGTGTGTGATAATTAATAAGGTTAAATGACTTTTTAAGAATAAGCAGTTTAACAGCTTTAAATCAGTCGGTATTTTATTTAAAAGGAAAACAGTTTAACAAAGAAATCGTGGAAACGTTGCGCTTTGGTTTGCGTGGGCTTACTACTGCTAGTAAGGACCTAGTCAGTGTTATGCGTGGAATACCTAACCTGGTAATGACAGTGTGTGATAATTAACAACGTTAAATGACTTTGTAAGTAAAAGCAGTTTAACAGTTTTAAATCAGTCGGTATTCTATTTAAACAAAGCACAGTTTAACAAAGAAATCGTGTAAATGATGCGCGTTGGTTTTCGTGGGATTACTACTGATAGTACGGACCTAGGCAGCGGTTGCGTGCAATACCTGACCTGGTAATGAGTGTGTGATAATTAATAAGGTTAAATGACTTTTTAAGAAAAAGCAGTTTAACAGATTTAAATTAGTAGGTATTTTATTTAAACAAAGAACAGTTTAACAATGAAAACGTGAAAACGTTGCGCATTGGTTTGCGTGGGATAACTGCTGATAGTACGGACCTAGGCAGTGGTTGCGTGGAATACCTGACCTGGTAATGAGTGTGTGATAATTAATAACGTTAAATGACTTTTTAAGAAAAGCAGTTTAACCGTTTTAAATCAGTCGGTATTTATTTAAAAAAACAGTTTAACAAAGAAGTCGTGAAAACGATGCGCGTTGGTTTGCGTGGGATAACTACTGATAGTACGGACCTAGGCAGTGGTTGCGTCAAATACCTGACCTGGTAATGACAGTGTGTGATAATTAACAACGCTTTATAAATGTATGAAACATCAGTTTGACAGTTTCAACTCAGTAAAATAAAAAGGTATAACAAAAGATTTGTGATAAGATTTGGTATTGCGAGTGAAATACCTTCTCACCAAAAGGTCAGTACTTAGGTAAAATTAAATACGCAACTAACAATATTATAAGTGACTCTTTAACTAAGAAATCGCTAGATTTAATAGAATATGACGTATCTCCTCAATTCCTTATGCTGCGACCGCGTGAATATAACCTAGCTAAAAGTTAGAAAGGCACAAGTCTGTTTGTTTTAGATTGACTAATGGGCCCAGTAAACTTTAAATAGTGTTTGTTTTTCTTTACTAACTTGTTGTTCTCTAAATATCAATCTAATATATCGTTTCATGTGTAAATGCCTATACCAGGGATTCCCAACCTTGTATCAAGTACAGAGTTTTACCGCGAGGCGCACCTTTTGTGATAAAAATGATCAAGTAAAATAAATTTATGTTAGTCTTTGTACAGCGTTATCCCACACTTTGAAACATTTCGTGGAGATCACCGAGCTCAGCCATGTTATTGTTGGTGGAGTTTTATTCTTCTTAACTCTTTGTTAAAAAATATCATTTATTACAGTTTTATTATTTAAACTATCAAGAAATCAGTCACGGGCGCCGTGTCAGATTCTTAACTTGTAAGTGCGCCGCTGGCTTAAAAAGGTTGGCAACCCCTGGCCTGTACTATTTTATGACTAGCACACAATGTTAGAAAGCTTTGCGTAACAAGAAAATAAAAATAAAATTATTGCTTTAATATATAATTAAAGGCAATATTTTTTTTTTAAACAGTATGGCGAATGGAAAATGTAACATTGAAATATGTTAACAGAGAAATCACTGCTGTATTCCAATCTACATGCTTGCTCTTGAGTGCGCAAAAACTTGTGATTGTAAAAAAGCGAGTTTAATTTCATATTATGGAAGTCTGTGAGAACTGTACAAGACAAATGAACCGTGTTGCATGCAATTTTGTTAAAAACAGCGCTTCTATATATGATTTTTCTCAAACATGCTTGGAAATAAGAGCATTATTTTAACAAAATTCTTGGAGATAAATCCGAGTTGTTGTAGGTACTCGCAAAATACATGCGAGCAACGGCCAGCAAAATTGTATGAAAATCCGGCAGTTTAAAAATGGAACGATCTCTTACTCCGAAACATTTCAACAAAGGAGGTAACTAATCGAAGGTTTTTTAAGAATTACTAAGCGAAGCTTTTATATACAAAGCTGTTAATGAACACTTTAACGCGGAAAAAGTTATTGTTGTTCGTGGTTCTTAATTGGTTTTGAAAAGTAATTGTACTTGATAAAATGAGTTCAAGTTAAAACATGTTTGAGAAAAGTACCTACTATACAAGCCTTTGAGTACTAAACGAGAAATTGATGGACTTGCCTCGGTTTCGCATCAGCCCAGATTTTCACGTTCGTACAATGCTTCCATTTCGTTTATTCCGCTAATGTCTGTTATGCTGGCTGCAAAGAATTAAAAACTTGCAGAAACCTCATTCAGCCGTTATTGAATGAAGTGCCTTGTGTCCGAAATCAGTGGAAACGCCCCTCTCTCACTTAAAATCGACGGAATGTTGCTAGATTACAAACTTTCACATTTGCCCCAGTTTATGGTAAACGCTTAGAACATTAGAGGTAAATCAATTACCTACTGTGAACTGCTAAATTGAACAGGAACTTCTAAAGGGTTTTTGTTTCTTCAATATTAGCGTGTACACGGTTTCTGACGTTCTTAATTCTGTGGCTAGCTGCTGCTGTAATGTACTAATATTAAAAAGTTACTTTACAGAAATATACCTATTTTTAAAGCTAAGCGCACTGGCAATTCTTTTTAGTCGCCTCTGCGCGCACTTCAATATAAACGCATGCGTTACACATCGTGATAAAAGTCATGCGCGAATAAAAACTGCTGTGCGTTAGCATTAAAAAATTACAATACAAACATACGAAAATGTACTTTCAAATACCTCTGCTGGTTATCATGCAATGCGAAGAATTTAGCACATTATTATTTAATATTTGAGCACATTGCTAATAATTAATCAATGTGCTAAAACAACTTATTATTCTATAACGGTCGTATAGTTTTAAGATATGCTAATTTACTACAAAGGTGTAGTTATGTGTGTGTGTGCGAGTTTCTGTGTTCCACAGGTTTCAGTAATGTTAATGTCGCAGTCTTCTTGGAATCAGAAAAAAGCCCTATGCCCATAGGGTCAGCATTTTGATGAGACTTTTTACCGAGTTATATTAAGTGCATTATGATTGCGTATGCCTGCACTCCTAGTATTGCTCTTCATCACATGTTAGTTAATAAGAGTTATTTATAAGATTAGGAAATAGACGAAAATGTAAGAAAACTGAGCGTTTTTGCGACCTTTGTATTTGGCGCTGAGATGTGTGGAAAAATTTAAAGCTCCGTTTTGAAACTCTAAATGGACGTAGTTACACGAAAAGCATCCAACTCGTATTTATTTAAGTTATGCGCGTTTCCCTAAACCTAGGAAACGCTTAAATCGGATGCCTAGTGATTCGGGTGGTGGATAAAAGTTTCAACTCTTAGCCTATCACTAACGACGTTAGGCACCATCTACAGTTACAATCCTGCGGTGCCTAATGTTTATGTTACTCGTAAACTGACACTTACGGATGTTTTGAACTTTATAACCTTAAATTTATACGAAAAATTAAAAATAAGATAATACAAACACCACACCTTGTGGCAAGAATCATAGAAAAGTTAGGTTATATGATTTGTCTTGTGACAATCGATCGGTGAAAGGTTATACCTATTGGGCGTAACTTATTAGGTATTGCCATGTTTTTCGTTGTTTAAAACGGGCATTAGTGCCTTTTTTTTTTTTTAGTTTTTCATGTTTATTAATTTCATAATTTTTGATTTTGTTTATTATTTACCTCTTTGATGATTTTGTATTTCTCGATGTAAATAAGTTTGTTTTAATGAAAAATATCTTTTGTTTGTTTATATATTATATTCTATGTTATTGTTCTTTTTATGATTATTTTGTTATTGTTATTGTTTAGTTGCGAGGATTCAGTGACGACGAAGATAATGGGGCTGGCTGAAAACCAGTGCTGCGCGTTTTAGTTTGCAGCTATACTGAGCCAGCTCCGTTGTCACACATTTTTTTTTTTAATTTTTATACTTTAACAATTATTTTATTTCACAAATGTAAATGTTACACAAATGTGTGACAATAAATACGATTTTTCTTTCTTTCTTTCTTTCTTTCTTCCTTACAAATAAATGTAGCAATAATAAATTAATGTAATGCAGTGTTATGTCATAATTTAAAAGACAGCACCCGTTGCAAAGTGCCATATAGAAGTATCTAATTCATTGGTTTACCATTTTTTTAGAAAAGTTAAACCAAGTTTGCAGCTAAATTCTTAGTACATAATAATTTAACTACCTGCATAGAGATTTTGTGCAACCTGGATATAGACATAGAAACCAGGGAAACTATTATTTCTTGCGACGGTTTTTAAAATCCTAAATAATCGTAAAATTTGTTGTTACGATGTTCATTATACAAATTTTTCATGTTTTGCTACCAAGCTCAATAAACGTATTAATATCGACTACAGTATTATTTAAACATAACACGATGTTAAGCCACATTTTTTGTAAGGCCCTTAACTACGGCCCATTTTGAACTACGAGTGCAGAAGAATTCCATGTGGAATCAAAATGAACGGCACAGAAATTTGAGTAATATAAGTACACAAAACCGCCCATTGTGTGCTCTGTATCCATATCGTAGTTAGTCAGCCAGTTTTTAAGATAAGTAGTATGTTATGATTTATCACTCAAAACAGCAGCCTCTTATCAATCGTAAAGAAAAGCTAATTAATTTTCGCATTGAACAGTACCTTCGATAGATTAAAATGAATAGATCGGAGCAATCTCAAATCAATCATTTGTTAGCCCTCGACTTTTAAAAAACTGAGTACAAATCACCAAAAGAAAATTTGAGTTATTTATTACCGCAACGATATTATACACTCAGTGAAATTATCAGCTTATCTCTTGCGGTTTATAAGGTACAGTCCATGAACCCGGACTGGGCTGGCGTGGTGAACTACAGCCTTAACTTCTTCTCATTGTGTGCTCTGCAGTGGACTGGTAATGGGTTGATATGATGAAGGTGTAGTCCGCTGACGGACAGACGGACAGCTGAGGTTTAGTAATAGTCTCATTGGTGAACTCGCGGTACCCTAAGCAGAACCGTAATAAAGTACTTTCTTACAAATTCGAATTGAAACCCCCACAGCTTCAATCACACAAATTACTCAGATAATAGCCATGGCAATCAAATACTCATTTGTCCCTCATTCTCCACTCTTCGCATGCAAAAGGCTAAGTATGTAGCTACGTATACCTGCAAACAGGCTTAATGCCGGATGATTGGCAATTAACTTCTCAATAGACGTGAAAATGTTTCTACACATTTTGCGAATGAAACCTTCATCATTAGGGATTAAGACTCCATCCTAACGACAGACTTTGAACTGTAATAATTTGAAATTAGAGCAAATTCTTTACGATATCTACCACATTGCTATCTAAGGCATCGATAAATTGGACGACCGACATTGGTCATTCGAACGACATAGTTAGATAAACTTTATTCATCGGAAGTCACGTTTAATTTGTTTCAAAACTTATCTATTCACCTTACACTACGTCCTCGTTATGACATCGCAAAACAATAATTAGTACTGCACAACACTACGTCGTTTGCTACATGAGGAGTAACTGTCAGCGAAACCAATGTATGGAAATATTTTATGCATGCCAAATGTAGCGGCGACCGGAAGCGGTAATTATGTGGTGCGAAAATCTGCCTAAAGCGATTTGTACATACAGCGTGGGCAGGAGACATTTTTCTCACCTGGGAAAGGACAACATTTTATGTTATCCCACACCTTTATCAATACTGCACTGGTGCACGGGCGCAAATAATATCCAAGTAAATATACGTGTAATATCAATTGTGGCAAACTTCTCCTATTCTCTGTTGTCTTGATTTGGTGGACACGTTAATTTTACCCTTTGTCAGGGGATATAATCGGGAGACATAATTTTTGTCCCCTGCCTGTGTTAACAATGCTGCAGGTACAGCCCTTTCATAGAGATTTGAAATTGTTGCAGTACAGAGCGGAATGAAGTGTTATTATCGGAATTTATGCTACGATTCTATTGAAATAGGGGTGCGCTTGCACTATATTAGGGTTAGGGAGCATATTTTTATTTTTAATTATTAATTTAATTCTTAATTTAATATGAATTTTAATTATATTTATATTTTTAACATTATTAATTAGTAAAATATTTTTAGACATTTATTTTGTAATGCAGTTATATATAAAATGTAATTAATTTTGAAATTATTTGTAAACGTTGTGAAAACCTGTAATAAGCTGAACATTCACTTAGCTCTCAACGTAAAAACTTGGACAAGAAAAAATGTATTAGCGGTTGGTTTTCCTAAATAAATAAATAAATAAATAAATAAATACCCTTTTCCATTGGGTCAAAGGCAAGTGGTCAAAATGCTAATACGTCTTACGAATAAATGTTACATCATAAGTGGGGTATGACCATTATATTCTATTTCTAACATTAAACTAGTACACGTGTTAGTAAATAAGATTTTTTAATTCAGTACTCTGTAATTTGTAACTTTAGTAAATAAATTAATTTGTATGAAAATCATGCTTTTCTTTATCCTAAATCGTCTTAATTTGCATATGAGATATATAAATCACGTACAACATTCTTAAGTTTTGGGTAAACAGTTGGTAAATCAAAAAAAAAATGTAAATACATTTATTAATTATTAATTATCCAGGGTTTTCCATTTACTTATTGCATATTTTATGCTATTTACTTTTTTTTTAATACAAAGCCCAGCGCTTGACTGCAATCATATCTAAGGATAATTCATGATGCGGTCTAACTGGGAGCGTACTTGCCAACAAGATGCCTATTCACTCTTGATTTTAAGGAACCTAAATTATAGGCATAAGGGAAGATGGAAGCCAGATTTTCAGAGCGGCTTCGGAAGGAGGGAGCAAAACGCTTCGTAGATGCGTGTTGATTTTATAACAACAACGCAAACAAATAAATTAGTAATTTTTAAAATGTCAATTATAATTTACCTTCCACTGAATTGATTGTTCTACATTTATACGGTACGTCTTATAACACTTAGATGAGAAATCCAGTTTCAAAATTTCCACTACTCTATTTCACGTTTCTAATTATTCTAGAAGTATTACTATAGTTAGAAATTGAAGGGGTTGCGAAAATAATAATATGATGATGTAACATGCGGCCATTGCCAGAGTTGCAGGTTCAAATACTTTAATATGAATTTGAAATTTATTTACCTCCGACGCAAACCTCCAAAAAATCTTCTTTAGACGATCTTCTTGGCGCAATGAATTTAAGTAGGAGATGCCGGGTTCGATTCCCGGCAGTTTGGGAATTTACATTTTCTGAATTTCCTCTGGTCTGGTCCGGTGGGAGGCTTTGGCTGTGGCTAGTTACCACCCTACCGACAAAGGCGATTTAGTGTTCCGGTGCGATGTCGCGTGAAAACCAATTAGGTGTAAGACTACCTTACTTAGGTTACAGGTAACAGGTTAGCCCACTACCATCTTATGATCTGTACCGTGTATGCGTGTGTGCTTACGCGCGAGTGTTTGTGTATGTGTGTGTGCGCGTCCAAATTCGTCCAAGATGGCCGCCACCACAAAATGGTGAATTACATTTTTTCACAGCTCCCTCAATATGGGTAAAATAAATAAACTAATACACAAAGACGATACATACATCGACATCTAGCCCCAGAGAAAGCGTAGCTTGTGTTATGGGAACTAAGATGACTGATAAATATATTTATAAATAATATCAATAAAAACTTATAATATCTTATATCTTTAAATGAGTAATTCTTATATATATAATTGGAATCTCGGAATCGGCACCAACGATTTTCATGAAATTTAGTATACAGGGGGTTTCGGGGGCGATTAATCGATCTAGCCAGGATTCATTTTTAGAAAATGTCGTTTTATTTGTGTTTTGTTATAACCGATTCGGTGCAACGAAGTTGCACTGATCAGCTAGTATATATAAACACGCAGACACTGGAAAACATTAATGTTCATCATATAAACATTTTCCAGTTGTGGGAATCGAACCTACGCCTTGGACTCAGAAATCTCAGCGACCCTGCCGCTGCCAACTGCGCCAATCGGTTGTCTATCATATTATTATCGGGGGTTTTCTAAATTTTTAATAAACTGTTATTAAATTGATTATGTCTTAGAAAACTATGTCTATATTCTATTTTAAAAACGGTGGCGCTTTTTATTCGTACATTACATTAAATAATTCATATTAAAATCTTGTACTATAAATGAATCATTATTGATTTTGATGAATAAATAAATTGAAATAACAAAAAAAAAACCTTAGTCGCTCTATAAGTAGTGGTTTCGCATCGCATACTAACACATATACATACATCGCATAATATCCTAATATTAGCGTAAATTCAATTCAAATTCAAATTCAAAACTTCTTTATTCATGTTGGCCTATCAATGGCATTTATGAGGCATTCATTCATATAATATGCTTACATAATTGTAAGGGGATGGTAATAACTTCGTTCGCCAACTTAAAACTAACGTTACGAGGTTTCCAAACGCTTCCTAGTCTCAACAATCTTAGGGTGTTTATTTTGTTAACACCGTCTCACATTGTCATTTAAAATTATTAGAAGAGCAAGCTGGTTAGGGCAATAATTCACACCCAAGCTTTTTTATCAATTACTTAGTCCTTTATACTATAATATTACTTTTCTATAAGCTAACGTTTAATACAAACTTTGAACTTTCCAATTATAAAATATTTATCTCGGTTTTATTAAGAATTTTATTCTCTGACATAAAAAAAGAATGCACATAATTACAATTTCAATATATGATTGTTTGCCTTGTTATTTAATATTATTAGAAAGATTCACAAAAATAAAATTACTTCTCACATCTCGTACATTTATGAAGTTATTACTCCAACTATACACAACCTTTGTATCGCGAAAAGTTTCTTCAATTTTACGCTTTTAACCCTACTACGAGCAGCTTTAAGTACCGTATAAACGACTGTAGATCGAGAGCGTAGCGAGTGCAGGCATCGTAGCTCTCGACCGCTACGTGACTAAACTGGTCTACGAGACCAGATTTTTATGGGATCGAAATTGCCGTTCAAGGGCGTTTGATAAACCGTGCACAGGGTTTGTCGTGTCTTACTATTTTGTGAACACTTTTTTAGTAACTTTTTAAAGAAAATTATGTTTTAAAAGTAAAACTACTTAGTACTTTTTTTTCTCTTTACTACTACTACTTTGATATTAGAAGCAAAAATAAACTCGTTGTGCAGTTTTTTAGGCTACACAAAATTGCAAATTCATTCAAGGGCAATTGTATATAATTTTATAACAAATTACCAAATGAAATCTTTGAGTTGTCTCTCAATAAGTTCAAAGTCTATATAAAACGTAAGCTTACAGAAAAATCCTATTATAACATTAAGGATTATTTAAACGATAAAAAAGCTTGGGTGTGAATTGCTCTAGCTTCATAGCTTAATAAACAGCTCGTCCAAAATGGGGAGTATATTTTGGACGATATTGATATTGTTTGTAAAGATACAGTATAGAGAGAAGAAATCATAAATTAAAAATTAAAAACACATTAGCCTGGTTTTTAACTGCCGACGCAAAACGACGGGGTGATATAAGTTTTATGTGTTTGTGTGTTGGTCTGTCTGCGGTATCGTAGCTCCCAAACAGAGGAACTGATTGTAATTTTGTTTTCTTTGTTTGAAAAGTAAATTAGTCGCGGGGTTCTTTCTTCTAGCTTTTTAATGACCAATATGCGATGGCGCATTACATATTATTTACAAGTCTCTCAATATGATTGTCAAATTAAGGGCTTGACTAGTAGAATAATATACACTATTTCGAACCCTTTCAACATAGTGTATATTATTCCACTCCAGCTAATGTTTCGTGAGGAATATTAACTGTTGAAATGAAAACTAAAAAATAGAGTCGAAATTAAACCCATACGTGGATTTTCCGGGGTGATATGGGTAAGAATAATTATTGCCTAGTTAGGGCGCAAAGCGTGGACGAACAAACAAAAAAACCTACAAACGAAAACAGCATCGCATTTATATCATAAGCTAGTCCTGGGATAAAACTTTTCCTATGTTACTCTCCATCCTTTGTCCTTTTTCCTCTACAATTTTATTGGTTGCGTAGTTAGAGCATGACAAACAAACAAAAACACTTTCACCTTTATAATATTAGTAAGGAAGTTAGTCGCGGGATGAAAAATAGCCAATATTACTCTCCGCCCTTTTAACTTTTTCAACGGCCGCAGGCACCAGGCAGTGGGTTCGACTCCCACAACTTGAAAATGTTTGTGTGTTGAACATGAATGTTTTTCAGTGCCTGGGTGTTTATGTGCATGTCTTTATTATACGTATATAAAACATTCACCAGTCATCTAAGTACCCATAACACAAGCTACGCTTACTTTGGGGCTAGATGGCGATGTGTGTATTATCGTAGAATATTCAATTATTAATTTAACTAACCATACCAAAAATCACGTTGATTGGTTGCCTAACTAAGCAAGGACGGACAAAAAACCAACACTTTTGCGTTTATAATATCAGTGGGATAATATCAGTTAGGATTATAATATTAGTTGGGATGACCCTTTTACCAAGAGAGAGGTTTATCAAAAAGCGCAAAACTACATTTACAGCACGTTCATGAAGGACTGTTTACACGAAGGGCTGTTTCGACCCGGATTAATCGAGATTAGTTTGTTTGATGTTCTCATACAAACAATAATGGAGCTTAGTAGTTTGTTTATGGACACGTAGCTGTTGTCTTTAGCTTCAATGAAAATAAAATTAAAAACTGACTGTGCAAAGTAAATTTTTATTGCAAGAGATTTTTTACAACTCTCCCGGAGAATATTGCTTAAAACTACAATACTACAAGTAAGCCTTTAACTGACAATCTCAACTGGTGGTAAGTACTGATGCAGTCTGAGATGGTAGCGGACTAACCTTTTAGGGAGTATGGCAAATTAATTAAACCATCACTTGGTATATTATGAAAATTAAGCTTAATTTGCTGTAGTCCGCGAAAAGCAGGAGATTTGTATGGTGTAATTTATAATTTCTTCAACCCATATATTCCACACCAAACAGATCTTTCGGCAATTCTACGCACGTTTAGCTCCGAAACCGGAGTATCCTTAGTAGATGTTGACTTTTCAATTAAGTAAGGATTGAAGAAATTACACCATACATATTCTCCTGCTTTTCGCGGACTATAGCAAATTATTCTTAATTTTCATAATATATCATGGATTTCCGAAAAGTAACGCTTCTTCTATCCAATACCATTACGTGGGTCTACCTATCATCCCCACGTTGGGCAGATAGGTTGCTGCTCGCAGTAGATGGTAGAACTAGCAAAAAAGACGCTGTTGCATATTCTCTTAGATACCTCGTTTGACACCTTTGGGAAGAGGAGGGTTGGTGACCAATGTTTTCTGATCTACCGTCCTCACGCGGTATGACCCTTCAGGAGTTATTACTCTAAAACAATGATAAATATCCCACTGCTGGGTACCGGCCTCTATTCTTCCTCTGAATTCATAGCTGACTGTAAGGTAGTGATAAAAAAAATTAGCCAGTTAAGTTCGTTATGGTCTTTTCTCAGACGTTTGGAACCCTCGTAGCTTTAGGTTTAAGTTGGCGAATGAAGTTATCACCATTCCCTCACAATTATATAAACATATATGTAAATATATTTGTAAGTTATGTGCTTTTTAAACAATTTAAATATCTCTTGCTTCCTCGATGAAGGAAAAAATCGTGAGGAAACCTGCACACCGGAGAAATCTCCATAACTGGACAAACGTGGTGCACTACGGTCTTCACCCCTCCTCATTGTGGGGGGAGACCAGTGCTCTGTGATATGCATGAAGGCTTCATAAGTGCCTGTGATATGACTACATGAATAAAGAATATTTGAATTTGAATTCAATAGTATTTTAGTTGTTGAAATTAAATTAAACTTATTTCTGGTTAATTAGGGTATTTATTTTGTAACAATTCACGTAGTAATTGCACTGACACCGCGGATGCGTAAAAGCGGTCTGATCGACCCGCGGATAGTTGGGTAGAATGAACATCAAACAACTATTATTGTCATGGGTAGTCATAGTGAGCGGGATAACGATCTCCGTGGCGAGGGATTGGACAACGCAAACATAGACGGCCGATTGGCGCGGTGGGCAGCAACCCTTCTTCCTGAGCCCAAGTTCTTGGGTTCGATTCCCACAACTGAAAAATGTTTGTGTGGTAAACATGAAGGTTTTTCAGTGTCTGGGTGTTTATCTGTATTTTATAAGTATTTATTTTTATTATTCATCAGTCGCCCATAACACAAGCTACGCTTTCTTTGGGCTAGTTGGTTATGAGTGTATTGTTGTTATTGTTTTTCGTAGTTTATTTATTTTACTATCGGAGCACCCCGCTTCCATTTCATCTCTCACAAGATAGAAAAATGAATGTTAAAATATAAAATGTAAATTGTTGATGTTGGAAAAGAGCAACTGCTGAATTTCTTGCCGGCTTCTTCTCTGTAGAATCTGCCTTCCAAACCGGTGGTAGCGTCACTACAAACGTCTGTTTGTCTGTCTAGACTTGACGTTTCATAAGTGCTTATATTTGGCCTACTTGAAATAAATGAATTAAGAATTTTGAATTTTGAATAAACTCCAAACAGTACTTTAAACGTCACATGATTAATAGCAAGACGGATTTTAGCCTGGTCGAAAGCGATGACCTAAGTATTTATAACAAGTGGAATACAGTGTAAGACAGTTAATTTCAGACTTATATGCCTATTTGGGTTCAACGTGCAGGTCGCTTAGCAGCACGTCAAAGTTCCTATTAATTTATTACCAGCTTTGACCTACTTTATAAGCACTTTCGGAACGTCCAGTATGTCTGTTTGTAGTAAACATACACTATAAACAGACATACTTGACATTTCATGCTGCTAGTGTTCAGCGGCTCCCTGCGACGCGCTTGATGTCGTCTGTCCACCTGGTTAGAGGTCGACCAACGCTGAGCTTACCAATGCGGAACTGCAATCCGAGCATCTGGGGATCCCAACGTCCATCTGTCCTTCTAGCTAAGTGCCCCGCCCGTGGCAATTTCAGCTTTGCGACTCATTGAGCTATGTCGGTAATATATTTAGAAGTTAAAAACTCCAACATAGGCCGGGAATCAAACCCTGCACTTCCATATATAGACCAATGCTACCACCACTGTCAGGTTCACATAAACTTGACTAGCACTCTAGCGGGTTTTTTATCATTTTTTTATCATCATAACACCAACCCATTGCCAGCCCACTACAGAGCACGGGTCTCCCCACACAATGAGAAGGCCTTAGTCCACCACCCTAGCACAGTGCGGATTGGCGGACTCCACACACCTTTGAGAACATTATGTAGGACTCTCAGGCATGCCGGTTTCCTCACAATGTTTTCCTTCACTATTGAAGCAAGTGATATTTTAATTACTCGCCCCCCCGAAAGTGAAGTCGAGCTCCTACTCAATGCGCCATCACCGCTTTTAACGCTGGTCACATCCCTACAATGAAAGTGACTTGCCTAGGGCCATATTAGTTATTCATAACCACGCCTCTTCATCATACGGAAAATTGCTATCTATTTGAATATTAAATTGGGGCTGCGAAAATAGTCTGCTTTGACATAAATTATACATAGGTACATTTGATTTGATTAAAACTGCATCTAATGAATTAAAAATTTACCAGCGGAACCGCGCGACTTCGTCTGCGAATGAGCCGACTTAAAAAAAAATCGTATGTTGTCGCGGACTGTTTTATAGAACTTTAAAGAAGTTGTTTCTTTAAAGTTAAGTATATTCCGATATACTTACTACATACTTCCGTCGTTTGGCGTAACGTTTACTGCTCACGAATTCGCAGAATCTCTCAAAAAGGATATTATTTGCATTTTGCCCGAGATTCCAATATAAATGAATCCTAGCTAGATCGATATATATAAAAGAATTGCTCGTTTAAATATATAAGATATAAGACAAGATATCCGATAATACATTTCCCGCTACTTTAATTAATCTAGTGGTTGGTATGTTTCACTACAGATCACGAGTCCTCGGTTCTATTTCCGAGAGAGTTAATAAAAAAAGAAAAGACTGTATTAACCTAGAATTGAAAAATTGGCCTTGGAGGTGGTGATTGATCGTTAACCAGCTATTGTCATTCACATGTGAAAGCCGTTAAAACCCACCAACCAACATTGGATCAGCGTGATGGGTCTATTCTCATTACTATGAGAGGATGCGTGTGCCCAGCAGTGAGACATTGATGGGTAGATGATGGATATTTGAAGTATCTCTGTCTGTTTGTTTGTAATATAGCCCTACAACTTTTCCCAGTTGTAGAAAAATAGTTAGATACGACGTTTTACTAAATACTTACTTTTACTTTACTGTTCCATATCGTATCCGTATGGAACAGTCGCAAAATTTATAATTTTTGTTTGACGCACAAAGTTTACATTAATAAACCATTCACGATATTATTTGTGTATCAATTTTTAATCTTACCACGGGAACTATTTGAAAAATCGTTACAGAAAGTACATGTCCTTTTCCAAAACATACATTTTAAAGCTGTCTGCCCGCGGCTTAGCTCGTAAACAATTTAATTTTCCCTCGGGAACTACTTAAGGAATCGGAATAAAAGGCAGCCTATGTTCTTTTCCATGTCAAAGGCTACATGCTTGCCAAATTTCATCTATATCCGTTCAGCCGTTTATGCGTGGTTGAGTAACAAACATCCACACTTTCACAACTCGTAGTAGAATTAATAGGATAGTAGGATTACTCGAGTAAGTACAAAATTCAATAGCTACTCGAGTAGGTACAATAGCTAAGTTATAATTATTATAAGTGCACGGTGTATCCCTTTTCCGATTAGAATTGTAAATAATCAATTCGTGTAACAATCGATATAATGTCTGGGAGGGTGCAGCTGTCCGCAGCCTATTGAAGTCCTACTGCTGGACACAGGGCAGGCACAGAGCTGGCCTGTGTGTACATATTAATGTAAGTAAAAGTAAAAATGAGAAAATAAATATCGAAATTCGGTTTCAATTGTTGATTCGAAGAATCCGAACTAAGGTTATAAATGCGAAATTATATCTGATTGTTGGTTTATTAATTTATTTGTTTGTTTATTTGCTACATATTTTCGGTTCAACCACAGCGCTGATTTTTATGACTGGAACAGAGATAGCTTTTGTAACATTTTGTTACAAGTAGGACAAATACTTAACGCGCATAAAACCGGTGGAAATCAGCTTATACCTAATAATAATCATTTGCAAGAATGTTTGTACAATATCTAGATGTTAGTAAACTTTGAAGTCAGTTTAAAGGGCATAACAATCTAATTAGTCAATAGTCTTCAAATAGTTCATGTACAGAGATTAATTTTATATTGGGAAAATTACTTATATTAAAATACAAAATCAACATTTATTAAATGCCATCATCGCTTCTAAAAGCGATAAAAGTCCTTTTGTTTGTTTTGATAATAAATAACTTAAAATACTAATACAATAAAATGCGCATTTTAAATATATTATTGATTAAATTTCGGTATTTATGTATCCAATTATAAGATAAGATAAGATATATAGTGATATACCGCAAGACTTAATTGCTTAGCGGCACGTCTTTGTGGTCAGGGTGGTAACTAGCCACGACCAAAGCCTCCCACCAGACCAAACCAGAGAAAATTCAGAATTTATAAACTAATATATATATATATATACATATATATTATACGTGTATATATCAGTACTAATGTACGTGAGTAGGTCAGTCACGTACGTACGTACACATATTACATTTATGTAAATGTAATATCTGTTTTTTAAATTCAAATTAAAATGCATTTTTGGCACATTTTTCTGTTTTATTGGATGCAAACAAAGACGGAAGATTTAATTAAAAGTGTGCCTGGACTACGGAAACTTTTGTCGCACGTTTATTTGGCGTCGAAATCTGAAATGGTAAATGTGAAATGAACGGTTCGTAAGTTTTATTGACTTTACGTGCAGTTAACTGACGGCTTTATTTTTTTACCTTCCATACTTTCAGAATAGGTGCATACGGGATCGTCTGGCTAATACTTTTTATTTCCATCTCTACACATCCACCCATAAATTAAATTAAAGTGTCTTTTTTGGTATTTAAAAATAAAAACTTTTAATCTATTTGTACTAAATGAAAGTAGGTTTACACCATTTTTGAAGTAATAATTGACGGACCACCCAAATGGCCCACCTGATGATAGAAAACAGAGCAAGCCTTCGCAAGGCATGCAAAGAACAGCTACAAAGTGACGCACTGTGTCCACAAAACTGAAGCGTTGGATATAATCATAAAGTGCCTGTAATTAAACTGGCCACCACGCCATTCGGGACACAGCATAGAGAAATAAGCATAACGTATTACTTCCCTCTACGAGCTCATTCACAAAAAGTCTATAATGTCTTCTACTACAAAAACTATTTAACCTCCTACCCTACCTACTTACTCGTATGCATAAATTATCGGGGGTTTAAAAGATTTTATGAGGTAGATTGTAAAAAAGCTTACTAAGTTTACTACGATTCTAATTCAGTGGTAAGCGCTTTAATCTTATGAGTGTAGGTCCAAGGTTAGATCCCCGGTATGCGGTATTAAAATACAATGCCGCGTGAAAACTGATGTCAGTTCTACGCGACGTGCGTCGGAAAATAAAGAAGCGCTAAGAACGGAATACAGTAGGGTGGTATACGCCGGGCGTTGCACAAGGGAGGTGCGGCTGTCTTCCTAGGAGATACCGGAGCATCCCAATACGCGACGAGCATCGCCATCGAGGGGACTTTAATGGGTTAGAATTTCAATATAACCCACGATTTTCCTCCAGCACGGCTAGCACGGGCAAGAAACAATTATATTCCCTGGAAAAGGATAAAAATTCATCATCTCCCACAGCGTTATCAACTCTGAGAGCACTGGCACACAAGTGAAAATAATATCCACATAAATGTGTTATAATAAACTGGGGTTAACTTCTCCTACTCCATGATCCTTTGCTTTAGCTGGTGGACACGTTAATTATATCCCTTGTCAGGGGGGTAAAATCGGGGAATATAATTTATATTTCCTGCCTGTGCTAGCCCTGTAGGAAGCTGGGTATCTCCAGGAGATACCCAGTAATCGAAAAAAAAAAGGGTGGTAATCAGAAACAATGAATTCCCGCATTGCTAGTGTCAGAGTTCTGCAACAGACAGATCGACAATAGGATCGAGTCACTGGAACAAAAATTATACGAAGCCGTGCAATTGAATTGTGTGTTACAATTTTAATTTAAAAATTTCAATGCTATAGAAAATCAGTGGCCACTGCGAGCTGCATATCAAATTTTTAACCCTTATATTTCCATACCGAAAATGCTGCATTCTTCTGCCAGATTGGCAGATTATATCCACGAATAGCATTGTTGCGGCGCGGTTTTTGGGGTTTTGTACTTATTGTTATTACTAGATGTGCCCTACGGCTTCGCCCACGTAATTTAATTAGTCATATATGAGATGTTTAGATTTTTTCACAAACATTTTTTTAACTTACGTAATTTATTTTCAATGAAAAGTATACTATATTATTTTTCTTCTTCAAGAATATGTATGAAAAATTTCATGAAGATCAAAAAGAGAATGTCAATCTATTGTATACATTTGAAATGGAACCCCGTGTGGGCGCTGTAATAAGGTTGAGAGGCAGACTTATTACGGTCATCATTAAATATTCTCATTTAGAAAGTCGTTTATTTATAATAAGCTTTCTCCAGCAAATATATTTACAAAATCCTTAAAGATTTTGTAAATATATTTGTACTTTATTTTTCTCTTATACTTTCCGGGATTAGGTATATTTATATAGCTTCGCTCGTTAACAATTTTCGACTTTTCGACTTATTGCCCTTTTTCAATATTTTTAAAAGAAATTAATTACTTGAAGCGGTGATAGCGCAGTGGTTAGGACACCAGCTTCACAGTGGTTAGGTCACACAGGAGGTTGTTTTAAGCTCTTAAAAATATCACTTGCTTCCACGGTGAAGGAAAACATCTTTAGGTAACCTGCACGCCCGAGATTTCTCTATAATGTTCTCAAAGGCGTATGGAGTCCACCAATCCCCACTGGGCCAGCCCAGACCCTTCTGAGGGAGACCCATGCCTTGTAGAGGACTGGAATGGGTTGATATGACGATATACTAAAAACAATATATATAACTTATCACTACAACTATTCACCTAAATAAAGATATTCGTACCGTCAAACAACCGTCAACAATAACCGTCTTTTAACTCCCATTTTTCTCTCCGCTGGAGAAAAATTCCCGCTAGAGAAATGAAAATAATTATTACTAGGGAGTAATAATAATTTTCAATGCTATAGAAAATCAACTCAGGGGAGTACCTGTGTGAACTTCTTCTATTTGTGTTTCTATCTGGCAAACAAAACAGTAGCTGTTTCGAAACCGAATCACACAGGCGGAGATTTTTTATGTTTTTTGTTATTGCGCTTTAAATCTATGTTCTATTATTTATTTGCTAAAAAACTTTTAGTTTTGACATTACAAACGAACGCTTTAATGTTATTTATTTATAGAAATAGATACAAAAAATATCACGTCAAATATCGCTAAAAGCGGGCGGGCGAATTTTCAATCTGAAAACATTATTAATTTTGTCTCCCCTCTTTGATAAAGGATCCGTGCTTTGATGAATTGAGGAGAGGGTGTGCACCCCAGGTTGAAAATAAATATTTTGTATAGTGATAGTTATAGCAAAACATTTCATCGATCTAATCATGACGAGCTTTTGAAATGGGTATCGTATTAAAATTATAGGTGTATGAAACGGATGAAATTTAGCAATTAGTGTTAAAGCTTCGGCTTAACGGCGCTCGACTCGTTCCCCCGAGGGAGGCTGAAATGTTGACCTATCACCACTTTTTTGTAGCTTGCTTCCTAAATAATCTATACAAATATTATAAATACGAAAGTTTGAATGCACGTTTGTTACTCAGTTACGTCACAATGACTGAACGGATGGTGAAGTTTAGCACCGAGTTAAATTATAGTCTCTTATAACCCATTACCGGCCCACTACAGCGCACGGGTCTCCTCCCACAATGAGAAGGGGTTAGTCCACCACGCTGGGCCAGTGCGGATAGGTGGACTTCACACACAATTGAGAACATTATGGAGAACTCTCCCTTTATGTTAATAAAAGTGATATTTTAATTGCTTAAAAACTCACATGTGTGCTTCTATTGCATTGCTGGGATTTGAACTCGAAAACCTCTAAAGTTAAGTTGACGTCCTACCCACTGGGCTATCACCGCGTTGCCGTATAGATAGATATAAATAGATATTATTTAAAAAAAAAAAGTAAAATTAAAATCTAATGTAAGAATACAATACTTTTAAATACTTAAAAAATTTACAAATAATAATATTAATAATTCCAATATTATTTCAAAATATAAACGCTGAAATTTCAAAAACTAAATGAAATATTTCACAAAAACTATGTCTCCGCCCGGGATCGAACCGGGGACCTTCTGCGTGTTAGGCAGACGTGATAACCGCTACACCACGGAAACTTATGTCCTTTGGATGAATTTTAAGCATTGACTCTTAGTTCGACCTTAATTAGGGCATCGACTGTGTTTTGCAAGAATAACGCGACGTATCAAAAAGTGACACTGTTTTCCCTTCACCGTTGAAGCCAGTGATAGTTTAATTGCTTGTTACACATTACTTAGAAAAGAGGTACGTACGTCGAAGTCAAAGTCAAAGTGAAAGTCAAATATATATTCAAGTAGTAGACTTTTGATGCGTACGTTACACGAGAATTACACGTAGTGAGATGATGGCGATAACTATATTCGTAAACTTAAAGCTAAAGCTACGAGGGTTCCAAAGGATCTACGAAGAGGCCCACAACAAACTTAGCCGGGTGTTTTTTTTTACTATCACCTTTTCACATTGTCATGAGAAATTATTAGAAGAGTAACCTGGTTAGAGCAATCATTCACACCCAAGCATTATACTATAATAGGACTTTTGCTACTGGATGTTAGATTTGGACTGCAATCTCACCTGGTGGTAAGAGATGATGCTGTCTAAGTTATAGCGAGCTAATTTATCAGGGTATGGCAGTTATAAAGAACTCATACCACTAATCCTTTTCAACGCATCTGCGTACCGAAGCAATGAATCACGTGAGACTTCTTTATCGAAAGGGTCACGGCCATATATGGCCGTTGTATGTCGTTGTTTATATATTTATTATATATATATATGTATTTAAATAAACATATGTGTATATAAACATATATATATATATATATGTGTATATATATATACATATATATATATATATATATATATATACAACGCCAATACACACGTCGCCGTCTACCACAAAGTAAGCCTAAAGCTTATGTTATGGGCACTAAGATGGCTGATAAATATTTTTATGAATAATATATAAGCACCCAGGCACTGAAAATCATTCATGTTCATCACAAAAAAACATTATACAGTTATGGGAATCGAACCCACAGCCTAAGACTCAGTAAGCAGGGTCGGTGCCCACTGCACCATTCGGCCGTCGCCCAGATCAATCTAAGGTTGCCCTTGCCAAGCATCGAAACATGTAACTCCCTCTTCTAAGGCCACATCGCCTACCAATGCGCCAGTAAAGAATTTACAACCTCCGACTTACAGTATAGCTGTAAAAAAAATGTAATTCGCCATTCTGTGGTAACGGCCATCTTGGATTTGTAATTTGTCATATTTTATAGTATTCTACTACTAAAGCCCTTTCATTTTATACCCATATTGAGGGTGTTGTGGAAAATATGTAATCCACCTTTTTTTGGCGGCGGCCATCTTTTGCCGGTTTTCGTCAAATATAGCTAAGAAAACACCCTATTAACTCACCTTTCAAAAATAAATAGTAAAATCAAAATCGGTTCATCCGTTCGTGAAATACGTTGCCACAGACAGACACAATCAGGCACGTCTAACTTATAGCACCCCGAATTTTTTCGTGATTGGTTAAAAATTAATGACCTTGGCTAAAATTAGAAAATTGGTTGGTTATAGATTAACCGCTATGCACGCGATCATGTTGCTGGACAAAACTGCATAATCTTAACCCTTTTAATTTCACAGGATTCCGACGTTCTCTGCCCATCATGCCCGCCGAAGTGGTTGCGCAACAGCTTTGTGGAGCGACGTGCATCGGGTGACATCCGGTAAGTGCGTAGCTTTTAATCCCTACTGTGTTTTAATAGAATGTACAAAACAAACCGAACCTTATTTTATAGATCGTTACGGTATAATCTTGATTGTTAAGCTTCGGCGCACCTTAATTATTGAAAAAGGACTTTTGGTTTGGGGCGTGAATTTTGGGCATAGTTAATAAAAGTTAGTAAGTTTATTTTAGTTATTTTGGGCATGTTAGCTCCTTCGTCTTTAAAATTACAAAATTGTAATCTTAGTGAGTGTTAGTGTAATTGCAGTTCTTCAGCGGCTTCGTTGGTAAGTACCTACTATTATTTTATTTACCAACAAAATGCTAGAATAGTTTTATAATAATGTTATATTCAAGTTCTATCATTTATTGATTTTAATTTTTTTCAATTCTTAACAATCCTTAAAATAAAACAATATTAAAAATTTATAAGAAAAAACATCCACCCGCTTGCGGGGCATTTGAATGCCCAAGCAACCGGCAGTCAGGGCTCCAGAGTGAGGAACCTCCTTAGAATACGCACCGTTTCAAGGACTACTGCCTTCTGTATCCGACCCTCGATCTAATAACAAGCTTATTTCATAAGATGTTGGTCCAAGCTTTTCGCGAAACGACGATCGGAACAATAACGGTCTCAACATTCATGTTATATTATTGTTATTTATGTAAGAACTGGAGAGCGGTCCTCCACTGAAATCCTCCGAACTCAACACAAGGTATGCTAATTTTAGTGCATTTTTTCACAGACGAAGTTGCGAGGATCAGCTAGAACTCAATAGTTTTTAAGCTTGGTACAAATAATAAGCGTTACATATTTTTTTCCTTTTCAGATGTTTCATTTGTGCTGTGTGAATTGCACAAGAACTTTTCTCGACTCTAAAACGAGTGACGTTAGGTCCATTTTACTTTAACGACAACAAAGCTTGATATGATAACGATTCCCTAATTGCGAGCGAGCAAATCCTTTACGAAGGCAACTCAGTGTCTCAGATTTTTGAATGGAAGACTTATTCGTATTTTTCCGCGTATTTATGTCCCTATTGTGCTATGTTATTTGAAACGTGCATACTTGAAAGCTATTGTAAAATAAAGCTCCTTTGTACGTTTAGTATGACAAAAATAACGTCCTTTGAATGTACGTATTGCGGAGATATTCTGATATTTCCTTTCTTATAATAATTTACCAACGCGTTCAGGATTTTCAAAGCATGTAAACACTGAAGCTTTATAAACATTAGTGTATAAACGCTACTTACTATTGAATTGAAAGAATCGAGTATTGAAAGAAGTTTCTAGATAAAGATAATTGATGAACAGTAAAGTTCGGGCGATCGAGCTCCAAAGGGACTTCGGAACTCCAACATGTACCACCGCATGTAAAGCTTTCCTTAGAGCTGTTTGCTTTTTATGAATTCCTGGTAGTAGCTGGTACGTTATAAAAATATACAAACATATTTTTATAAAGGCTGTTTGCCCTCGTTCTTTATCTGCTTTATTACAGGTTTTTTTTTTAAATATCGTAGGAACCGTTTATTTACCAAGGATAAAAAGAAGCCAAAAATCAAGTTGGCAACTAAACAAAGTTAGGGCGTAAGGTAGGCTTATATGTTAATTGTGAACATATATGACTGAATGGCTATCCGCTTTACAAGATTCAGTAGTGTTCCGATGCGAATTCGCGCAGAAACCATTAGGGGTATGACAAACATACTCCCCAACAGGTTAGCCCACTACCATTTTGGTGAGATTGCAGTCTCTAACTTATAGTAAAATAAAATAATAGAAACCGCTTCTGTGAGTATTTTGGTAAGGGTCGAGTATATTAAATGATTAAATCACTTATTCAAAATTAATTATGCACTTTGCAATTTCTTGGTGCTATTTCAATTCCTCCACGTAGTCTCTGGAGGGCAAATCAGTCGTATGCACTGTTACAATGAGCCATGTACAATTAGGGCAGTAAAATTGTGGAATGATCTTCCACGTGGTATTCGTTACGCTAAATCACATAATATTTTTAAGAATATTATTAACTGGCACTGTCTTCGTATCCAACCATTACCCGCCTACTACATGGCACGGGTTTCCTCCCACAATAAGAAGGGGTTCAGGCTGTAGTCCACCACGCTGGCCCAGTGCGGATTGGTGGACTCCACACATCTTAGAGACAATTGTGTAGAACTCTCAGGCATTTCCTCACATAGTATTCCTTCACCGTTAATAAAAGTGATATTTTAATTGCTTAAAAACTCACATGTGTGCTTCTATTGCATTGCTGGGATTCAAACTCGAAAACCTCTAAAGTGAAGTTGACGTCCTACCCACTGGGCTATAACCGCGTTGCCGTATAGATAGATATAAATAGATATTATTTAAAAAAAAAAAGGAAAAGTTAAATCTAATGTAAGAATACAATTGGTTACAATACTTTTAAATACTTAAAAAATTTACAAATAATAATATTAATAATTCCAATATTATTTCAAAATATAAACACTGAAATTTCAAAAACTAAATGAAATATTTTCACAAAAACTATGTCTCCGCCCGGGATCGAACCGGGGACCTTCTGCGTGTTAGGCAGACGTGATAACCGCTACACCACGGAAACTTATGTCCTTTGGATGAATTTTAAGCATTGACTCTTAGTTCGACCTTAATTAGGGCATCGCCCTGACTGTGTTTTGCAAGAATAACGCGACGTATCAAAAAGTGACACTGAATTTGCATTTTCTAGGCATGCGCGCTACAACCTAGACCGCATAACTTCGCTTCTCAATAAGCATGATCTATCATTTATATACTCCGAGCTTAGGTATCACTGATTTATGTAGGTACATATATTTCCATGCATGCATGGGCAGGAGACACTTATGTCACCGGGGAAAGGATAAAAATGTATCTTCTCCCACAACTTTATCAAGTCTCTGAGCATTAATTAACGCATAAGTGGAAATAATATGCAAATTATGTATGTAATAGTAAACAGGAATAAACTACCCCTATTCCATGTTCCCGTGCTTTAGTTGGTGGAGACGTTAATTATATCCCCTGTCAGGGGATATAATCGGGGGATGTAATTTTTGTCTCTGGCCTATGCTAGCCGTGCAGGGGAATAATATGTATTTTATAATTCTACCAGTGCGGTTATCTACAGTTTCCGCTAGAGTTATTGTGAGCAGAGTAATACATGAAGCAAAAACTCGGTACCACCTTTTTACGAAAATTGCGCAGACACAGTGACATAAATTTTACCATACTTATAGTTTATATAGAGAAGGAGTGCAGAATGCAATTTTTTTTTTCATTATGCACTAAATTATTAAATAAATAAAAGAAAAACCATTAAACACACTACCGTGCAAAAGAATAGAAAAGAATATCTTTATTTACAAAATACAAGGTTTAAAGCTTTTACAAATCAAAAAAGTTTATTGCTATACATGGCTTGCAAAATCTAAGCAAAATTGTTAATTAACAATTATTTATTATAAAGTCAACATCTGAGGATGCTCCGGTTTCGGAGCGAAACGTACGTACGTATAAGGATTGAACAAATTACAAATTACACCATACAGATTCTATTGTTCGAGGAGTATATAGCAAATTAAGCTTAATTTTAATATATATATATCGTAGATTTTTGCAAAGTAACGCCTACTTCTATCCAATACTTCATGTATTCATGACTTCATGTATTTACTTCTTTCATGTATGTTCATATCTTATTTGTATTTATATGTAGAATATTCATTTATATATATTATAGGTATTTTTATATTTATATTTTATTTATATATTTCTATAATTTTTAAATCTTATTTATTGCACCACCTACCTCTTTTCTATGTTTTTTTCCTTTTACGCATTGGTTGCCTGGAAGAAATCGCTATGTAGCGATAAGGCCACCAAATTGTACTCTCTTGCTATGTATTTATGTCTCTGTAACTACTTTTTTTCTTTGGTATACAATAAGAGTGTATTCATTCATTCATAATAAAAGTGTATTCATTAATTCATTCATTCAATACACTGAATTCTGATGCATTTATTCTGGACAATGAATGCTCTATTTACGAGTACCTCTGTCGAGTTTCCCCAAATAATCGGTCCATATCGAAGTACTGATGATATTTATCATGATATGCTGTAAGAGCATCGATTTAATTTGTTACCATCGTAACCATGTATTTGACACATACACGCAAATATACTCTTTTTTAATATTATTTTGAATTATAATTTGTTTGAAAATGCCAGTGTTGTCTTGGCGGAATCTGCGATTAAAGAAGTATAGCCTTGCCTATTATAGAACCTTAATAATGTTAAAACTTATCAACATCACCTGCCTTCATCAGGGCATACAGGGATAAAAAAAAAGATATCCCTGCCACAAAGAGAACGGATTCAGGCAGTAGTCCACCACGCTGGCCCAGTGCGGATTGGTTAAAACTTAATTAAAATTAATTACATATTTTTATCGCGCACCGAATACTATTTGGCGACCACAAGTATACATAAAAATATTTTTATATCTATCTAACTATAAAAAAAATCATCAACTTGTCTGCTTGCGAGGTTTTGGAATACCCAAGCAACCGGCGGTTAGGGGCTCCAGAGTGAAGAGCCTCCTCAGAATACGCGCCTCATAGAATAGAATAGAATATCTTTGTTTGCCATATACACGTATTAAAACTGTGACATATATAAAAATAAATAGGTTACAAGTGCAAAATCATGCAAACAATATTACAGGAAACAGTAATTAAACTGTAAAATTTAAATCATGAATGTCAAAAGTCATAGCTCAAATGTAATATGTTATTTGTTGTGAAAAATTATAAACACATCGATTTGAAGTCGTTGCATTAACAGTATACAAGTGCTTATCTTTAAACCATTTATTGAGTTTTGGAGATGTTGACTTAATAAATGATTGTTAAGTCTTAATAAAGCGCATAAACGTGTGTAAGCGGTGTTAGCTCGGTTGGTAGGAGCTCGACTTCACTTTCGGGGGGCCGAGTTCGAATCCCAGCACGCACCTTTAAATTTTTTCTGTTTTTCTAAGTTATGTGTATTCGTTTTATGTAATTGAAATATTACTTGCTTCAACGGTGAAAGAAAACATCGCGACGAAACATGCATGCCTGAGAGTCCTACATAATGTTCTCAAAGGTGTGTGGAGTCCGCCAATTCGCACTGGGCCAGGGTGGCGGCCTTAACCTCTTCTCATTGTGGGAGGAGACCCGTGCCCTGTAGTGGGCCGGTAATAGGTTTATATGATGACGTCTAGAGCATGCCTGTTTCAATCAATTTGAAGCATAGGTGTTCAGCCTCATACGCTTGAAAACCGGCAACCACGCCCTTCAAAACGAGACACAGCATTGTAACAATGCTGCTTCGCGGCAGAAATAAGAATCACGAAAGCACTTCCCCGGACGAGCTCTATCACAAAAAGCTCGACTACAACGTAATATTTTATATATGTTTATTGTTTAACAGACATATCTCCTTTACGTCAAATATGGTCTGATAAACGTTGAGGATAGTTTTAAGCCCTGAATTCAGGTATAGTATACCTGAATAATGGGTGTGTTTTATTGTCATATCTTCGCATCTTAATTGAATGAATGGTATAAAACGCTTATGGGAGTGGTTCGGTATGCTTCAAAATGATTTTCTTGTTGTACCTCGAGTCTCGAGAGTGTAGGCAACAACACAGTTTCATCGTAACCAAGTGCGTAGTCTTAAATGGTGCAACCAGAACCAAGATTACATAGGTATCTACTGATTTTGAGACTGTTTAGATCGCGTACCTACCGAGAATAAAAAATTCAATATGAAAGCGAGACAAGAATAAGAAACTTCAAGGATTATAATATATAAAACATATATCACTGCAATATAATAAGAACTATCATACTCAATTTTCACTCCACAAGATATTTATAAACACGATTATTTACGAAGTAGCGATATTTATAGAGATAATTCAATAATTAGAGCACTAGGCAGGTTTCATTGACAGAATGTCTACCACATTCCTTAGTCGGCCTACTATACACCTACTTCAACTAAAAGATGAAGGATTTAACTTCTTTCGTATCCTTTCCTTTTGAATCCTGGAACGGGGGGCAAGCAAATAATCCTACATACCTAAATACCTATATAAAAGAGTTCAATGTAGCACAATAAACTCTTAAAGAGCATGTTGCCTACGAAAACAAGCGTGAGTGCAGCTTGTTTTACACTTCCTTCCTTCCCATTCCTCTAAATACTCTAGAATTCATCAATAAGTCTTATGTCGATGTCAGGTCTCACATTACTTTCTGTAGAATCGAGTGAGCAAAGCACGTTTTACGTGTTTTTATTTCTTCACTAATCGTCCGAAAACCAAATAATCCGCCCTGCGCGATTTAGTAATAAAAATACAAATTCCCCTTGCACTCCCTCGCGGGATAAGCCCTTCCATTTTACGAACAACATAGGCTTTCAATTGTAAACAACAACTGCAGTCAAAACAAATATTCCGCTCTCCAATATTTCAATTTGTTATCCTAGGTGTAAAAATAAAAGCAAAAACGATTTTGATTTTATGTTTTACAAAGGACACGAGGATTTATTAAAACCATCTATCTGGTCAAGTGTAATATACACACTCGTACAAGGTTCCGCATCTAATCCGAAGCGAAATCTTTAAGTTAAACTGAAATATAGCAAAATATCATCACAGAGTTCTAATGCCGTTTTTTTTTCTTCGGAAGAGAGATAAGGCTTAAGATGCTATTACTATAGGCATACTGTAAATAGAAGTAGTGCAGGAGACCTAATTAATCAACAATTATCATTTATTTTTCCAAAATAAATATGAAGATGTGACAAAATCGTCACGCAGCTAAGATTGTCATTTACATAGAATCCAATCCGGACTAATCTAGATTTAATGTAAATCATTGTTTTAACGAGTGTATAAAATAAATTTACTTAAGGATTAGAATTTTAACTATAAGTTTAGATTGTGTTTTTGCTCAAAATATTTACGTATTACGCGCGCATGTAGGTAATTCGTGAAATCAGACGGATTTAGTATAAAAGTAAATACAAAATTGCAAATTAATTGGGTTTAATAAACAATAAAAAATAAATATACTAAGACATTTAATGTGATATTATCAATAGATAATGATAAGATAAACGTCATGGAGTTTTTTTGCTGAGTGACTCAACTGGTTGTTTTCGCACGTTATACGGGACCCCTGTTCTTAAGAGTTAGGAGCTCGTAAAAATCGGAACGCTTTCCGGCACAAGTGCCCACTCGTGTTTTGATTCGAGTACCAATAAATCCTAGCAAAGATTAAATTTTCATTGGGAAACATACACGACGGGAGTTTTAATAACTGAACGTAGCCATAACATTTTATCCAGTTCACTAAGCAATAAAGTGCTTTTAAAATGCTCTTCAAAAAAACAAATATGAAAATGTTTTTTACTGAATATTATTGGCTTCCTTTTAGAAGTTCGGGCTGCGAGTTTATCTGACTACGGCAAAGGGTAATTTTTATCTTTGTCATTTATGTACCTACTTATGTATGGGTATGTATATTATAAACAAGAAAGTTTTAATGATTGCTTTTTATGAAAAGACTTTCGCCATACATTCTGAGTAAGTAACGTAGGCTGTACATTATTACAGTTAAATTATGATTTCACCTTGAAATAATAGTATTTGTAAAGCAAGTCGTAAGAAAATCTACTAAGGAGTTGATTTATCTACGTGCAATTAGTATATTATATAGTGTAACTAACGTCGATACTATGTATCACAAAAAATACTGGTCTTTAGTGGATATAAGCAAAAGTTTGCAAAGCTATTTAACGTAATGAATAATAAAAAATCACGCATTTTAAAACGAAAATAATTTATTACAATAAATTATGCTTTTCAATTATAATAAGTAGGCACAGAGTATTCATTATTCGCAGATAAATAATATACAGCTAGTGTTTAATTATAATTTGCTTAGACCAGTTCACCCTTATTGGTTTCTTTGCTAAAAGAGATAGCTCGTTATAGAGTAGGGGCTATACCCATCACATCACGATTCCCCAATGTGAGTTGTCGGCTTTCCATGCCCTTAGTACTATGATACTATTTTTAGAATATTATTATATTACATACGACATAACATTCACACCTCCAGTTATGAGAAATAAAAGCAACTTTTATACCTTTTTAACAAGCACGCTTTCATAACAGCCCACACCAATTCCGATAATATTATGCAGACATCACCATATTTACGAGTATATAACATCTGTGAATAGCGCAGATAACCTTTGCGAGACCAAATAATATTGGACCAAAAGTAATATTGGATTTACCGTTGCATATGTTAACACAGCTTAATAAAACGAATTTTTATAAGAAAAGGTTGATTGGAAGTAAACCGCAGAAAAAATTTTGGTAAATTGTAAAATGCGGTTGGGAAAAAGCAACTGCTGAGTTTCTTGCCTGCTGTCCTTGGAACATACTAGAATCTGTATTTCAAACCGGTGGTAGTGTTACTAAAATCAGATACACTAGGCGTTTTAAAAGTACCAACTTAAAATAAATTAATTTAATCGAAACCAACCTTTTTTCATGAATGTGAAGGGAGTGGCCCGATTACTGAAGTAAAGTGAGTTGACACAGAGAAAGCAATGCGTTGCGAGCTTCTCAGACAATTGTTTGTCCACACCTTGTATGACTCCGTATTAGCGTTGGAAGTTTTAGTTTTCTTATATGGCTCAGGTATGATCTTACTAGACAAGCAGTGCCTTATAGTATCGAACCAATTCCCTCCTCGGAGGAATTCATCTTCGAATTTATAGTATTAGTAGGTGCGGACTAATATTTGGTGGCATTATTTAAAGTATGATTATTATTGAGATTCTGTTATTTTGTCCTCCATCTATAATATAAATGAATCGCTGAATGTGTTGCTAGGCGCAAATCTCGAGAGCAACAGAACCAATTTCGCTAATTATTTTTTAAGTGCGAAGATGGTTCTTACGGAGAGGAAAATTTATAAAAAACGCTTATAAAGTCTACAAACAACATTTTTCTATACTCCCACACAAACGATTCGTAATAATAACTACAAGCAAATTTGAACTTTAATACCGTACCATAAAATTTAAGTGTTAGTGGAGAGGTTCCAGAAAGGCAAAAAGTTACGACGGGTAAAGAAATTTATTTGAATAAAGAAATATTTGACTTGCACTTTGAACAATAGAAGCAAAAATAAACTGGCAGTGCAATATACTAGACTACATAAAATAAATAATTCATTTAAAGGAAATTGTTTTGTTTGTTTTTACAATAAATTACCAGTTATAGCTTGGAGATGGCAAAGTTCAAAGTTTGAATTAATTGTAAGCTTATGGAAATGTCCTAATATAGTTAAGGCCTACGTCAACGAGAAAAATGTTTGGGTGTAAATTATTGCTCTAGCCAGGTTGCTTCTAAAATAGTTTTAAATAACAAAAAAAAAACAATCGTCTAAGTTTATTGTGGGCTTTTTCTTAGACCAGGTCGCGTTTGCCTATTGAATAAAGAAATATTTGACTTGACTTGGGGTGCCAGGTCGGGTAACCTTCGCGACTGCCTGAGTGCTGTGGGGGGTTGAGCCACATTCAGGCCGGTGCACCCTGGAAACATCAATTAACAATTTATCTTGTGGGATATTGTTGGTTGATGGCTAATGACCCGACAAAGTGGGGTCTCCGCGCGTTCCCCCAATGTCAAAAGGGATGCGCAGCGTATAGACCCTATAGGTGGAAGGACTGTCCAGGAATGTCAGGGCAGGGAAAAAATTGCAATTGCTTCGTTTATTATATATTGTTTGCTCTTGTTTATAAGCGTATTATCTATGGTCAAACCTTTACAAAAGCAAAATAAAAATAGTTTCATATACTAGCGACTTTGTCTGAAGAGTACGTCGTAAGCAGTCCTGCAACCCTGCACGCCACCGCAATCTGTGTTAATTGGCACGTTTTTAGCGAAATACAAATATCAGAAGCGATAATAGTATTTATATTATACACGAAATAGTTTAATTGTAAATAGATCATCCAGTTTAAAAGATTTTGACTGGGAATATATGCTGTAACTATATAAATTGCATTTGAAAGGGTTCAGTATTTCCCGCGTGTTGTGCAAACTGACTGACAGACAGACAAAAATGAAATAATATGAAATAAAGAAAAATGTTTATTATCTATATGTAAGCTTTTCCGTAACAAAATTAAAAAAAATATTAAATCTACAGGGATAATCTAATTTCAATTTTATTAAAAGTAAAAAAAAGTCAATGATATCCAAAAAAGTAAATTTCGTTTTAAACTTACCTTTTCCTGAGAATCACAAACCCAAAAAAAAGAATTATCCAATCCAGTCGTTCGGAATTTATAGGTGTACATATTTATCGGCGACTCATTTTTATTTTATAGATATATAGATTTCATAGTAGATCTACATACTTCAACATCATCATATCGACCCATACCATACCATACATACATACATACCCACCGGCCACTACAGGGCACGGGTCTCCTCCCACAATGAGAAGGGGTTAAGGCCGTAGTCCATCACGCAGGCCCAGTGCGGATTAGTGTTTTCAATTGATTGAATAAAAGAGCAACGGTAGAGTTTCTTGCCAGTGGTCTTCTCTGATGAAGACACCATTGCGAACTGGTAGTCGAGTCATTTAAAGGTAACAAGTAATATGAGCTATAGAGAAGCCTAATATACAGTATTAGAGTCGGTCCAGTTGTTTTATTTTACTCCTTGGGGAGACACGGTTATAGAGTACATACCCACAACAGTATATATAAAATTAATACTTTAATAGTATGTCATAATTAAAGAATAATAATATTCATGAGAATAAATACTTACCGCTAAGAAAATAGGTATTTAGTGTCTATAATACTATTAATTAATGAAAGATCTAAGTGCCATCCTGAACATTAATAGAATTGAAGTTAATACCTGTTCTACCATCCATCGCCCCTATTTTTTTAGCACACGTTTAGTACCTACGCTACACGACGTGTACCTAATAAAGTGACGGGAGTAACATGATTTTAATTTTGCATGCATTCGCAATTTTGTTGTTAGGTCGGTATCTAATTTCTTTGGTTTTTGGTTCCATAGATAAGTCTAAGAGAAAGTACACAATGTACCTGTAAAAGCTCGTGAAGTTTTATTTTTGTTTTACATTTACACGTTGTATATGACAGGTGGCTCCCTTTTTTCCTGACTCTTTAATGCAATGATTATTATAGTAAGATCCGCATTGCTGAGTGCTACATACACGAATGTTTAGCAGGTTAAGATTATTTTCTTCACCATATTAAATCTTTTTTGCTTTTTAGTATCAAACGAAACTTTCTTTGTTATTAAATGACATCTGCTATTTTTATGAATACATGTTTTGAAGTCCTCCTACCCTCCTCCTCTTCAAGAACCTCCCTGGCGCAACGCTGAGCGCTATGAGTTTTAGTAGTAGGTCCCAGGTTTGATGCCCGACAGTTTGGGAATTTATAATTTCTGTATTTTCTATGCTCTGGTTTGGTGAGAGGTTTTGGCCGTGGCTAGTTAGTAGCCGCTAAACGATTTAGTGTTCCGGTGCGATGTCACGTAGAAACTAATTAGGGGTATGACTACCACACACCTTAACAGGTTATTTAAATTATTTAATTTTTTAACAAATTACCAGATGAAATCCTTGAGATATGATCTGATGTTCATTATTTTTTAATAATATTATCTGTATATTATTTTATAATAATAGTAATAAGTATAGTAGTGATCGCCCAGCGGTCGAAATTCGACCTTAAATTATTTTAAATATAAGTTTGAACATTATTAAGTTTCTATTGTCAAAGAATTTACTTTTTATTCACAGAATTCACAAATGCACTGACAACTGACACTGTTAATTTGCCTATGTTTTTAAAAAGATTAGAATCCCAAAAAATGATTTAAAAACAGTATATATCAAAATGCGTGTGTGCCAAATACATGGCATTACGTAAAAAAGGGGCACAAAGTTTAAGCTCCACGTATTATTTTATAAATTATTCATAAAATATAGTAGTATATTTATTTATTTATTTTATCTACTCGGCGACATCCCTGGCACACTAGTGGTTCACCACAAAGTAAACTGTTTGTCACTTTTATAATGCTATGAAATAAATTACGTCAAAATTAGGCAACATATTGTCAGGAATAATTTCCCTTAAATATAAGTATAGATACACGGGTATTATGACTAGCCATTTTATTATGAAACGATTTTATAGATCTTAAGAAATTTACAAGGATTATAGTTAGTTAATAAAATATTTAAATATGACAACGTAAATACCCTATTAATTATTTTTTTTACAGTTGTTATTTTTAATTAAGTCTATACGAAATGTAAATTAATAATTTATATTTTTAATTGTATACAATTATCAAATATAAACTTAACCTGAATTAAATTATTCTATCTAATTATCTACAATAAATTGTGAACATTTTACTTTCATAAAATTATCTTTAAATTTTTTGACGGTCGATTGGCGCGGCGAGCAGCGACTTTGCCGTGGGTTCGATTCCCAAAACTGGAAAATGTTTGTGTGATTAACATGAATGTTTTTCCGTGTCTGGGTGCTATATGTATATTGTAAGTATTTATGTAATATACTCGTATATAATTGAAGTAAAACTTCGTTAGGCGCGACTTATTTTTTACATCAATAATAATTTGGATTTGTGTTAAGTATATGTCATATACTCCACGCTTGTTGACTTATACGCCAGCTAACGGCAAATATCAATTATCAATTAAGATTATTTATTGCCAATATTTTCAAACGGATCAATTGTGAACAGCAAAGAGAATAAAAATCAACATTTTTAAAAAAATATTTTAAATTTCAAAGTTTTTTGAAAATCTCTAAATATACTTGTTTATTTATTACTTTTGTAAGAAATAAATAATTAAATTTTCTGACGATTGCAACATTCTATAATATTCTTAATTAATTTTGCATATAAATTTGGCGCAGTGGGCAGCGAACCTGCTTTTTGAGTCGTGGCCCACATTCGATTCCCACAACTGGAAAATGTTTGTGTGACGAAGAGGAATGTTTTTTAGTGTCTGGGTGTTTATGTGTATATTACAAGTGTATTACAATTTTGTATATTATATTCATAGAAATATTCATCAGCTATCTTAGTTCCCATAACTCAAGCTACGCTTACTTTTGGGGCTAGGTGGCTATGTGCGTAATTACGTAGTATATTTATTCATTAGTTCCAATGACAAGGTTATATTTACACGTGCATCAATTTTGTAATCTCAATTATTCTGTTTAACAAATGAAAATACATATAAAATGTGAAAGTGATGTTAATGAATTTTAAATAGAATAGTAAATAAATTATTTAATATATTATGAGACTTAAATTCTATTTATTTATTCTTGAAAGTAATTGTTTTATAAATATAACCTAAAACAAACTAAATAAAATCTATAACGTCCTCGAAACCACCGCAGCGAAGCACAGTTCCTAAGACGCTGGCAGCGTTGCGCCTTTGGATGGCCAAACTAATTCGTTGGCCAAGGTAACTGCCCGCTCTAGGATCACCGGTAGACTCGATAACCCTTTTCGATAATTGAATAGAATAGTAAATGAAATAATAAATATAAAATAAAATGGCGGAGCCCCAGAAATATTTTACTCTTTCATCAATAAATAATACTAAGAGTTTTACTTCAATCGCGCGTAAAGGTTACACGCACACACTTTTTCATAAAATTATTTATCAGTTATAGTCTAGTCGATAAGTTGAAAATGTGCGATAGCTCATTGGATCCGGAATGACGCCTAGATAAATGTGCCAAAAGCGTGTCTTAGCACATAAAAAATTGCAAAAATTATAAACAATTAACGACGAAAAAAAAATACATTTCGTTTTTTGCCAATATTTCATAAACTATTAATATTTAAGAAATTTCAAAATATGATTCTGAAAAAGGAGGAAATTTCCAATAAGAAACTTTCAGCTCCCAGAACTCTTTCTCCATTATTTTTAATTTCAATTTAACGCTGAAAAAAGGTCTGCGCACGACATTTTTAGATTGCGCGCGCGGCTACAAAAGCGTGTTTGTAAATTAATTTATTTAAAGTATAAAATATATATTTTTTTTATTTGAAAAAATTATGGTGTATTTTGAACACTATTAATAATTTATTCCCGTTAGAAATTTTTCAATAAAATAAACAATGGTTAACTATCAAAATTTTCTCGAACTTCCGTCTTAATTGTAAGTGAAAAAAAAAGTTTAAATAATAGTTGTAAAAAAATTTCGGTTCGTCGATTCTTTCTAACATACATTCTCATTCTAACAAGATCGTGCCATAAAAGTAAAATACTTGAACAAAAACAAGTAAAATACAAGAAATGTTGTAAAAAAAATTTTTTTTTGTCTTGTTCATCATATTATCGTTTTTTTTTGATAATACAAAATAGTAATCGATTTTCAAAAAAAGATTTTCCCGCCATGTTGTTGAAAAATGTATATCCCGTAATGGAGCAGCGTGGTTGGAGAGTAACTTATTAAATCAAAAGGTTCAGTGACCTCATTGTAAAATGTCAGGGGTATAAAAAGAACGGTTACGGAGCTACGCCATTTCCGTAGCGCTCGTAGCAACGACCTACGATGTCGTAATTGCTCTATGAAAACGATTATTTTCATTTATATAACGCACCTTCTCCTATGGTACCACACCTGTTGATCTTCTAGCACAGCGTTATATTTAGTAGGTATTGGGGAATATGCTAGTACTTATTATTACAATTACATATTACAATTATTCATGACGTGATATAGCTCTGATGATAGGCAGATATCACCATATTAATATTCAGCGTTACGGCGGCTTTAGATTATTTAAATCAGACACATTCTTTATTTTGTGCTAAACACCCCTTTTACTATATAAGAATGAGATGTTGATAACAAATAAGCAACCCTTGTTGTTTTAATTTTAAGTCTACTAATGTTGTTATCTCCATCAACTCAATTCTATGTATATAATTTTCATTTAATGTACGCCTTGAAAGTGTCATCTTTCATTTCATTGAAGAACAATTTGACTTAGACTTTTAACTTTGATCTTAGGGACAATTTAATCGCATCTTAAGTCTTTTCGGGTCTAATGAGTTTTGATATAGAGTATCCCTACATGGGGTGCCAGGTCGGGTAACCTCCTTGACTGCCTGAGTGCTGTGGGGGGTTGAGCAGCATTCAAGCCGGTGCACCCTGGAAACATCGGTCAACAATTTCTCTTCAGGGATATTGTTTTCCGATGGATAATGACCCAACAAGATGGGGTCTCCAGGAATGTCAGGGTAGCGAATGATTTGCAATAACTCAGTGTCGGACTGCTCTTGTTTATAAGCGTATTATTGTAAAATAGTCTCCTATACTAGCGGATGCCCACGATTTTGTCTGCGTTCAATTTCTTATCTTACAATCAGAAATAGAAAAGCTGACAAAGTAAAAATTGGATCGTCGCATCATACGCTGCCCTGCCACCCTGCTTGCCACCGCTCTCTATCTCAAATAAATATAAGAAGCGATAAAGGTATTTGTTTTGTTACGAACTAATTTAATTAAGATTCTCCAATGTAAATTGTTTTATCACCCCCGGTTTCTATTGGCCAATGGCCAATGTTTATTATAGCCAAAATATTAAATAAATAAAAAATGTAATAAAAAAAATGTATAGGGAATAGAATTATACTTTATTAAATTTAATTTTAATACTAAGTTTTTAATGAAAAGAAATTTTATCGTAAGGTCCGCATCGCTAAATGCTACATACACTAATGCTATGCTGTTAGCAGCAATTAGCAGGTTAACAAATTTCTTTAATTTCTTTACGATGTATATATAATTAGTTAATACATTTATAATTCATCAGGTTGGACAAATTTACAGCAAGCAGATCAAGAATACATGTTTTTTTTTTTTAAAGGATGGCAGGCGTAGTGTGTAAGTTCAAACTACACTTGTCGTGCTTTAAAAAAATTAAATATAAATTCATCAGTATGAAGAAATATGGAGCAAGGAGATCTTCAGATGCTAAACTTCAATGGGCCCCACATATAAATAATTTAACGAACAGACCTAGATATAGTATAGTATATAATAGTGATGGTATATAGAGTATAGTGATAGTATAGATATCTTCAGTGATAACATACCTAGTGTTAAGCTTAAGTTAAGAAAAAGGTTATTGCTTAAGTAATTTTAAGTCCACAATATTTTGTTTTTTTTTTTGTTTTTCTTTTCTTAGTAATTTATATTTTTTTTATTTGTTTCTTTTAGCTATTTGCAGTAGCCTTATGTACCCAACGGATTTGCATGCTATGTTCGCATCGAGAAGGCACAATTGTATACACATGCCAAATAGTCCTATAGTTTATATTATAGTAAGCAGTTGATTGTCAGTTTTGCGAACTATAAAAAAAGACCAAGCTCTGCAGCATACACAGTTAAAAAGATACGTCGTATAACATATATAGAAACTGCCAGGCTTCTGTATTTTAAAACATTATGTCCTATTATGGGGTAATGTTGCTCATATTAATTCTAATTTTGTACTGCAGTAGAGGGCTGATGGTGCAATATAAATATATAAGAGGCACAAGAAAATTTCATTTATTTACATAATATAACAAAATTACTGTAACAATCTAAATATTGGAAGTAAAAATAAAATTGTAATCAAAGGATTCAGTGCTCTCATTAGTCATAATAAAATGTGAGAAAATTTGACAAAAAACGGTTACGGGAGTAGGTACGTTATTTCTGTAGCGCTCGTAGCTTACAATTTGTTTTTTTCTTACAGTTGATTACAATTTGTACATATTACAATTTATGACGACATATAACGCCGATGATATGCAGATATCAACATATTTATAATTCATCTGCGAAAAATACGGATATCCTTTGCGGAGCCGATTAAACGCTTTGTGTAACAATGACATCAAACACAATCACATCGCGGTCACTTTGCGACTGACAAAAAGCTACTCCGCTTTAATCACAAAATAATTGGTTAATTGTTAAATGCGGTTAGAAAAGGGAAATTGTTGAGCTTCTTGCCAGCCTCTCCTCGATAAAATCTCTCATTTACATTTAATGTACGCATCAAAAGTGCCATCTATTTGTCCATTCGAATAAAGAAAAATTTTACTTAGACTTTGACTTTAGTAACTTTGACTCTAGTCACTTCAATGTATATTATATGCATTCGAATAAAGAACAATTTGATTAAGACTTTTAACTTTGACTTTGGTGAAAATTTAATTACATATTTAGTCTTTTTGGGTCAAATGAGTCTTGATATAGAGTATAACTAAATGGGCTGCCAGGCCTGGCAACCTCCACGACTGCTCTAGTGTTGTAGGGGGTTGAGCAGCATTCAAAAAATTCAAAATTTAAAATTAATTTATTTCAAGTAGGCCTAATATAAGCACTTTTGAAACGTCAAGTCTGTCTGTGTGTAGTGACTCTACCACCGGTTCGGAAGGCAGATTCTACCGAGAAGAAGCCGGCAAGAAACTCAGCAGTTGCTCTTTTCCAACATTAACAATTCAGGCCGATTCACCCTAGAAACATCGGTTAGCAATTTATCTTGTGGGATATTGTTAGCCGATAATCTATGGACGAACCTTTATAAAAATAGTCTCATATACTAGCGGATGGCCACGATTTTGTCTGCGTTGGATGTCGCAGCCTTTTAATATTCCCTCATTTCGTAAATGTATCATAGGTATAAATGTTTCGTAGGTATCGGGTGGCGGCTTTAGTAGGGGGAATTTTTCGTTATATTCGAGAGACTTGATATTCACACCTCCACTTAAGATAAAAATAAGCAACAAAGTCCTTTTTAACAAGGCCGCCTACATAACAGCCCACACCCGCTACAACCTTGAGTTCTTACTCTAGTTTTATATAATTCATATTTCGAAGGAGTTTTTTTTTTATATACGCTACAAGTTAGCCCTCGATTGAAAACCCACCAGGTGGTCAGTGACAATGTCTTACATGGTAGCTGGCTAACCTGTTAGGGAGTATAGCAGTTATATTAATATACTTATACCTCTAATTGGTTTCTACGCGACATCGTACCGGAACCCTTAACTTTTTAGCGACAAGTCTTTATCGGTTTGGTGGTAACTAGCAGCGTCTGAAGCCTCCCACCATACGAGATCATAGTAAATTTAGAAATCGTAAATTCCCAAAATGCCCCTCCCAGAAATCGAATCCGGAATCTTTAACTTAAAACGAGTATAGACCCATCATGTTGCCACTATCAGACGGCCGATTGGTACACCGGTGAGCGCTAGTGAATATTTTATAAATAATCAAATCAATGCCTCCCAACTAGTATTGGAGCAGCATGGTGTTTCATTTCCATAGTTAACGTTCAAAAAAAAAAACTATTACTTGTCTACGCCGTTTATGTAGAGCTCGTAGCAACGACTACGATTTCAATATGTATGTGACGCGCATTCCCTTGCGGCACTACACCTGTTGCCATCTAGCCCCAAAGTAAGCGTACCTTGCCATTGGGTACTAAGATGACTGATGAACATTTTTAAAATATTTACTATATACATTATTTGAGTAAAAGTGCATCTATTTGTCTATTTTCTTTTATCTTTGGCTTTAGTGACAATTTTAATAATATTTTTAGTATTTTTCGGTGAAAAACTTGCGATTGCTCAGTGCCGCACTGCTCTTGTATGTAAGCGCAGTGTCAGCATACCTCTACAAAAGCAAAACAAAAATAAACTCATATACAAGCAGATGCCTGCGCAATTCAAATGTCTCGACAGTTAGAAGTGCTTTTGCCACGTTGTACCCAGCTCTGTCCTGCAAATTCTGTCAGCCTTCATATCGCAGTTTTGCATAATAGAGTTGTAAACATCCATCTATCTCTTCGCCCTTAAAAAACTTTCGCATACGCATATTTACCTTTTTATGCAATTACAAAAACAGACAGTTTTCTCAACTCTTTCAGCGCACTCATTCACAACTGTCATTTTCTCACAGAAGTGAATAAAAAATCACTAAAGTAATTCTTAATGAAAAATTAATTAATCTAATACAAAATTAACAAATGGCTGATTGAATTTGGTATTGGCATGCTTATCTTTTGGGAAGAGTGAGGCAAGGATTGCAATACTAAAGAAATACTAAATTAAATTTGCCATGTGAAGAATTTGGATTAGAATAAATTACTAACTTTACGCTTTAGTGGCGATCATTAAAATTTATTCACAAACCTTTTTGCTGAAATGGACAATTAGAAATTTTGCACAGTTCTAGTCACGTTTGTCAGCAAGCTCTTATAAAAAGTGATCACCCAAAGAAAACTTGCCTCTCCGAACAACAAAGAATCCACAAAGTTTTATTTATAGCGAGTTGAAGGTGAAATAAAACACACAATGAACTACTAACGCAACATTCGCGGACTTTTTTTATTGTTATTCAAAGTTAGTTTCGACATATTTAAGCTATTTTAATTTCATCATAATGATAGGTGACATGTTGGTCATTAACAAGTAATAGCAAGGTACGGTTTCGTAAAATCTCAACAATGAGGTAGGGTCCCCGCCACACCGGAGATGATGCTTTTCTTAATCTACTACTATAATTTACGTATACAAACTCACCGACTTTATATTGCAATGGCCTTTGGCGATTAATATACATGATATTATACACACTGTAATTGTTTATTTGGAAAGTATCGCAATAAAAATTAATGACACAATCGTGCGCTACAAAAAAATCGGCACCCAAAAGTCCATCACCCACTAAGCTTATTTTATTTTCATCAAAAATGTGAAATTTTTGACTTATATAGTAGGATCCGGTTTTGAATTTTAAATTGACCCATCCGAGACTTCTCATGGGGTCTTCTTTAAGGTCAACTCCATATAGAGTTAAGCTATTGCCGAATATTTTTGTAGCTGCACTTTCAATAGCAGTGTTCTTAATATAACTTATTGAACAACTCGTATCTAACAGAAACAACAGTGGTGTAGTACTAACTGAGGCAGTAATTTCAACGTATGGTAAATGTAGTCGCCTTATGTTCATATTCATTGCGTAATCCCTATATAACACCTACGCTTCAAAGTCAAAATAAAACGTCTATGTACACGAATAGTAACAAAACCGGGTTCGAAATTTGTGTACTGCTATCTAATTTACTCTAAAAATCACTATAGTCCCAATAATAAAGTCAAAATATGTTTAAATATGTCTGCACTAACTCATACACTTTCTTCTATTACGATATTTAGTTCGGGAAAGTTATAACACTCCGGGAATCAAGATCAAAAACCAATCGCACTGAACTACAATACAAGCCAGTAGCAGCTTTGAACCCGAGGCGGCATCCGTCTTAATTAGTGTTCAAATGAGGCAGTCTTTCACATCACGACACTTTAGTATTAAGCCCAATAAATTATAGGCTATAACTAAAATCAAAGAACTGACTTTTAAAGCACATCAGTTTAGGCTTTTAGAAATTCTTCGTACTAAACCGCTTCCACAGTGTTTTGTGATACTTCTAAGTTGCAAAACTTAAGAAAAATGGCAATTATTTTTACAATCAATATCTTTGTTAACGGGAGATACAACCTGTTCGAGCACTTGAACGTTAATGGCTGACTGAAGAAAATATCAGATGTAATATCTGTCCGGGAATTTTACGTCATAATACATGTATATTTGCACCTATCAAATAAGGTGCAAAGGAGCGTGGCTGAGACGGACTTGCGCTTTTAATGATGTGTGGGCGGTTCTGATTTCAATGAGTAAAAGGAAGATATTTATAAAATTTTTTCCTCTACTTTTATAAAATATTGAATCCCCATGTGAGTTATGCAAGTACTCACAAATGATACTTTATTTTTACTCAATTCTAAAGCTTACGCAATTTCTTTTTGCAATTAAATCGACTTAACAGTCTGGAGTTATGCAATCAATGTTTTATTTATTTAAATTGTAAAGGGCATAGTTTTTTTTTCTAAATAGTTATCGTCAACTTTTTTATTTATATTGTTACAATAAACTTATAACTGACTTAATAAGGTGCTGACTGCCTCATTTGAACACTAATTAAGACGGATGCCGCCTCGGGTTCAAAGCTGCTACTGGCTTGTATTGTAGTTCAGTGCGATTGGTTTTTGATCTTGATTCCCGGAGTGTTATAACTTTCCTGAACTAAATATCGTAATAGAAGAAAGTGTATGAGTTAGTGCAGACATATTTAAACATATTTTGACTTTATTATTGGGACTATAGTGATTTTTAGGTACTGTAAAGGTTAGACCCGCGTTGAATGGTACCAAGAATGATGGCTGCAATTCCACGCTGAACAGCCAGGGTGATCCTTGACGCAAAAAATAAATAAAAATTATCTTTATATATATATTTCTTGTGCGCTTGTGTACGTCACTGAACTTCTCCTAGACGGCTGGACCGATTTTGATGTAATTTTTTGAGTGAGTTCAAGGGGATTCGAGGATGGTTTAAATTCACAATTTGGTCCACTGGAAACAGTTTAAAAAAAAAATTATCCGCGGTACGAAGTTCGCCGGGACAGCTAGTAATATATACATTACGAAAACACACACATCGATATCTAGCCCCAAAATAAGCGTAGCTGTATTATGGGTACTAAAATAACAGACAAATATTTAGGAATATTTATTTAATAACATGTCTTTGCCGGTATGGGGATAACTAACCTCAGTGGGCGGTCTCAGGTCAGGCCCCGTGGTCTGAGCTGGTGGGAGGTTAAGGCTGAGCCTAGTTAGTTAGGTTAGCTTCATTTACCGGTGGCCTGAATATATCTAACCAATGTATCATAAAGTCTGCACCATTACTTAGACACCATAGTAAGACGCTTATAATATGCGCCACCAGGAAAATTAGACAGATTACTGACGTAGAAACAGCAAGACTTGTTTACTTTGCGTACTTTCATACTGTGATGTCTTACGGGATCTTAGTATCGGGCAAAACTGCTGATATTGAAACTATTTTTATATTGCAGAAAAGAGCTGTACAGTCAATATTTAGACTTAAAGAAATAGGTATACTTACAGTAGCCTCGCATTATATTTATAATAATATAATCGCTATTAAACAAAACATAAGTAATTATAAACAAAAAGTCGATATAAACAGTCGTCTAACTAGAAACGGGCATAAATTATTGCATGTTATATCTGCATATCGTCTGAGAAAAGTACAGAAATCCTTTGTTGGGGTGGGTATATGTTTTTATAAGATGATACCTAAGGTAATATTAGATCTGCCTTTACCTAAGTTTTAACAATATACACGATTGATGAATTCCTTAACAACAAAGCTGCTTGGAAGCAGGCCACTCCGCTCTCATCTCTCACAAAACAGAAAAATTCTAAAGATTGTTAAACTTTAAAATTATGTTGGAAAAGAGCAATCTGCTGAGTTTCTTGCCGGCTCTTCTCAGTGGAATCTGACTGACTTGACGTTTCAAAAGTACTTATTAATTAGGCCTACTTGATATAAATGTTTTTTTTTTGAATTTACATAAAATAACTAATTCATTTAACGGAAATTGTAAGCAACTTTACTATAATATGTTTAACTTTACTATAATTGTTGTTGATGTACTTGTTTTTCCGTACGAATATCTATCTCGTGATTTAAGGAATATATTGATTGTAATATTTATTAATAAATATCTTGTAGTGTTGTGTACGGAGGAACACATTGCAAATTACTGTTTGTATTTTTGGCCTAGTCAAGATATATTATTGTTTTTTATCCATAAATCCTAAATGTCTAACGCTAATAATACGAATATAAATTCGTCACTAGAAGACTGCATGAAGAGAAAAAGAACCCCAGAAACATTGCAAGAGAAGGCATATCAAAAAATGTGTATTCCGCGGTGCTGCGATTGGATTCTAGTTATTTTGTTTTGAGAAAGGAACCCACTCAAACTTATGTTATGTTTAGTGTGCACCAGTGTAGTTTGGAAATAAAACTGAACACTACAATAAGACAGCCTTTGCAGACAGCTGTTTAAATATATATGTTTTCTTCGTCTTTTGTGTAGCTTGTATTGTGTCCATGTATGTATGTGCAATAAAGTTCAATTGGTGGTGCTGCAAACAGTTTCGAGGTTTTTAAAGACTTTTGGCGTTTGGATGCCACAAACAATTAATATGGACAGAAAACCAGTGCGACCTCGTGAGTAGTCATACTATATAACCAAAGATCCCTAAAATTTTGCTTAATGTTTACTCACCCTTACCTATTATGATGATAATAATTGACAATTTGTACATGTATTATATTTTTATTTTAATAAAATTGTATATAATGTAGAAGTAATCTTTAATTTCTTGTACTCCTGTGCAATTTATGTTTTTGCTAATTTGTTTTATTTCATTTCGCCGCTGCGTCAAGCAAAATTGCCAAAGGCTTACAATAAGTTCTAACAATGGCAGCGTTCAAAAGTTTTTTGTTTGTATTTTCGTCTGTGCTAAGATGATCCAATTGCTTTATATCAATTTAATAATCTTTGATATAATATAATACGAACAAAATTCGTCAATAGAAGACAAATAGAAGAAAAATCGCTAGAAAACTGATATCGAAAATGTGATTGAATCTGCTAAAATTATGTTTTGTTTCTTTATAATCAACCAAAAACGTTTACATTACTTCATTACGGGAATGCCCGAAGCCGAAGAGACAAGTTCTACGGCTTTTTCTATAGAGATATATTTAGATTTTATTTCATTAAAATTTCATCTTATTTATAACAACTCAGACATAGTATATCGAAGTATATCCATACTTAATTCTCTATTGCTATACCAACGGTGGACTTGTTATGCTTTTAAGGTTATGTATCAAAACAACACAAAAATAAACAATCTCCATGCAGAATTTCTATATAATACTTACTTAACTTAACTTGGAATTTGAACGGTAAGAAAAGATTTCATAAAAATCAACACCCAAGGGGTTTAAATAGAGGTTTAAAGTTTCTATAAAAGTTTGCCATATTTCAAGTTATATCCTTGAAACACGGTAACACTTTGGCTTAGCTGGTAAATTAAAATAAAGCCTTTTTACCACAGTTTTTGTACATTCCACCCTCAATGGGGTCATATAGGAAATGATGTTTGGAACCCTCGTAGCTTTATTTTTGAGTTTACCAATGCAGTTATCGTCATCAATTCACTTCTTTGTACGTATTTTATATGTAATGCACGTGCCTATTTGAAGTATTATATTTATATATTAATCAGCAATCCTTTTAAGTTATTAAAATGTCACTTGCTTCAACGGTGAAGAAAACATAGTGTTCTCAAAGGTGTTCGAACTTAAAGTATACAAATCCGGACTGTGCCAGCGACATGAACTTCGGCCATAGATAGATGAAACGCTCGCCATGCCGTGGGCCAGTTATGGGATATGATGACGATGAATCCCTTGAGAGTGTTTTTATTATATTCCAAAGCTTTAATAAAACCTTGCTGGCTGTTAGCGTTAGAGGAATCTTTGACATCGTTTTGCTGTTGAGAAAAGTTTATTTAATCGTGCAGCAGATACTCGTAACTATTAATTCAGAAACATGTTCAAGAATCTGATTTTCAAACGTTTGGACAAAGTCTCTCACCAGACCAAACCAGAGACAGTTCGAAAATTGTAAATTCTCAAATCGTCCATGCCGGGAATTGAACATGGAACCGGCGCTCGATTCCACAGCACTCATCGCCGGCATTCCGGGGAAGGTATTCCCAGCTTCTACTATAATTGTAACTAATCATGCTTCTACATTGTTGTAACCTATCATATGCAACTCCTCACAATCATCGTTAGTACGCGTCGCAGTGAATGCAGTATTCACGAAACACATGTTTTTATTTTTTTATAAGATCCCCATATTGTATAGATATATAAATAATCAGTTTCTTATGAAATAATTAAGGCTGCGCTACATTAAACAGTCAAAACCGGGAGAGCGTACAAAGAAGACATACTACTAACCTACAACAATAACGATATTGTCTTTTGTGCTCAATGTTTTTGTTATTCTTTTTGAATTTACTTTAAGGTACCAATATTTTTACATGATAATAATTGCGATCATTCATGTCGTGTCTATCAAAATGTGCAGAATATAAAATTATTTTTTTATATGTAATGCAATGTAGTAATCTTGTAGAAATTTATTCTTTGGAATGTTTGTTTTTGCTCATTTATTTTATTTTACTTCGGCGCCGCGTCAAGCCAAATTTCAGACTAAGACAAGTGCAGTATTCACGAAACGCATGTTTTAATATTTTTATAAGATCTCCATATTGTATATATGTACAAATATACAGGATCTTATGAAAACGTTAAAGCTGCGTTACATTCAACAGTCAAAACCGGGAGGACGTACTGAGAAGAGAAACTACTACGATCCGCAAACAATACTATCCCGTGATTGTCCTTAGCAAGGTAAGGAAGGTTATTCATGTAAATGAGGAACAGAAAAGGTCCTAAAATAGTCCCCTGAGGGACCTCTATTTTCACAAATTACCCGTTAGACCGCTTTCCATTAACGTCAATTTTTGTATTCTATTGTTTAAATAGAAAATCATTTAATCGAGAGTTATGCCCCGAATTCCATAGTGGTGTAATTTTGTGACTAATGTCTCATGCTGAACATAATCAAAAGCCTTTTAGACAAATCACAGAAGACACCAAATGCGGCAGGTCAGAAGACATTTACAATCACTCCTCTACTACAGGAAACGGGCAGCAGTGTCCTCTATACTACTAATAATAAGTGCTGCAATCATCAATCCGTCTGTAAAAATGGGCAAACCCTCCCGTTGGGAGATTTTGACCTTTATCTTTAGTAATTAATTATTTTTTATTTTATATTATTTTTTAGTAATTAATTAATTATTTTTCGTTAGTTTGCAAGGTGTTTGTAATTAACAAGTAAAGTGTCTGTGTTTAATGTCATGTTAACCCTCATATATGTGCATAATACTATCCTTTTCGTATCATGCACATGAAAAGAAAAAAATAATAAATATTAAAGTAATTAAGTAGGAGTACGATTTTATTAAGTTTTAATCGTAAGAGCATAATTGTAATAGTGGAAAGAATTTACCGTAAGTGTTGTTGTATAATAATAAACAACAGTGATTTATATCCACGGGGTTCTAGTGGGTATTCTGGTAAGCCAGGAGTCCCACAGACTCTTCCGGAAGTGATGAAGATTGTTCTTTGCTTCCGGAGGGGAACTGTGCGTAAAAGCATTAGTTAAAGAAAAAAAAAATTACACCCGACATTATTATTAAAGTACACGAGAATGCGTTTATAATAGTGATCAGAGTAATTTGATTGAGAGTGAGATGAAGTAAGCTCGGTGAGTTATATCATGGACAACTGTGGCAAACTGCGTATATATACTTGGTGATTTAAATGCGAATCGTTCCGAGCGATTCCATCGAGAGCTATGTCAGTTTTGCTTGGATGAAAAGTAAGCATATATATACTCGTATTTTAATAATAATAATAGTTATTAATTTTAATGTTATTATATCTTGTAGTATTTTCTACGCAGGACATACATCTCAAAGGAATGTTTGTATTTTTGGCCTAGCCAAGATGATCTTATTTTTTTTTATCCATAATATTGTCTTGTCTACGCCAGATATACAAACAAAAATACGTCACTAGAAGACTGCATGAAGAGCAAAAGAACTCCAAAAACAATGCAAGAAAACTTATATCAAAGATGTGTGTTCCGCGCCGCTGCGATTGGATTCTAGTTATTTTGTTGTTAGACTATACAATAATCCACTCAAACTTATATTATGTTTTGGTGAGTCCAAGTGTAGTTTGGAAATAAAACTGAACCCTGTAATAAGACCGCCTTCGCAGACAACCGTTTATATATATATATATATATATATAAATGTATAAATCGATATATATATATCTATTCTTCTTCTTTTGTGTATCTTTTATTGTCTCAATGTAAGGGCAATAAAGTTAAATAGGTGGCTGTAAACAGGTCCAAGGTTTTTAAAGACTTTTGGCGTTTGGAAATACAATTTGAACTAGTTATAAATGCTTTGGTGCAAAAAATGTTGCGCGGTCAGCTAAAACTTATTCAAAAGCATAGTAGTAGTTGATGCCGCAAACAATTAGTATAAACAGAAAACCAGTGCGACCTCATGAGCGGTCATACTATAATATCAAAGTTCCCTAAAATTTTGCTCAATTTTTACTTACTCTGTAGCTATTATAATGAGAATTACTTATTAATAATTTGTATTACATCTTTATTTTAATAAAAAAGTTAATGTGGACGTACCCTATTGAAGTCACGGGCTAGAAAAATAAAGCCGTGTAGCATCATTGGAATAGCATGCTACAACTGCCAACCTGTCCAGTGTGTATCGAAGGCAGCTCTATGTCGCCAGCTCCAAGCCATTTTTGGCAACTATCTGGCATGGCAAGTGTAACTACGAACACGCGGGCGAAGCTGCAGGTTTCGCTAGTTATCATAATAATGTAAATGTATTATTGAACACTAGTGGACCCGCGCTACTTCGTCAGCGAATGAGTCGAGTTAAACCAATAGTACGAGTACATCCAATGTAAATGATTCCTAGATTCCGATATAAATGAATCCTAGCTAGATCGATTTATCGCCCCCGAAACCCCCGTCTACTTAATTTTATAAAAAACGTTGGATCCGATTCCGAGATTCCAATTCCAAGAATGGCTCGTTTAAAGACATAAGATAAATTCATCAATCGATTTTATCTTTTGTATTCGAATTACGTGGTATTTGTTTCTAGTACGAATATCTATCTGTTGATTTAAGCAATATATTCATTTAAATATTTATAAATTGTAATGTTATTATATAACTTGTAATGTTGCGTATACAGGAACTACATCGCAAGGGAATGTTCGTATTTCTTGCACATCCAAGGTGATGATATTGTTTTTGATCAATATTGTCATCATGGGTGTGTCGAAAATGCAAACACAAGTTCGTCACTAGAAGACTGCATGAAGAGGAAAAGAACCCCAGAAAAATTGCAAGAAAACGTTTATCAAAAAATGTGTGTTTCGTGGTGCTGCGATTGTATTCTAGTTATTTTGTTTTTAGACTAACTAAACGGAGACCAACACAAGCTTATATTGTATTCGCGTGGGTCCCGGTATAGTTTGAAAACAAAACTGAATACAGTAACGTTTGTCTATAAGACATTGCTTTTACCTTTGCACACAGATGTTTATATATATATATACTAGCGGACCCTCGCGACTTTTTCCGCGATGAGTCAACTTCAAAAAATAGTCGTATGTTGTCACGGGCTGTTTTCTACAACTTTAAAGAAACAATTCCGATAATTACGATATACTTACAACAAACGTTTTCGCAACATTTCTCATTAACGATAGTATTAGTCATTGGTCGTAGCCTGTTATTATATAGACTTAATTGATACTGTCCATCCATCCATCCATCCATACATCCATCTTGACAAACTTTCGCATTTATCATATTAGTAGGAATGCACGCATGCATTTGATCGAAGAGTTATGTCCTTTATCTCTGACAATATTTATGAGATCTTCGTTAAAGTTAGACAATACATGCTTGATACGCTTTCAATACGCTTTCAAATAAAAAAATAATTATCAAAATTGGTTCAAATTTAACGGAGGTATGGGAAGAGACGTTGTGTTGGTTACGACAACGGAATTGATTTTGATTTCATTGTATTTTCATTGTTCTTGCTTTATTATTTAACAAAAATTCATCAATCGAGGTCTCCAACAGCAATCCCTGGAATATAACTAGATAATTAATATTATAAATAATTGTGTTTTAAACAGTTTTTGTCTTTGAATTAAATTTTGGTGCGGTTGATTTAAAATTATGCTTATTTTTATTCATGAGCAGGCCTAATCTGTAGTATTTTGTTGATAAATTTCAGATCAAGTTAATGTTCCGAAAATAGTTTACAAAATTAGGGTTAACTTTTTTAGATGTGGTCAGTAGCTACATGTAGTGTTCTCCCTTCGGCAGTACATATACTATAATTATAACGATTGATAGCTTCCTGATATAACTAACTTTTCTTTTACTTCAGTGTGCATTATTCTACTAGTCAAGCCCTTTCATTTGATACCCATATTGAGGGAGTTGTGAAAAATATGTAATCCGCAATTTTGTGGTAGCGGCCATCTTGACCCAATTTTCATCTTCACCTTCTTAATATTTGACTTACTTAAAATGGTTATATCACGTAACTACTGTGACCATGTGCCTATGAATACCGGTGCATTTTGATTTTGTGTTACATTAGGCATAGAAAAAGTAATTTTTTCGACTTAAATCTGGTAACTTAAGTTAGTGCATAATAGGTATGGGGTGCCATGTCGGGTTACCTCCACGAGAGTCTCGAATGCCTTTGAGCAGCATTCAGGCCGGTGCACCCTGGAAACATCGGTTAACAATTACTTCTATAAGATATTGTTAGCCGGTGGCTAAAGACCCGACTTTAAATACAGTTGTACGGATTCCTTGTGGAAATTGACTGTCAATATCTACCATTGTACATATCTACTTGAATGAATACGTGAAAGAGATCGATTTTATTTAAATTAACATTATCATCATCATAGCTTCATATTACCGGCGGTACGGGCACGGGTCTCCTCTCGCAGCGAGAAGGTACAACATATGCAGGTTGCCTCACGATGTTTTCCTTCACCGTCAAAACATATGATATTTTATTGCTTAAAAGAAACAAAACTTAAAAAATATTTTAAAGTGAGAACATAATTATATTTCTTTTTGAACCGTCATCTAGTTACTTTTAGAAATTACACATTTCAATACAAGTATGTAGAAATGATCATTTCCTTTGCCAATTCATTTTATTTTACTCCGGCGCCGCGTCAAGCCGAATTTCAGACTAAGACAAGTGCAGTATTCACGAAACGCATGTTTTAATTATTTTATAAGATCCCCATGTTGTATATATCCCTATCCCTACTGATATTATAAATGTCAATGTAAGTTTGTTTGTTACGCTTTCACGCAAAAACTACTTAACCGTTCCTCATGAACTTTGTACACATAGTCTTGGAAGTGTTAGAAGTAATATAGGATACTTTTTATCCCGACATTAAGCTCGGTTCCTTTGGGAGAGGGGATGAAAGTGTTTGACGATTTTACATCATAACTCCGACAAATTATAACAGATTTAAATAATTATTTTTGTACTATAGAGCAACCTCTATAGTACAAAAATAATTGTGTTAATAATATGTGTTTAATTTTGCCCAATCCTTGTGTAGATCTGATGAATGTGGTTGGAGATAGAGGACAGAACTCTTCAGCGGACAGCAGCAAACCCCTCATTTAAGGCTTAGCGATACTGAATACCTTAATTTTTTTTGGAACTACAACTAAATTGAATGCCACATCAAAAAATAAAATCAAACGCAGACGAAGTCGCGGGCAATAGCTAGTATGTATATAAATAAACGAGGTCTTATGAAATAGATAAAGCTGCGTACATTCAACGGTCAAAACCGGGAGGACGTACTGAAACTACTACGATTCCGATCATGTCTTTTGGGCTCAATGTTTAAGTTATTCTTTTTGTATTTACTTTAAGGTACTTATATTGTATGTCCTTGTATTTTGATATGATAGTAATTGCGTACATTCTTGTCGGTTCTTTTAAAATTTGCAGATTACTATATTCATTGTTTATACATCATAAACCTTTAACAGTCCACTGCTGAACTAAAGACCTCACAACGGGAGGGTTTGCCCGTAATCACCGAGTTGCGCATACGGTTAGGTGAACTCAGTAACTCGTAGTAGTAGCTGGTACTGGTATCAAATTTTACCTTAACCTTTAGTACAGCAGTAGTTTACTTGGCTTTTGATCTATTGATTATCATAATTAATTATTTTTTGTTAGTTTGCGAGGGGTTTGTAATTCAATGTTTTGTAACTAAAGTGTCTGTGTTTAATTATCGTGAGCTATGTCAGTTTGCTTGGATCAAAAGTGGGCGTGTCTATTTTCATTAATTCAAATGTTTATCTTCTGTACTTCGTGGTATTTGTTTTTCCGTACGAATATATAATAGTAGTTATTAATTTAAATGTTATTATATCTTGTAGTATTTTCTACGCAGGAACTACATCGCAAAGGAATGTTTGTATTTTTGGCCTAGCCGAGATAATCTTATTGTTTTTTATTCATAATATTGTCTTGATTATGTCAGATATACAAACAAAAATACGTCACTGGAAGACTGCATGAAGAGCAAAAGAACCCCAGAAACAATGCCAGAAAACGTATATCAAAGATGTGTGTTCCGCGCCGCTGCGATTGGATTCTAGTTATTTTGTTGTTAGACTATGTCGCCAGCTCCAAGCAACTTTTTGTCCTGGCATGGCAAGTGTAACTACGAACACGCGGGCGAAGCTGCAGGTTTAGCTAGTTATCATAATAATGTAAATGTATTATTGAACACCAGTGGGCCCGCGCTACTTCGTCAGCGAATGAATCGAGTTAAACAAATAGTACGAGTACGTCCAATATAAATGATTCCGAGATTCCGATATAAATGAATCCTAGCTAGATCGATTTATCGCCCCCGTCTACTTAATTTTATGAAAATCGTTGGATCCGATTCCGAGATTCCAATTCCAAGAATTGCTCGTTTAAAGACATAAGATAAATTCAAGAATATCTATCTGTTGATTTAAACAATATATTCATTTTAATGTTTATAAATTGTAATGTTATTATATAACTTGTAATGTTGTATACGCAGGGACTACATCACAAGGGAATGTTCGTATTTCTTGCACATCCAAGGTGATGATATTGTTTTTGATCAATATTGTCATCATGAGTGTGTCGAAAATGCAAACATAAAATGCAAACATAATGTTATTATATCTTGTAGTATTTTCTACGCAGGAACTACATCGCAAAGGAATGTTTGTATTTTTGGCCTAGCCGAGATAATCTTATTGTTTTTTATCCATAATATTGTCTTGGATATGTCAGATATACAAACAAAAATACGTCACTGGAAGACTGCATGAAGAGGAAAAGAACCCCAGAAAAATTGCAAGAAAACGTTTATCAAAAAATATGTGTTTCGTGGCGCTGCGATTGTATTCTAGTTATTTTGTTTTTAGACTAAACGGAGACAGACACAAGCTTATATTGTATTCGCGTGGGTCCCGGTATAGTTTGAAAACAAAACTGAATACAGTTAGTTTAGTCTATGAGACATTGTTTTTACCTTTGCACACAGCTGTTTATATATATATATACTAGGGGACCCTCGCGACGAGTCAACTTCAAAAAATGGTCGTATGTTGTCGCGGACTGTTTTTTAGAACTTTAAAGAAACAATTCCGATAATTACGATATACTTACTACATACTTCCGTCGTATGGAGTAACGTTTACCGTTCACGCATCGCACGCATTGGAATCTATGAAAAAGGCTATTTTTTGCCGTTTTCGCAACATTTCTTATTAACGATAGTAGTCGTCATTGGTCGTAGCCTGTTATTGTATAGCCTTAAATGATACTTTCCATCCATCCATCCATACATCCATCTTGACAAACTTTCGCATTTAGGTATAATATTAGCAGGATGGCACGCATGCATTCGATCGAAGAGTTATGTCCTTTATCTCCGACAATATTTATGAGATCTTCATTAAAGTTAGACAATACATGCTTGGAGGTATGAGAAGAGACGTTGTGTTGGTTACGACAACGGAATTGATTTTCATTTCTTTTCTTTTCATTGTTCTTGCTTTATTATTTAACAAAAATTCATCAATCGAGGTCTCAAACAGCAATCCCTGGAATATTACTAGATAATTAATATTATAAATAATTGTGTTTTAAACATTTTTCGTCTTTGAATTAAATTTTGGTGCGGTTGATTTAAAATTATGCTTATTTTTATTCATGAGCAGGCCTAATCTGTAGTATTTTGTTGGTTAATTTCAGGTCAAGTTAATGTTCCGAAAATAGTTTACAAAATTAGGTTTAACTTTTTTAGATGAGGTCAGTAGCTACATGTAGTGTTCTCCCTTCTGCAGTACATATACTATAATTGCAACGATTGATAGCTTCCTGATATAACTCACTTTTATTTTACTTCAGTGTGCATTATTCTACTAGTCAAGCCCTTTCATTTGATACCCATATTGAGGGAGTTGTGAAAAATATGTAATCCGCAATTTTGTGGTAGCGGCCATCTTGACCCAATTTTTATCTTCACCTTCTTAATATTTGACTTACTTAAAATGGTTATATCACGTAACTACTGTGACCATGTGCCTATGAATACCGGTGCATTTTGATTTTGTGTTACATTAGGCATAGAAAAAGTAATTTTTTCGACTTAAATCTGGTAACTTAAGTTAGTACATAATAGGTATGGGGTGCCATGTCGGGTTACCTCCACGAGAGTCTCGAATGCCTTTGAGCAGCATTCAGGCCGGTGCACCCTGGAAACATCGGTTAACAATTACTTCTATAAGATATTGTTAGCCGGTGGCTAAAGACCCGACTTTAAATACAGTTGTACGGATTCCTTGTGGAAATTGACTGTCAATATCTACCATTGTACATATCTACTTGAATGAATACGTGAAAGAGATCGATTTTATTTAAATTAACATTATCATCATCATAGCTTCATATTACCGGCGGTACGGGCACGGGTCTCCTCTCGCAGCGAGAAGGTACAACATATGCAGGTTGCCTCACGATGTTTTCCTTCACCGTCAAAACATATGATATTTTATTGCTTAAAAGAAACAAAACTTAAAAAATATTTTAAAGTGAGAACATAATTATATTTCTTTTTGAACCGTCATCTAGTTACTTTTAGAAATTACACATTTCAATACAAGTATGTAGAAATGATCATTTCCTTTGCCAATTCATTTTATTTTACTCCGGCGCCGCGTCAAGCCGAATTTCAGACTAAGACAAGTGCAGTATTCACGAAACGCATGTTTTAATTATTTTATAAGATCCCCATGTTGTATATATCCCTATCCCTACTGATATTATAAATGTCAATGTAAGTTTGTTTGTTACGCTTTCACGCAAAAACTACTTAACCGTTCCTCATGAACTTTGTACACATAGTCTTGGAAGTGTTAGAAGTAATATAGGATACTTTTTATCCCGACATTAAGCTCGGTTCCTTTGGGAGAGGGGATGAAAGTGTTTGACGATTTTACATCATAACTCCGACAAATTATAACAGATTTAAATAATTATTTTTGTACTATAGAGCAACCTCTATAGTACAAAAATAATTGTGTTAATAATATGTGTTTAATTTTGCCCAATCCTTGTGTAGATCTGATGAATCTGGTTGGAGATAGAGGACAGAACTCTTCAGCGGACAGCAGCAAACCCCTCATTTAAGGCTTAGCGATACTGAATACTTTAATTTTTTTTGGAACTACAACTAAATTGAATGCCACATCAAAAAATCAAATCAAACGCAGACGAAGTCGCGGGCAATAGCTAGTATGTATATAAATAAACGAGGTCTTATGAAATAGATAAAGCTGCGTACATTCAACGGTCAAAACCGGGAGGACGTACTGAAACTACTACGATTCCGATCATGTCTTTTGGGCTCAATGTTTAAGTTATTCTTTTTGTATTTACTTTAAGGTACTTATATTGTATGTCCTTGTATTTTGATATGATAGTAATTGCGTACATTCTTGTCGGTTCTTTTAAAATTTGCAGATTACTATATTCATTGTTTATACATCATAAACCTTTAACAGTCCACTGCTGAACTAAAGACCTCACAACGGGAGGGTTTGCCCGTAATCACCGAGTTGCGCATACGGTTAGGTGAACTCAGTAACTCGTAGTAGTAGCTGGTACTGGTATCAAATTTTACCTTTAACTTTAGTACAGCAGTAGAGTGTTCTTGGTTTGATCTATTGATTATCATAATTAATTAATTTTTGTTAGTTTGCGAGGGGTTCGTAATTCAATGCTTTGTAACTAAAGTCTCTGTGTTTAATTATCGTGAGCTATGTCAGTTTGCTTGGATCAAAAGTGGGCGTGTCTATTTTCATTAATTCAAATGTTTATCTTCTGTACTTCGTGGTATTTGTTTTTCCGTACGAATATATAATAGTAGTTATTAATTTTAATGTTATTATATCTTGTAGTATTTTCTACGCAGGAACTACATCGCAAAGGAATGTTTGTATTTTTGGCCTAGCCGAGATAATCTTATTGTTTTTTATTCATAATATTTTCTTGATTATGTCAGATATACAAACAAAAATACGTCACTGGAAGACTGCATGAAGAGCAAAAGAACCCCAGAAACAATGCCAGAAAACGTATATCAAAGATGTGTGTTCCGCGCCGCTGCGATTGGATTCTAGTTATTTTGTTGTTAGACTATGTCGCCAGCTCCAAGCAACTTTTTGTCCTGGCATGGCAAGTGTAACTACGAACACGCGGGCGAAGCTGCAGGTTTAGCTAGTTATCATAATAATGTAAATGTATTATTGAACACCAGTGGGCCCGCGCTACTTCGTCAGCGAATGAATCGAGTTAAACAAATAGTACGAGTACGTCCAATATAAATGATTCCGAGATTCCGATATAAATGAATCCTAGCTAGATCGATTTATCGCCCCCGTCTACTTAATTTTATGAAAATCGTTGGATCCGATTCCGAGATTCCAATTCCAAGAATTGCTCGTTTAAAGACATAAGATAAATTCAAGAATATCTATCTGTTGATTTAAACAATATATTCATTTTAATATTTATAAATTGTAATGTTATTATATAACTTGTAATGTTGTATACGCAGGGACTACATCACAAGGGAATGTTCGTATTTCTTGCACATCCAAGGTGATGATATTGTTTTTGATCAATATTGTCATCATGAGTGTGTCGAAAATGCAAACATAAAATGCAAACATAATGTTATTATATCTTGTAGTATTTTCTACGCAGGAACTACATCGCAAAGGAATGTTTGTATTTTTGGCCTAGCCGAGATAATCTTATTGTTTTTTATCCATAATATTGTCTTGGATATGTCAGATATACAAACAAAAATACGTCACTGGAAGACTGCATGAAGAGGAAAAGAACCCCAGAAAAATTGCAAGAAAACTTTTATCAAAAAATATGTGTTTCGTGGCGCTGCGATTGTATTCTAGTTATTTTGTTTTTAGACTAAACGGAGACAGACACAAGCTTATATTGTATTCGCGTGGGTCCCGGTATAGTTTGAAAACAAAACTGAATACAGTTAGTTTAGTCTATGAGACATTGTTTTTACCTTTGCACACAGCTGTTTATATATATATATACTAGGGGACCCTCGCGACGAGTCAACTTCAAAAAATGGTCGTATGTTGTCGCGGACTGTTTTTTAGAACTTTAAAGAAACAATTCCGATAATTACGATATACTTACTACATACTTCCGTCGTATGGAGTAACGTTTACCGTTCACGCATCGCACGCATTGGAATCTATGAAAAAGGCTATTTTTTGCCGTTTTCGCAACATTTCTTATTAACGATAGTAGTCGTCATTGGTCGTAGCCTGTTATTGTATAGCCTTAAATGATACTTTCCATCCATCCATCCATACATCCATCTTGACAAACTTTCGCATTTAGGTATAATATTAGCAGGATGGCACGCATGCATTCGATCGAAGAGTTATGTCCTTTATCTCCGACAATATTTATGAGATCTTCATTAAAGTTAGACAATACATGCTTGGAGGTATGAGAAGAGACGTTGTGTTGGTTACGACAACGGAATTGATTTTCATTTCTTTTCTTTTCATTGTTCTTGCTTTATTATTTAACAAAAATTCATCAATCGAGGTCTCAAACAGCAATCCCTGGAATATTACTAGATAATTAATATTATAAATAATTGTGTTTTAAACATTTTTCGTCTTTGAATTAAATTTTGGTGCGGTTGATTTAAAATTATGCTTATTTTTATTCATGAGCAGGCCTAATCTGTAGTATTTTGTTGGTTAATTTCAGGTCAAGTTAATGTTCCGAAAATAGTTTACAAAATTAGGTTTAACTTTTTTAGATGAGGTCAGTAGCTACATGTAGTGTTCTCCCTTCTGCAGTACATATACTATAATTGCAACGATTGATAGCTTCCTGATATAACTCACTTTTATTTTACTTCAGTGTGCATTATTCTACTAGTCAAGCCCTTTCATTTGATACCCATATTGAGGGAGTTGTGAAAAATATGTAATCCGCAATTTTGTGGTAGCGGCCATCTTGACCCAATTTTTATCTTCACCTTCTTAATATTTGACTTACTTAAAATGGTTATATCACGTAACTACTGTGACCATGTGCCTATGAATACCGGTGCATTTTGATTTTGTGTTACATTAGGCATAGAAAAAGTAATTTTTTCGACTTAAATCTGGTAACTTAAGTTAGTACATAATAGGTATGGGGTGCCATGTCGGGTTACCTCCACGAGAGTCTCGAATGCCTTTGAGCAGCATTCAGGCCGGTGCACCCTGGAAACATCGGTTAACAATTACTTCTATAAGATATTGTTAGCCGGTGGCTAAAGACCCGACTTTAAATACAGTTGTACGGATTCCTTGTGGAAATTGACTGTCAATATCTACCATTGTACATATCTACTTGAATGAATACGTGAAAGAGATCGATTTTATTTAAATTAACATTATCATCATCATAGCTTCATATTACCGGCGGTACGGGCACGGGTCTCCTCTCGCAGCGAGAAGGTACAACATATGCAGGTTGCCTCACGATGTTTTCCTTCACCGTCAAAACATATGATATTTTATTGCTTAAAAGAAACAAAACTTAAAAAATATTTTAAAGTGAGAACATAATTATATTTCTTTTTGAACCGTCATCTAGTTACTTTTAGAAATTACACATTTCAATACAAGTACCTATGTAGAAATGATCATTTCCTTTGCAATGTATGGTTTTGCCCATTTATTTAATTTTACTTCGGCGCCGCGTCAAGCCGAATTTCAGACTAAGAAAAGTGCAGTATTCACGAAACGCATGTTTTGATTATTTTATAAGATCCCCATGTTGTATATATCCCTATCCCTACTAATATTATAAATGTCAATGTAAGTTTGTTTGTTACGCTTTCACGCAAAAACTACTTAACCGTTCCTCATGAACTTTGTACACATAGTCTTGGAAGTGTTAGAAGTAATATAGGATACTTTTTATCCCGACATTAAGCTCGGTTCCTTTGGGAGAGGGGATGAAAGTGTTTGACGATTTTACATCATAACTCCGACAAATTATAACAGATTTAAATAATTATTTTTGTACTATAGAGCAACCTCTATAGTACAAAAATAATTGTGTTAATAATATGTGTTTAATTTTGCCCAATCCTTGTGTAGATCTGATGAATCTGGTTGGAGATAGAGGACAGAACTCTTCAGCGGACAGCAGCAAACCCCTCATTTAAGGCTTAGCGATACTGAATACTTTAATTTTTTTTGGAACTACAACTAAATTGAATGCCACATCAAAAAATAAAATCAAACGCAGACGAAGTCGCGGGCAATAGCTAGTATGTATATAAATAAACGAGGTCTTATGAAATAGATAAAGCTGCGTACATTCAACGGTCAAAACCGGGAGGACGTACTGAAACTACTACGATTCCGATCATGTCTTTTGGGCTCAATGTTTAAGTTATTCTTTTTGTATTTACTTTAAGGTACTTATATTGTATGTCCTTGTATTTTGATATGATAGTAATTGCGTACATTCTTGTCGGTTCTTTTAAAATTTGCAGATTACTATATTCATTGTTTATACATCATAAACCTTTAACAGTCCACTGCTGAACTAAAGACCTCACAACGGGAGGGTTTGCCCGTATTCACCGAGTTGCGCATACGGTTAGGTGAACTCAGTAACTCGTAGTAGTAGCTGGTACTGGTATCAAATTTTACCTTTAACTTTAGTACAGCAGTAGAGTGTTCTTGGTTTGATCTATTGATTATCATAATTAATTAATTTTTGTTAGTTTGCGAGGGGTTCGTAATTCAATGCTTTGTAACTAAAGTCTCTGTGTTTAATTATCGTGAGCTATGTCAGTTTGCTTGGATCAAAAGTGGGCGTGTCTATTTTCATTAATTCAAATGTTTATCTTCTGTACTTCGTGGTATTTGTTTTTCCGTACGAATATATAATAGTAGTTATTAATTTTAATGTTATTATATCTTGTAGTATTTTCTACGCAGGAACTACATCGCAAAGGAATGTTTGTATTTTTGGCCTAGCCGAGATAATCTTATTGTTTTTTATCCATAATATTGTCTTGGATATGTCAGATATACAAACAAAAATACGTCACTGGAAGACTGCATGAAGAGGAAAAGAACCCCAGAAAAATTGCAAGAAAACTTTTATCAAAAAATATGTGTTTCGTGGCGCTGCGATTGTATTCTAGTTATTTTGTTTTTAGACTAAACGGAGACAGACACAAGCTTATATTGTATTCGCGTGGGTCCCGGTATAGTTTGAAAACAAAACTGAATACAGTTAGTTTAGTCTATGAGACATTGTTTTTACCTTTGCACACAGCTGTTTATATATATATATACTAGGGGACCCTCGCGACGAGTCAACTTCAAAAAATGGTCGTATGTTGTCGCGGACTGTTTTTTAGAACTTTAAAGAAACAATTCCGATAATTACGATATACTTACTACATACTTCCGTCGTATGGAGTAACGTTTACCGTTCACGCATCGCACGCATTGGAATCTATGAAAAAGGCTATTTTTTGCCGTTTTCGCAACATTTCTTATTAACGATAGTAGTCGTCATTGGTCGTAGCCTGTTATTGTATAGCCTTAAATGATACTTTCCATCCATCCATCCATACATCCATCTTGACAAACTTTCGCATTTAGGTATAATATTAGCAGGATGGCACGCATGCATTCGATCGAAGAGTTATGTCCTTTATCTCCGACAATATTTATGAGATCTTCATTAAAGTTAGACAATACATGCTTGGAGGTATGAGAAGAGACGTTGTGTTGGTTACGACAACGGAATTGATTTTCATTTCTTTTCTTTTCATTGTTCTTGCTTTATTATTTAACAAAAATTCATCAATCGAGGTCTCAAACAGCAATCCCTGGAATATTACTAGATAATTAATATTATAAATAATTGTGTTTTAAACATTTTTCGTCTTTGAATTAAATTTTGGTGCGGTTGATTTAAAATTATGCTTATTTTTATTCATGAGCAGGCCTAATCTGTAGTATTTTGTTGGTTAATTTCAGGTCAAGTTAATGTTCCGAAAATAGTTTACAAAATTAGGTTTAACTTTTTTAGATGAGGTCAGTAGCTACATGTAGTGTTCTCCCTTCTGCAGTACATATACTATAATTGCAACGATTGATAGCTTCCTGATATAACTCACTTTTATTTTACTTCAGTGTGCATTATTCTACTAGTCAAGCCCTTTCATTTGATACCCATATTGAGGGAGTTGTGAAAAATATGTAATCCGCAATTTTGTGGTAGCGGCCATCTTGACCCAATTTTTATCTTCACCTTCTTAATATTTGACTTACTTAAAATGGTTATATCACGTAACTACTGTGACCATGTGCCTATGAATACCGGTGCATTTTGATTTTGTGTTACATTAGGCATAGAAAAAGTAATTTTTTCGACTTAAATCTGGTAACTTAAGTTAGTACATAATAGGTATGGGGTGCCATGTCGGGTTACCTCCACGAGAGTCTCGAATGCCTTTGAGCAGCATTCAGGCCGGTGCACCCTGGAAACATCGGTTAACAATTACTTCTATAAGATATTGTTAGCCGGTGGCTAAAGACCCGACTTTAAATACAGTTGTACGGATTCCTTGTGGAAATTGACTGTCAATATCTACCATTGTACATATCTACTTGAATGAATACGTGAAAGAGATCGATTTTATTTAAATTAACATTATCATCATCATAGCTTCATATTACCGGCGGTACGGGCACGGGTCTCCTCTCGCAGCGAGAAGGTACAACATATGCAGGTTGCCTCACGATGTTTTCCTTCACCGTCAAAACATATGATATTTTATTGCTTAAAAGAAACAAAACTTAAAAAATATTTTAAAGTGAGAACATAATTATATTTCTTTTTGAACCGTCATCTAGTTACTTTTAGAAATTACACATTTCAATACAAGTACCTATGTAGAAATGATCATTTCCTTTGCAATGTATGGTTTTGCCCATTTATTTAATTTTACTTCGGCGCCGCGTCAAGCCGAATTTCAGACTAAGAAAAGTGCAGTATTCACGAAACGCATGTTTTGATTATTTTATAAGATCCCCATGTTGTATATATCCCTATCCCTACTAATATTATAAATGTCAATGTAAGTTTGTTTGTTACGCTTTCACGCAAAAACTACTTAACCGTTCCTCATGAACTTTGTACACATAGTCTTGGAAGTGTTAGAAGTAATATAGGATACTTTTTATCCCGACATTAAGCTCGGTTCCTTTGGGAGAGGGGATGAAAGTGTTTGACGATTTTACATCATAACTCCGACAAATTATAACAGATTTAAATAATTATTTTTGTACTATAGAGCAACCTCTATAGTACAAAAATAATTGTGTTAATAATATGTGTTTAATTTTGCCCAATCCTTGTGTAGATCTGATGAATCTGGTTGGAGATAGAGGACAGAACTCTTCAGCGGACAGCAGCAAACCCCTCATTTAAGGCTTAGCGATACTGAATACTTTAATTTTTTTTGGAACTACAACTAAATTGAATGCCACATCAAAAAATAAAATCAAACGCAGACGAAGTCGCGGGCAATAGCTAGTATGTATATAAATAAACGAGGTCTTATGAAATAGATAAAGCTGCGTACATTCAACGGTCAAAACCGGGAGGACGTACTGAAACTACTACGATTCCGATCATGTCTTTTGGGCTCAATGTTTAAGTTATTCTTTTTGTATTTACTTTAAGGTACTTATATTGTATGTCCTTGTATTTTGATATGATAGTAATTGCGTACATTCTTGTCGGTTCTTTTAAAATTTGCAGATTACTATATTCATTGTTTATACATCATAAACCTTTAACAGTCCACTGCTGAACTAAAGACCTCACAACGGGAGGGTTTGCCCGTATTCACCGAGTTGCGCATACGGTTAGGTGAACTCAGTAACTCGTAGTAGTAGCTGGTACTGGTATCAAATTTTACCTTTAACTTTAGTACAGCAGTAGAGTGTTCTTGGTTTGATCTATTGATTATCATAATTAATTAATTTTTGTTAGTTTGCGAGGGGTTCGTAATTCAATGCTTTGTAACTAAAGTCTCTGTGTTTAATTATCGTGAGCTATGTCAGTTTGCTTGGATCAAAAGTGGGCGTGTCTATTTTCATTAATTCAAATGTTTATCTTCTGTACTTCGTGGTATTTGTTTTTCCGTACGAATATATAATAGTAGTTATTAATTTTAATGTTATTATATCTTGTAGTATTTTCTACGCAGGAACTACATCGCAAAGGAATGTTTGTATTTTTGGCCTAGCCGAGATAATCTTATTGTTTTTTATTCATAATATTGTCTTGATTATGTCAGATATACAAACAAAAATACGTCACTGGAAGACTGCATGAAGAGCAAAAGAACCCCAGAAACAATGCCAGAAAACGTATATCAAAGATGTGTGTTCCGCGCCGCTGCGATTGGATTCTAGTTATTTTGTTGTTAGACTATGTCGCCAGCTCCAAGCAACTTTTTGTCCTGGCATGGCAAGTGTAACTACGAACACGCGGGCGAAGCTGCAGGTTTAGCTAGTTATCATAATAATGTAAATGTATTATTGAACACCAGTGGGCCCGCGCTACTTCGTCAGCGAATGAATCGAGTTAAACAAATAGTACGAGTACGTCCAATATAAATGATTCCGAGATTCCGATATAAATGAATCCTAGCTAGATCGATTTATCGCCCCCGTCTACTTAATTTTATGAAAATCGTTGGATCCGATTCCGAGATTCCAATTCCAAGAATTGCTCGTTTAAAGACATAAGATAAATTCAAGAATATCTATCTGTTGATTTAAACAATATATTCATTTTAATATTTATAAATTGTAATGTTGCATACGCAGGGACTACACCACAAGGGAATGTTCGTATTTCTTTCACATTCAAGGTGATGATATTGTTTTTGATCAATATTGTCATCATGAGTGTGTCGAAAGCGGTAGCAGTAACTGGTAGTAGTAGCTGGTACTGGTATCAAATTTTACCTTTAACTTTAGTACAGCAGTAGAGTGTTCTTGGCTTTTGATCTATTAATTATCATAATTAATTAATTTTTGTTTGTTTGCGAGGGGTTTGTAGTTTAATGCTTTGTAACTAAAGTGTCTGTGTTTAATTATCGAGAGCTATGTCAGTTTGCTTGGATTCATTTGGTTTATTCAAATGTTATCTTCTGTACTACGTGGTATTTGTTTTTCCGTACAAATATATAATAATAGTTATTAATTTCAATGTTATTATATCTTGTAGTATTTTCTACGCAGGAACTAAATCGCAAAGGAATGTTTGTATTTTTGGCCTAGCCGAGATAATCTTATTGTTTTTTATCCATAATATTGCCTTGGTTACGCCTGATATACAAACAAAAATACGTCACTAGAAGACTGCATGAAGAGCAAAAGAACCCCAGAAACAATGCAAGAAAACGTATATCAAAAAATGTGTGTTTTAAATTAAAGTCTCAGGTCATTATTATAACCAGCAGCAGCAGTTAGCTAAGGTAAATTTCTGTACCTTGCCCTCTGTCCAGTAAACAGCACCAATCTAATTCAGAGGGCTTTTGTATAAAATCTTGGCCTTTTCTATACAATACACTGTCGTGGTCCCCACAGGTAGCTGAGGTGAGTCGAAAAATCTTTGCTTCGATTGGGTACTTAAATCGTTGGAAATGTTTCCTTCCTATTTAAACTAAAATTTCCCTCGCTAATGTTATCCTGACCTTACCGAAGAACTTCTTAATAAGCTCGAGCGCTTTCAAAATTTAGACATCCGTTTTGTGTTTGGACTGCGTAAATTTGATCGCATATCGTAGTACCGAGCTAGACTAAACTGGTTGCCTATCCGTCGGGATCGTTTTCGCTTTATTTCTGACTCTTCTTCTCATCCCAACTTTTGATCCGGCCTTGGGATTACCAAGGCTCCGGTCTTGGAAATCCCTTTGTAATCCGGATGTAAATCAGTAAATGGATGGGATTTACTGATTTGTAAAACGAAGTTCTTCGGTAATTCTTTCACCTGTAAGGCAATTGTGCTCTGGAACAATCTGTCTGATGAAATCCATGGAAGCAGTTCCCTTCCGCTATTTGAGAGTCGTCTGACGGACTACTTACTCTCTTTGAGTGATGGAATTTGAAGTAGATTCTTTATATTTCTTTCTTTTAAATTATGTATTAAATCTACTCATATATATTATTTTTGTTATATATTTATATGTATTATGTATATTTTATATTTATACACAATGAAATACACCATTCCGGACTGTGCCAGCGTCGTGAACTTCGGCCATAGAGAGAGGAGACGCTCGCCCTGCCGTGGGCCAGTTATGGGATAATATGATGACGATAAATCCCTAGAGAGGGTGTTTATTATATCCCAAAGCTTTAATAGATACCTACGGAAACCTAGCTGGTTTTTTGCGTTAGAGGTATCTTTTACATCGTTTTCCTGTTGAGAAAACTTTATTTAATAATATAGTCAGAAACACGTCCAAGAATTATTATCTTATTTTCGCTGTACAGAACTTCATGGATTTGATAATAGGTAAGTTGTTGGAGCCTCATTGTGCAATACTCAGGCTGGTATGTCCCTCACTTCTAATATTAATATTGTGGCAATCCCCTCATTCATTTTACAATTTGTTATATTTTATATACATAAATTATTTTTCAAATATGTATTGATTATGCACCGCCATAATTTAAGCTGCTTTAAATTTATCTCTTAAATCTCTTGGGCCCATTTTATATATTGCTCGAACAGCCCTCTTCTGAAAAACAAAACTAGAATCAATAACAGCAGCATTACCACTTAAAAATATGCCGTAGGACATAATGCTGAGAAAGTAACTAAAATACTACTAATATTATAAATGTCAATGTAAGTTTGTTTGTTACGCTTTCACGCAAAAACTACTTAACCGTTCCTCATGAACTTTGTACACATAGTCTTGGAAGTGTTAGAAGTAATATAGGATACTTTTTATCCCGACATTAAGCTCGGTTCCTTTGGGAGAGGGGATGAAAGTGTTTGACGATTTTACATCATAACTCCGACAAATTATAACAGATTTAAATAATTATTTTTGTACTATAGAGCAACCTCTATAGTACAAAAATAATTGTGTTAATAATATGTGTTTAATTTTGCCCAATCCTTGTGTAGATCTGATGAATGTGGTTGGAGATAGAGGACAGAACTCTTCAGCGGACAGCAGCAAACCCCTCATTTAAGGCTTAGCGATACTGAATACTTTAATTTTTTTTGGAACTACAACTAAATTGAATGCCACATCAAAAAATAAAATCAAACGCAGACGAAGTCGCGGGCAATAGCTAGTATGTATATAAATAAACGAGGTCTTATGAAATAGATAAAGCTGCGTACATTCAACGGTCAAAACCGGGAGGACGTACTGAAACTACTACGATTCCGATCATGTCTTTTGGGCTCAATGTTTAAGTTATTCTTTTTGTATTTACTTTAAGGTACTTATATTGTACGTCCTTGTATTTTGATATGATAGTAATTGCGTTTATTCTAGTCGGTTCTTTTAAAATTTGCAGATTACTATATTCATTGTTTATACATCATAAACCTTTAACAGTCCACTGCTGAACTAAAGACCTCACAACGGGAGGGTTTGCCCGTAATCACCGAGTTGCGCATACGGTTAGGTGAACTCAGTAACTCGTAGTAGTAGCTGGTACTGGTATCAAATTTTACCTTTAACTTTAGTACAGCAGTAGAGTGTTCTTGGTTTGATCTATTGATTATCATAATTAATTAATTTTTGTTAGTTTGCGAGGGGTTCGTAATTCAATGCTTTGTAACTAAAGTCTCTGTGTTTAATTATCGTGAGCTATGTCAGTTTGCTTGGATCAAAAGTGGGCGTGTCTATTTTCATTAATTCAAATGTTTATCTTCTGTACTTCGTGGTATTTGTTTTTCCGTACGAATATATAATAGTAGTTATTAATTTTAATGTTATTATATCTTGTAGTATTTTCTACGCAGGAACTACATCGCAAAGGAATGTTTGTATTTTTGGCCTAGCCGAGATAATCTTATTGTTTTTTATTCATAATATTGTCTTGATTATGTCAGATATACAAACAAAAATACGTCACTGGAAGACTGCATGAAGAGCAAAAGAACCCCAGAAACAATGCCAGAAAACGTATATCAAAGATGTGTGTTCCGCGCCGCTGCGATTGGATTCTAGTTATTTTGTTGTTAGACTATGTCGCCAGCTCCAAGCAACTTTTTGTCCTGGCATGGCAAGTGTAACTACGAACACGCGGGCGAAGCTGCAGGTTTAGCTAGTTATCATAATAATGTAAATGTATTATTGAACACAAGTGGGCCCGCGCTACTTCGTCAGCGAATGAATCGAGTTAAACAAATAGTACGAGTACGTCCAATATAAATGATTCCGAGATTCCGATATAAATGAATCCTAGCTAGATCGATTTATCGCCCCCGTCTACTTAATTTTATGAAAATCGTTGGATCCGATTCCGAGATTCCAATTCCAAGAATTGCTCGTTTAAAGACATAAGATAAATTCAAGAATATCTATCTGTTGATTTAAACAATATATTCATTTTAATATTTATAAATTGTAATGTTATTATATAACTTGTAATGTTGCATACGCAGGGACTACACCACAAGGGAATGTTCGTATTTCTTTCACATTCAAGGTGATGATATTGTTTTTGATCAATATTGTCATCATGAGTGTGTCGAAAATGCAAACATAAATTCGTCACTAGAAGACTGCATGAAGAGGAAAAGAACTCCAGAAAAATTGCAAGAAAACGTTTATCAAAAAATATGTGTTTCGTGGCGCTGCGATTGTATTCTAGTTATTTTGTTTTAAGACTAAACGGAGACAAACACAAGCTTATATTGTATTCGCGTGGGTCCCGGTATAGTTTGAAAACAAAACTGAATACAGTAAGTTTAGTCTATAAGTTTTTACCTTTGCACACAGCTGTTTATATATATATATACTAGCGGACCCTCGCAACTTCGCCCGCGATGAGTCAATTTCAAAAAATTCTCGTATGTTGTCGCGGACTGTTTTTTAGAACTTTAAAGAAACAATTCCGATAATTACGATATACTTACTACATACTTCCGTCGTATGGAGTAACGTTTACCGTTCACGCATCGCACGCATTGGAATCTATGAAAAAGGCTATTTTTTGCCGTTTTCGCAACATTTCTTATTAACGATAGTAGTCATTGGTCGTAGCCTGTTATTATATAGCCCTAATTGATACTTTCCATCCATCCATCCATCCATCTTGACAAACTTTCGCATTTATAATATTAGTAGGATGGCACGCATGCATTCGATCGAAGAGTTATGTCCTTTATCTCCGACAATATTTATGAGATCTTCATTAAAGTTAGACAATACATGCTTGGAGGTATGAGAAGAGACGTTGTGTTGGTTACGACAACGGAATTGATTTTCATTTCATTGTTCTTGCTTTGTTATTTAAAAAAAATTCATCAATCGAGGTCTCAAACAGCAATCGCTGGAATATTACTAGATAATTAATATTATAAATAATTGTGTTTTAAACAGTTTTCGTCTTTGAATTAAATTTTGGTGCGGTTGATTTAAAATTATGCTTATTTTTATTCATGAGCAGGCCTAATCTGTAGTATTTTGTTGGTTAATTTCAGGTCAAGTTAATGTTCCGAAAATAGTTTACAAAATTAGGTTTAACTTTTTTAGATGAGGTCAGTAGCTACATGTAGTGTTCTCCCTTCTGCAGTACATATACTATAATTGCAACGATTGATAGCTTCCTGATATAACTAACTTTTCTTTTACTTCAGTGTGCATTATTCTACTAGTCAAGCCCTTTCATTTGATACCCATATTGAGGGAGTTGTGAAAAATATGTAATCCGCAATTTTGTGGTAGCGGCCATCTTGACCCAATTTTTATCTTCACCTTCTTAATATTTGACTTACTTAAAATGGTTATATCACGTAACTACTGTGACCATGTGCCTATGAATACCGGTGCATTTTGATTTTGTGTTACATTAGGCATAGAAAAAGTAATTTTTTCGACTTAAATCTGGTAACTTAAGTTAGTGCATAATAGGTATGGGGTGCCATGTCGGGTTACCTCCACGAGAGTCTCGAATGCCTTTGAGCAGCATTCAGGCCGGTGCACCCTGGAAACATCGGTTAACAATTACTTCTATAAGATATTGTTAGCCGGTGGCTAAAGACCCGACTTTAAATACAGTTGTACGGATTCCTTGTGGAAATTGACTGTCAATATCTACCATTGTACATATCTACTTGAATGAATACGTGAAAGAGATCGATTTTATTTAAATTAACATTATCATCATCATAGCTTCATATTACCGGCGGTACGGGCACGGGTCTCCTCTCGCAGCGAGAAGGTACAACATATGCAGGTTGCCTCACGATGTTTTCCTTCACCGTCAAAACATATGATATTTTATTGCTTAAAAGAAACAAAACTTAAAAAATATTTTAAAGTGAGAACATAATTATATTTCTTTTTGAACCGTCATCTAGTTACTTTTAGAAATTACACATTTCAATACAAGTATGTAGAAATGATCATTTCCTTTGCCAATTCATTTTATTTTACTCCGGCGCCGCGTCAAGCCGAATTTCAGACTAAGACAAGTGCAGTATTCACGAAACGCATGTTTTAATTATTTTATAAGATCCCCATGTTGTATATATCCCTATCCCTACTGATATTATAAATGTCAATGTAAGTTTGTTTGTTACGCTTTCACGCAAAAACTACTTAACCGTTCCTCATGAACTTTGTACACATAGTCTTGGAAGTGTTAGAAGTAATATAGGATACTTTTTATCCCGACATTAAGCTCGGTTCCTTTGGGAGAGGGGATGAAAGTGTTTGACGATTTTACATCATAACTCCGACAAATTATAACAGATTTAAATAATTATTTTTGTACTATAGAGCAACCTCTATAGTACAAAAATAATTGTGTTAATAATATGTGTTTAATTTTGCCCAA